>NC_139954.1:47743483-48073483 GCF_963454915.1 Gymnoscopelus microlampas | reverse complement strand
AATTTTTGAATAGTCCACCGAAAGTCCATCCCCCCCACCCTCTGAGAGCCCGTAACGTCCCTGCATGAAATGGACATGATGTGACCATGAACACTCACCAGGGTCTCCACGTGAACTTTATGTTCCTTACAGCTCACAACTTTGAATGTGTCATGTTGTCTGACGTAGAGCATTATTGGCCGCCCTCTGTTTCTGTCCTCTGTTTCATTCGTAGGAATGTTTGATCCTCTGTAGTTGCTGATTGTGAAGCAACAGTCTAAACAATAAAGGAAAGGGGAAAATGAATTAACTATTTCTTCAGTACATATATCTGTGTGTGTGCGTGTGCGTGTGCGTGTGCGTGCGTGTGTGTGTGTGTGTGTGTGTGTGTGGCTGAGCAGCATTAATGACATGAGTTGTTAGATGCTGTTCATTGTGTTTCCCCAGGAAAACAGAGAGACACTAATATATTAATATATATATATAGATATATATATATGTTTAATGTATGGCTAATGCAACATTTATATCCCAGTGCCAAACCATCTCCGGAAACATTTGCATACTGTAGGCCTACATACATACCTGCACACACTTGTCTGTAATTGTGATATTCTGTAATACTGCTTTGCTGTTATTGCTTCACCACATTTATATTAGTGTTAATTATTTTAATGCTTTTAAATTATACGTTTGGAAGGTCTGATAAAATTAATATCAAATGTCTAAATAGTGAATCAAGCAACCTAAAGTACCCGGGCCCGCCCGGGGAAACTAATGATCCTTCCAGCAGACTAAATTCTAAGAGACAACGCCTGAGAGCCAAGTCAAAGAATCGTAGTCACAGTCCTAAAGCCGAAAGCAAACAGCCCCAAGAGCACCTTGCGGAAGGACCTGCCCTTCGAATACTACAACTAAACGTCGAAGGCCTTTCTGCAAGTGGGGCAGTAGCCCAAGCCCACTGTGTGCTTGTGGAGAGGAGCAAACTGGAGCACATCATAGAAGTTTGTCCTCTCCAAAGACTGAAAGGAGGATTAGTCACCCTCCATACAGCAGACCAGGAGGCAACTGCTTGGCTTAAGGACTTGCATTCGCTAAATAAATAAATAAATAAATAGCAACCTAAAAACTGTCTGAGGTGCTCACAAAAGCCTGAGTTGACGTTAAAATGTTAATATTTCACTTTCAAACATGTTTGAAAGTGAAATATCCCTTTAAAATATGACAATAGCTCTGTCCAGGTTGCTGGACTCTTACCAGCTGAATTCAGCTGCTGTTTGCTTAATGGTTCAAAGATCAACTGGTCTTCTTCCCCAACGAGCAGAAAGTTGTTGTCCTTGTTCGTGATCCACATCACATTGTTTTTCTTTGTCCTTTGAAACATACAGTCTGACTGTATCTCTGTCTCCTCCCATTGTGTCTCTGAAGATGTGAAAGAGAACGACACATTATCGTCGCCTTGCTAAACTAATGGACTATGTCTTAAAAAAAAAAAAACAATTCAGGAAAAATAAAAAACTGATCCAAAACAAAACTATATGATATTTCTTAATCATTTCACCCAAAATGTTTATAATAAATTATGACTATTTAAATAGAAATAACACTGTCTGTGCTTAAATCAGTAAATAATTTGGCATAAGTCACAAAACCATGTGACTTAGGCCCAAAAAAAAGCCTATTTTGGCCTAAGTCACACTAGGGAGTAGTAGCCTCCCCCTAGCATGGCACGAAGTGACGCGCTATGAGCTTGTAGATCTGCTATTTTTTTGAATAGCCAAAGTATAAAATGACACGGATGCTTTCACGGTCTTTAAAGGGACAACATCTAAAACAGACATATTTACCTTTAAAATAGAACGTGTCACCCTTTATGTCATCAAACTCCACATGGCGGGTGATCTCACAGTCCATCGCTGTAGTAGCTCTTCTTCGCTCTCTCTCTCTCTCTCTCTCTCACTGACATGCACCAGATCAGATCTCCTGAATGTTCTTTTCTCCCCTTTAGTAAACAGAATGAAAGGACAAAGGACTTCTCTCCATCTCCCCGTCTCTTTTTTATTTTTTTCCTCTCTTAAACACCCAACACCAACACCCATATTATCAAATGCATTCGTTTGTTGAAACACGTCTTGAAAAACAGGGTTCAAGAGGTTAATAAAACCACAGCAACAACAAACAAAAGAAAGCTATATTACAACATGGCAACGTGGTCACACACGTACAGCAAGACAACAAGAATGCAGAGTTTTGCAGAAGAAGATGAAGAAATTTAGCGGATGATGAAGATGATGTTGATGATGATGAAGAGGATTACAACCAGTGGTGTAAAGTAACTAAGTACATTTACTCAGGTACTGTACTTTTAATTCATTTTGAGGTACTTTTACCGTACTAAAGTATTTCCAATTTTCAATACTTTTACTTACACCTCAGAGGCAAATATTGTGCTTTTACTCGAATACAACTTACAAGTATTAGAAAACTTTAGTCACTAGTTACTTTGCAGGTATACATTATTATATCGTAAAACAGACCTATTCTATACGCGATATTCAACGCGATGCGACGCGTTGTGAGCTTGTAGATCTGCTATTTTCAGAGGGCAACACCCGAGCGCAACCAAACACAAAATGACTTGTCTTTTAGTTCTACTGGATCTCTTCTCCTCTAGTCCCTCACTGACATTTTAGTCTAGTTTTTATTTTTTTGATGAAATTGTCAATATATTTAGTCATAGTTTTAGTCGTCATAGCTTAGTTTTTATTGAGTTTTCTTCAGTGAAAAAAGGTAGTCGACTAACATTTTTCGTCGTAGTTTGTAGTCGACGAAATCAACACTGCACAGAACCCAGCGGAGAGACAGATACAGGTTTTTTTTTAATCCATTTTATTATGGACAACCGCTGGTCCCCACTCTGAACTGCACATCCTCCGGTCATAGACGACACACAAACCCAGTTTGAAGTCAATTGGTCAGCCAGTGCCTGAGTTATGCCCAGGCCAGGACAGGACAGACACACACACAAACGCGGACGCGCACACGCCAGGGACGTGCACAGATAGACTCTAGGTGGCGCTAGAGCACCTGCCCTTTGCCCTCTTGACCAGAAGTGCCCTTTTTTTTCCAGTTTACAGCAGGGGTCTTCAACAGGGGGTCCGGGACCCCTAGGGGGTCCTCAGAGTTACTACAGGGGGTCCGCCAAATCTTTATGATATGATTTTTCTTTTTACCATAACCACTCGAAACCTAGCATCCCTTTTTTGAGGACAACTTTGGCCAAAAATAGCAGATCTACAAGCCCACAACGCCGAGGCGTTGTGGGCTTGTAGATCTGCTATTTTTGGCAAAGAGGTATAGGTGTAGAGGGAAAAAAGAGCAGACCAAGTAAATAAAAAAAGTATAATTTACTTGAGCACCTGCCCCTCAAAATGTCTGTGCACGCGGCACGCCACTGGCACACACACACACACACACACACACACACACACACACACACACACACACACACACACACACACACACACACACACACACACACACACACACAGGTTTCATGCATTTAGAGATTGATTGTAGTGTTGATAGATTGTTGAAAGTAATAGGCTAATGATGAGAGCAGAGCTACAACGACGAGGTCAACGACAAAGTCTTTCAAACAGTGTTGTTTGCAGTGGTGGCACTAAAAGAAAAGTACTCAAATGTTTTACTTAAGTAAAAGCATCAATACTGCAATGTAGAAGTACTCAGTTATATATCAAAAGGCCGGAATTCAAAATTTACTCCACTTGAGTGAAAGTACAAAAGTATTGGTATCAACAAAAGTAAAAGTACTAAAATGTTTGAAAATAGCAAAGCAAAGCAAAGCAAAGTTTGTTGTTTACCCAGGGTGTTGGACTAAGTGCGGAACTTATTTACAGCCAGACCCTGCATGGAAGCCTTGCTCAAGGGCTATTCAGCGGTGATTCATGATTGATGTGATGAATTGGGGAATCGTACTAGGGACCTTCCGGTATCAAGGCCGCCCCTCTAACCACTAGGCCACCGCTGCCAGCAGATCTACAAGTTCACAATGCGTCACTGTGAGCTTGTAGATCTGCTATTTTCAAATAGCCTATGTATAAAATAGGGCTAAAGAGGTTAATGTATGCTTTATAATGTAATTATTTATATCTGAACAGTAACTAGTAACTAAAGTTTTCAAATAATTGTAGTGAAAGTACAATATTTGCCTCTGAGATGTAATGGAGTAGAAGTAAAAGTATAGGAAATTGGAAATACTCAAGTAAAGTACAAATACCTCAAAATTGTACTTAAGTACAGTACTTAAGTAAATGTACTTTAGTTACTTTACACCACTGCTCATTGTTATACGAATTAAACCAACTAGACCATACCCGGTCGGCGCAGCGCATCCGTGGGGGGATATGCGCACATGATCTGGCAACCCGGGAGGCAGTTTGTCCCATAGCTGGGCAGCCGCAGCTATGGGACGACATTCTTTGACACAAAAACGCTAATAAGAAGCTGGGATTTGATTAAATTGAAAAACGGGCTTCACAGTTGCGTTCAGATTGTAATGGTCAATGGCTGTGTGCAAAATCAGAGCAATTGGTCCAGCCAGTGAGGAGAACCGGGTATCTTCACTCACTCACGTACCACTACAGAGGTTACTAGAATTATAGTAGGATAGTAGGATAGACTCCGTTCATCTGTCTGTATTCAAAGGCCTTTGTCGCCCTCATGTGGACAAAATGAATCACTACAAGTGGAATTCATTGGATACTTTATTAGCAGTTTAACAACGAGATGACGCAACATGAAGCTAGTTTGGACAACATAAACTGTTAAGATCTACAAGCTCACAATGAGACGCGTTGTGAGCTTGTAGATCTGCTATTTTCGGCGCGTGACACCGTCGTCAAGTCACACGTTAAATAGTAACCATTTGAGCACTTCTGTTTTTTCTTCAAAGTAAAACCGGACGTGGCCACAAGGACTACTCCTAAGAACTACATGTTCCATACACCATGGGTCGCTAAAAGAACTACATTCTAAGGACTACATTTCCCTGACACCGTGGGTTGCTAGAAGAACTACATTCTAAGGACTACATTTCCCTGACACCTTTGGTCGCTGAAGAACTACATTCTAAGGACTACATTTCCCTGACACCTTTGGTTGCTGAAGAACTACATTCTAAGGACTACATTTCCCTGACACCATGGGTTGCTAGAAGAACTACATTCTAAGGACTACATCTCCCTGACACCTTTGGTCGCTGAAGAACTACATTCTAAGGACTACATTCCCCTGACGCCATGGGTTGCTAAAATAACTACATTCTAAGGACTACATTTCCCTGACACCTTTGGTCGCTGAAGAACTACATTCTAAGGACTACATATCCCTGACACCATGGGTTGCTAGAAGAACTACATTCTAAGGACTACATCTCCCTGACACCTTTGGTCGCCGAAGAACTACATTCTAAGGACTACATTTCCCTTACACCATGGGTTGCTGGAACGTCACACATTTAGACAACGTATTGCTGACGTAAGTAAGTAAGTAAGTGTAGACGAGAGTAGAGTATGTTCACTAGAGGGCGACACAGTCCATAGAATAGAATTAAAGGCATCATAACCTCTGGTTTTTATTCTATTCCATACATTGGCAAATGGTGGCCCGGGGGCCACATGCGGCCCCCACCTTCACTTAATGCGGCCCACAGGTTAATATCAGAATAGTGATATATTATTGATTTCAGCTGTTATGATTCCTAACATACAAACATGACCCGCTTTAATGACTTCAGTCTATATTAGTAGCTTAATGACCAATATTAAAATGATATTGTCTTTTCTATGTCCAATGTATTTGTATTTAAGTTCATACAGTATAAGTATAAATGCATTTGAAATTAAATCAGGATTCCAATAAAAAAATAGCAAAGACTGGATTCTAATTCAAAACGCGTCGCACTGCGGCACGTTTTGAGCTTGTAGATCTGCTATTTTTTGCTACTTATGTGTGACATAGAATGGTCCGACACGACAGTATATGCGATGTGGCCCTCTGGAGTGAGTGTGGAAATATAGTGTCCCTCTATATCATCACAGTTGCCCACACTGCTGTTTTATTCTATGGTATTTTTCTTTTTTATTGTATTCTATCAAGTCAAAATGTCCTCTTGTTTCAGCATGACAACATTTTTCATGATGACAAAATATTGTTGCGTTAAATGTAAACTATTCAATTGTAACATTGTTGCATAAAATATTATAAATATGATCTGCCAATTTGTATGTTTTTCGACCGACAGCATTGATGGACATTTAAGTTAAAGCTGTCATAAGATAAATGCGAAAGAAAGAGATTGTTTATTTTATACCCAACTGTAAATAGTGTAGATTACATCAGTCATATTAAACAAGCATATTAGACAAACCAAATGCAAAGAAATATTGGAAACAATTAAAAGTTATATAAAAAAACACTGATTTCAATTTGTGTATCAATGGTGATTGTGCAGAATTAACAGTCATAACCTGTGAATTTAAGCACAATGTGAGACTGTGAATAATAGATGCATTCCATTTTATTTTATTTTATTTTATTTTAGGCAGTTCGTCTCCTCTGTGCCTTGTCTGAAATTGCACCCTTCTACCATAATGGTATTCATTTAATTATTCTACCATATTCATCTGTCAATCATATTTATTAATGTAATTCACATTTTCACCCTTTATTCTCAGTAATTTAATTTATATGTCAAAAATATGTAGTTTTTGTTTTTTTAACTTTACTGGAGTATTTGCAATTTACAGTACTTTTACTTCTACTCCATTACATCTCAGAGGCAAATATTATATGTTTTACTCCACTACAATTATTTGAAAACTTTAGTTACTAGTTACTTTGTAGATTTGGTTTATCTTTCCACTCAAACAGAGAGCGTCTCCTTTCAAACCCCAATGGTTCTAATCAGCCCCCCGCCCACAGGAGTGGCCCAATTCTCTCACAACTTGCTACAAAAATCCCTCATGAAAAACTATATAATCTCCTACCTTTCATTTTCAACCTTCACATGTGTCTCCTTCTCTAATAATCAAAAAGTGCTATATATTTCATCTCGCAATTTACTTCCGGATGGTTCGTTTTGCACTTTTTTTGCCACATCGGTCACGGGAAAGAAATAAGCGCTGCCGTGGTCTATGGAAACGAGCCCAAAAGTGCACCCAAATAAGCCCAAAATCGCTTATACAAACAGTCAGACCTGGCAACGCAGCCTACGCCAATCATGCGTGAGAGATCTACAAGCTATGGGGCAGAGACGCCACCCTATCTTAGCAACAACTACAGCGCTCACTCTCATTGGTCGTGTCACGCTAAGAGCAGTCTCCAGACAATGGCATCGCAGACAGCTTGCTGTTACCGCTGTAGCCATCACAGTTAGTCCCAGCGACGACGGACAGGGCGCTGTGATAGCTGCCATGTCGCTAACGCTAACGTGGTTGTCATGCCTGCAGCGGCTGTGCAATCACTTTGTCAACAATGCACGTTCGTGTGGTGAATGTCAATATTGCTGCTCAGTTAGTCCATTGTAGATGGTGTATGTTTGTGTGTGTCTTCTGGAGAACTATGTAGCTCGCATGTTAGGCTGCATTATGGTCATGTAGTAATTTCAGATAATTTCGCTCCAATTACAGCAGTGCTTATCAACCCTTTCACGCCCCCCATTCTGTTTGACTCCGTTCCACAAGTACATATTGTGAAAATAGCCGATCTACAAGCTCAAAACGCCTCACGTTGAGAGGCTTTGTAAGCTTGTAGATCGGCTATTTTCTACATGACTGCCTCTTTCTTACATTCTTTGACAATGTGGCCCATGTTTTCATAGTATAGTTTGTTGACTACTTTTGTTGCAGAAATGCTCATTTCCTTTACTTTCCTTTTTTTATTGTCTCCGCCAGGCCGAAAGGCATGGCGCAAGACTATGTTTCACCCCCTGTCCGTCCGTCTGTGACAGCTAATCTCTCACATCGTTGACTTGATCGCAGCAAAATAACAGCCCGATGAGTCAGTGAGAGCTGGATAAACGAGGTAAAATGTGTCAAAAGGAGTCTGTACGGCTGTCGATAAATGAACACATGACGTCGGTGGGAGAGGAGATATTGTGTCTTTTGGACAAACAGCAGCGTCGTGCTGATGTTTGTTGTGTGAAGCAGCTTAATGTCAGAGTGTTTGTGTTGGAGCGCCTCAGTGCGGCTGCAGAGTTCATGTGCAACCTCTTCCAGAGAGAGACAGAGACACTAGAAACTCTGCTGGGGAAAAAAAACACTGCTGGGCATTGACTTTCATATGGACATTGATCTACACACTGCAGGTATATCTGCTACACACACAACATCAAACTACACACTGCAGGTATGATGCAGCGTTTGCATTACAGCCAGCATGCCAGCGTAGTTCCCATATGGTTTCAAGGTGGGCTAAACCATATGGACCCCATGTCAGCAATGTCAGCGGCATCCACTTCAGTCCCAACTGCGATGCCTGTGATGCGACCGCACACATCGCTGAACCAATGGTAGCCCACGGATGTTTCCTCTGGGGATTTACAATCTGCCCCTCTATGCCACATATCATCACTACAGGGTCTTCACTGACCGAGCCACGGCCCCACTGACCCTCATGACGCTACGCCACTTATATGAGTTGCCAAGTGGCCGCGGGCGCTACGTGGGCGTGGCCGCGGGCTAGACGCGAGCCCCCGCGTAGCGGGGGCGAGCTTCTAGTTATTACAAACCCTACATTAACCACTTCAGCCCTATACACATTTCCATTGCCATTTGAAAATAGCAGATCTACAAGCTCACAATGCGTCGCAGTGCGACGCATTGTGAGCTTGCAGATCTGCTATTTTCAGTGCCCAGCCCACTCTTCCTGTGACGTCGACGCGCGCGCCCATCGGCAAGATCAGAGGACCGGCGCGAGCAGAGAGCCTCGGCCTCTCTGTGTGTTTGTCACAAGTCTCTGTTCTATAGGCTCTATGCACAGCAGCCATATTGGACAGAAATTGGGCCCCTTCCTTGCTTCCTTCACAGGTGTTACCAATGACACTAATGAAGGCTCTGTTCCATTTAGTGTAGCACAGTGGTTCTCTGGCTTTTTAATTTCAAGGACCCCCATAACTCTGAGAGTGTACAAATGGAACCAAATGGACCCTCCCGGGTCCATTTGGTTCCATTTGTACACTCTCAGAGTTACACCCTCCCAAGGAACCATGAGGGTCCCTGGACCACACTTTGAGACCCACTAGTGTTTCCAGTGAGCCAACATGCACAATATCAGCACCCTGACTCTGTTTGACCAGAATGGAACAGAGCCTTCAGGAAGTAAGAAGGGGCCCAATTTTTCTCCAAAATGGCTGCTGTGCATATAGCCTATTGTTTAGAAGTAAAAAAGACGGTTAAAAAGTGAACTAAACAACTAATAATGTAACATTATTCCACATGGACGTCGAGTAGAGTTAACAGGGTTTAGGTGGAACAAGCTGTTAAAACCCTAAAACCAGAGAATTGTCTCCAAACAAACAGGTGCGTTCTCTCAGTTTGATAGCCTGGCTAATTAAAGTGCTTAGAATTAAAGGTATAGTTGGTAACTGTTCAGGATGTAACTAGTAGGATGTGTGAAGTGAATATATAATATATGCGTTTTATTGAGCTGTGTTTGTGTGATGCTGACACACACATTGTTTGATTGAAATTTGTATTAGGCAAAAACATGCAAAACATCACAATTACATTTATAATACTTTGTCTAAAAGGTCCAAACAAGTTGTTTGTTTCCATTGAGGTCCTTGGTATTCATTTCATGACAGGCCTAGTCAGTGCTGGAACGTATGAGTACATGTACTCAAGTACTGTACTTTGAGTACACTTTTGAGGGATTTTTTTTTTCTTTTACTGGAGTATTTCCAATTTGTGTTTTTTTTACTTCTACTCCACTACATCTCAGAGACAACTATTGTACTTTTTACTCCACTACTATTTGAAAACTTTAGTTACTTTGTAGATTTTGATTATTACTAAACATAATATTAAACACTTCAGCCATTTCGTCCATTTGAAAATAGCAGATCTACAAGCTCACAATGCGTTGCGAATTGCGATAAATTGTGAGCTTGTAGATCTGCTATTTTCAAAAGATTTGTATCCATTTGAAAACTTAACCCAAGACCTGAAGCCGATTCTACATGTCTGCTAAATCCCTATTCTATAATATTCTGAAAAACGTATGTTTCTATATCAGTGGTGCTCAATCTTTTTCATGTCAAGGACCCCCAAATTGTATTTGGCCCACGGACCCCCATCTCAAAACATTTTGTTCCAGGGGGTCCCAGAAGCAAAGATTTGAGATAAAAATATTCGCTTTAAAAATACATATATTCAAAGATTTGCACACATTTTCACGTTTTTTCAAAAATAGCAGATCTACAAGCTTGTAGATCTGCTATTTTTTAATGCTTTTTAGCTCAAATCAAAAAATGACACAGATGCGTTTCAGGTCTTAATGGGTTTTAAAGTACATTTTAATGCCAATACCTTGTGGTATGTGACACACACACACACACACACACACACACACACACACACACACACACACACACACACACACACACACACACACACACACACACACACACAGCTGAGTCAAATGACTAATTGTAATTGACATCAGCAGCAGGATTGGAAGTGACAGATCTATTGTGTTGTGTCTCATGTTCTCTCTCTGAACATATATGACATTTTTAAAGCAACACACAAGGACAAAAGGGTTTTAAATATGTTTATTGAGGCTGTTGACCCTGTGAGGAAGTTAAATGATGTGTGGGTCACGTGTCTCTCCTCTGGTGAGGTGCCAAGCGCTAGAGGAGGAGGGATGTTCATATTTGTATCATGTTTTGTCTTTTTATAATGTGTGAATGAATTGGGCCTGTGTGTGTGTGTGTGTGTGTGTGTGTGTGTGTGTGTGTGTGTGTGTGAGAGAGAGACATAGTGTGTGTGTGTGTGTGTGTGTGTGTGTGTGTGTGTGTGTGTGTGTGTGTGTGTGAGACATATAGTGGAATCTATTCTAAAAATGTGTTCTAAATCCTAACAGTATGTTGCTATAATATCAGTGGTGCTTCACTCTGAGTTACAGACCTTTAAGGGTTCATTTGGTTCCATTTGTACACTCTGAGTTACAGACCTTTAAGGGTTCATTTGGTTCCATTTGTACACTCTGAGTTACAGATCTTTAAGGGTTCATTTGGAATTGCGATTAATATGATTGACTTGTGTTTTGGGCATTGAACACATTTCTGTTTGACTTTCAGGCTTCCTAATCAATAAGTTGCACAGGGCAGCTATGACAAATAACCTTAATATACAAATACATTACTGGTTTATTCATTTTAGAGGTGTTAAAAAGGTCTTAAAAGTCCTTAAATTATGACTTTTTAAATGTGCAGATACCCTGTATACACCTATACTGTATGTTGGTTTGTTTACTGTTGAGTGAGACATTAAGCTTATCACCTGGGGACCCCCAATATAATTTGTGGGGTCTCCCCCTGGGGGTCCTAACCCCCAGTTTGGGAACCTTTGTTCTACTACTCAATGCTCAATCTATGCATTATCATTGTATGTTGTAGTAAAATTGAATCATTTACAGTAATAAAAATGTTTAAGACAACTAAAAAAATATCTTATGATGAATCTGAATGCCCCGCCCCCTGCACAATAGCTTAAATGTGCTCTAAAAATAAAGTTTGACTTGATACACTAGACCAGTGGTTCTCAAACCTTTTCATGTCAAGGACCCCCAAATTGACACTTATTAGCCCGCGGACCCCCATTTGAAAAGATAAGCCAGGGGACCCCCATAATAAGAGAGGATTTTTTACGTCTCTAGCAGTGATTCTCAACCATTTTAATTTCAAGGACCCCCAGTTTGACATGCATTAGGGCTACGGACCCCCATTTAATGGCATTTCTATCTCTGGGACCCCTATATTGTAAAGTCTATGTTAATGTAACTCTGAGAGTGTACAAATGGAACCAAATGGACCCGTTAGGGTCCATTTGGTTCCATGGGTCGCTTTAAAACATGTGTGTGTATATATTCAGAGATTTGCACACATTTTCCACGATTCAAAAAATAAATAGAAGATCTATAAACTCTGTGTGCAAATCACAGGTCCATTTGGTTCCTTTTGTACACTCTGAGTTACAGATCTTTAAGGGTCCATTTGGTTCCATTTGTACACTCTGAGTTACAGATCTTTAAGGGTCCATTTGGTTCCATGTGTACACTCTGAGTTACAGAGCTTTAAGGGTTCATTTGGTTCCATTTGTACACTCTGAGTTACAGAGCTTTAAGGGTTCATTTGGTTCCATTTGTACACTCTGAGTTACAGAGCTTTAAGGGTTCATTTGGAATTGTGATTGATATGATTTCCTTGTGTTTTGGGCATTGAACACATTTCTGTTTGACTTTCAGGCTTTGTTATCAATAAGTTGCACAGGGCAGCTATGACAAATAACCTTATAAAACAAGCTCATAGCGCGGCACAGAGTGCCGCGCTATGAGCTTGTAGATCTGCTATTTTTGAATAGCCAAAGTGTAAAATAATGCTTTTTAGCTCAAATCCAAAAATGACACAGATGCGTTCCAGCTCTTAATGGGTTTTAAAGTACATTTTGATGCCCCACACACACACACACACACACACACACACACACACACACACACACACACACACACACACACACACACACACACACACACACACACACACACACACACAGCTGAGTCAAATGACTAATTGTAATTGACATCAGCAGCAGGATAGGAAGTGACAGATCTATTGTGTTGTGTCTCATATTCCCTCTCTGAACACATATGACATTTTTAAAGCAACACAAGGACTAAAGGTTTCTAATTTTTTTTTACTGAGGCTGTTGACCCTGTGAGGAGGTTAAATGATGTGTGGTTCACGTGTTTCTCCTCTGCAGAGCTGGTAGGGTCCCCAGCAAAATGTGTTAATATAGAATCACAATAATTGTACTTTGGCTATTCAAAAATAGCAGATGTACAAGCTCATAGCGCGGCACCGAGTGCCGCACTATGAGCTTGTAGATCTGCTATTTTAGAAAATGATATTGAATATGATATTTTTTTAAAGCGAACATTTGTATCTCAAATATTTGCTTCTGGGGGGTCCCTGGAACAAAATATTTTGAGATGGGGCTCCGCGGCCAAATACATATCATTTTGGGGGTCCTTGACCTGAAAAAGTTTGAGAACCACTGCTGTAGAGGAGGAAGGATGATCATATTTGTATTTGTATCATGTTGTGTCTTGTTATAATGTGTGAATGAATTGGACCTGTGTGTGACATATAGTGGAATCTGTTTGGAAATTCCTTTATGATTAACATAATCATAAAGGAATAAATGAAAACATAATAGTTGAGTTAACCCATTCAAGCCGGGAACGCATCTGTGTCATTTTAAGATTTCTTTGGCTATTCAAAAACAGCAGATCTACAAGCTCATAGCCGCACTAGTGCCGCACTATGCGCACTCGGTGCCACGCTATGTTTGATTGATTGAATACTTTATTTAGAAAGACATGGTAAAAGTACATGGAAGTACAGTTCACAATACAAGGTCCTCTAAACGTTATCGCTCATAAAAGCACAATGTCTTATTTAAAATGAGATCCCTGTGCAATCAAATCATGATGACATTTAAGAAGACATACAAATATACACTACTATGCAGAACGTCATACAATCAGCTTACAGGTTACTGGTATGAAAAGTGGTATGAGCTTGTAGATCTGCTATTCTTGAATAGCCAAAACAATCTAAAATGAGAGAGACACGTTTCCGGATTACAATGGTTCTCAACCATTTTAATGTCAAGGACCCCCCTGTTGGACATGCATTAGGTCTACGGACCCCCATTTAATGGCATTTCTATCTCTGGGACCCCAATATTGTAAAATCTATGTTAATGCAACTCTGAGAGTGTACAAATGGAACCAAATGGACCCATAAGGGTCCATTTCGTTCCATTTGTACACTCTCAGAGTTGCAGACCCATAAGGGTCCATTTGTTCCTAATCTATCATTTAGCTGGGGACCCCCTGGAACTCCCTGAAGGACCCCTGGGGGTCCCCGGACCCCACTTTGAGAACCAATGCACTAGGCTGTGTATATTGTGACAGGATACAATATACTGTACGTATATATGGCTCTCGGTCACTCAAATTATTTTTTGTTTTTTCTTTCTTTCTTTGTTTCTTTCTGTCTTTCTTTCTTTGTTTCTTTCTGTCTTTCTTTCTTTCTCTGTTTCTTTGTTTCTCAGAGTGGAGACACAGACTGTGCTGAGGTCGTCCTTGTGTCCTAAATGCCCAGAAGACTGAGGTTCTCACAGTACATCTCAGCTCTAATGACTACACAGAGGTTATCTGGTGACGCTACCTGAGGGAGAGGAGAGATGGTGGGAGAGGTCGCTGGAAGGCTCAACCCGAGGGATGCCCCTTAGATCTGGAGATCTCGCTCTATCCATGGATCTGTCTGCATGGGGGGGGGGGGGGGATTCCTCCGTGCTGTTGACCCTGGTCTTTGGTGGACCTCCACTGTGGCTCGATTGCTGCTCGATCAGATTTCTGGTCGACTACGGTGGTCTTCTGGGGAAAAAAAAAGAGTAATATAATGAGTCTGGTGGTCTCTGCTAAAGACCTTGGGTCCGCCGGGGGTTTCCTCTGAAGACACCTCAAAGTAGGAACCTCTTTAGGCCTGTCACATGACCTTTAACTTGACGCTTGATTAATTGTCGCTCAAATAACTGCGATTAACCATTTAATTGTGTCGCATTAACATTATGAATAAAACTTTGTCTGGATTTTTTAAGCTTTGTAAACAAAGCTGCACAGGGCAGATATGATGCAGATACATTGCATAATTCAATTATTATCTATACTTAAACAAAAAAACATGAATTGCGGAAATAGACGATCTACGAGCTCAAAACGTGTCACACGTAGATCGTCTATTTCCAAAAGTTTTCAGCATGGAAACGATTATGACTATTATCCCCCAAAAAGTATATTGCGACTATCTCAAATACTTGCGATTATGTAATAATTGTGACAGGCCTAATTCAGGCCTAATTTTTCCTTTTTCTTTGCTGGATGCTGCAGTTGCTTCATGCTGCAGTCTGTTGGATGGTGCTTGTGGCGTATGCTTGTTGGATGCTGTGCTTGTGGCGTATGCGTGCTGATGTGGTTAAAGATGTTGCTCTGCTGCTTTTTATCCAGGTTGTTGTGGAATCTACGACTATGTTGGTAGTGTAACCCTAACCCTAATACGTTTTTTCAGGTTGTAGTACGACCATGTTGGTAGTGTAACCCTAACCCTAATACGTTTTTTCAGGTTGTAGTACGACTATGTTGGTAGTGTAACCCTAACACGTTTTTTCAGGTTGTACGACTATGTTGGTAGTGTAACCCTAACACGTTTTTTTCAGGTTGTAGTACGACTATGTTGGTAGTGTTGTGGCTGTTATTTTGTGTGTGTGTGTGTGAGAGAGACAGAATTTGCATTCAATATAGTTTTTAGACATAAGCCTCTGTAAATCCAGGCCTGGACCTGGTCATTTCATTTGCGTTCACACTAATCACATGACGCTGCTGCATTTTAATCAAGACAATCTACGTTTTCATTCGCCCACATTTGGAGTTACATCATGGCAAGGTAACTATACAATCCAAAATCAGAACGTGGTGCTTATGATCATATTATTTTATGAACAATCTAATGAGCATGTTTCTTTTCTTTCTTTCTTGACCCAGATCTTCAACACGAAGGCCAACACCAGAGTAGGCACCTGAAACGTCTGAATACTCTTCCAGTGTGGTCGTATGGACCAGGGGCCAGTGAAAATTTGTGCAAATCTTTATATATATATATATATATATATATATATATATATATATATATATATATATATTAATATATATTAAAAAAAAAAAAAAAAAAAGATTTTCACACATTTTCACGATAAAAATAAATAAATATCTACAAGCTCATAGCGCGCCGCACTATGAGCTTGTAGATCTGCTATTTTTGAATAGCCAAAGAAATCTAAAATGGCAGACATCCATCCCCGGATTGAATGGGGTAAGCTATAGACGGGTTTCATGTTTGTAAACATTGAGAGGATATGACCGCGCAGAGGAGGGGGAAGCCTATAGAGGGCGCCATTACCCGCAGCAGCTCTGGTCAAATGTCCATTCATAAAAGAAATGATCTTCACCAGGTTTAATGAAAGTAGATTAAATTATGCAGTTTGTAATACCTTGTTTACTCAATAAAAATGATTTGTCGGAACTTGGATCTGTTTGTATATAATAGCAGCATTATGCCTATTATGCCTATAATAGCAGAATTATGGCTATCTAACTCCCGAACACAACAACAGAGTGAACGGCGCAACAATTCGTTTCCCCCGAGCATGCGCAGATTGCGCATTCTGCTCTGTGATGACGTCGCGCGGAAATCCGTCTATAACTAGGCTAATTTTGAACATAGTGTGAGGTGGTTCAACTGGCTCCAGGTGCTGAAGACGATGAGAGATTATCGCCTCGACATACTAGGCCAGGGGTATTCAACTAGATTAGACAGGGGGGCAAAATTGTTAAATGAATTGAGGTCGAGGGCCACAGGCCTATGGAAAAAAATAATCGAATGTTCATGGTTAACCGGTAACAGTTAAGAAATTTGTAACCAGATAATACCAACGGTTAAATGGTTAATATTTATTTTTCATTTAATTGTTAGTGCAAATTCACTCAATACATTTATACATTTCCTACCAGACAGAGTGGAGGATCGTCCCCAAATATTCTGGAATACAACTGCTTCCAATAATTAGTCAAATCAATTAAGCATGTGTCACTCCTCCAGCGCAGTCGGGACTGGGAAGTTAATTAATAGTTGATAGCACAATGCTACTGTAATTTTCCCCAAATTATCATCAACATTGACCATCATCTTCAGTTTAAAAGTACATAAACAAGTGGAGTAAGTTCTCACTATAAACCACATTGTTTCAGAGGACATACAGACACTAATAACAAATACAATATAAATACTCACCCATAAAGATGAATGCCACTAATGTCATTATCATCTGGACTTTACCAACCAAGTGTAGCCAGTGTTGGGAAAGTTAACTTTCTACATGAACTAGTTCAGTTCATAGTTCATAATTAAAATGTCTATCCAATGCCTATCCATCCGCCCTGTCTGTCTAAGTGTCCTATCCATCGGCCATGTCTGTCTTAAGTGTCCTATCCATCCACCCTGTCTGTCTTAAGTGTCCTATCCATCTGCCCTGTCTGTCTTAAGTGTCCTATCCATCTGCCCTGTCTGTCTAAGTGTCCTATCCATCGGCCATGTCTGTCTTAAGTGTCCTATCCATCCACCCTGTCTGTCTTAAGTGTCCTATCCATCTGCCCTGTCTGTCTAAGTGTCCTATCCATCGGCCATGTCTGTCTAAGTGTCCTATCCATCCACCCTGTCTGTCTTAAGTGTCCTATCCATCCGCCCTGTCTGTCTTAAGTGTCCTATCCATCTGCCCTGTCTGTCTAAGTGTCCTATCCATCGGCCATGTCTGTCTTAAGTGTCCTATCCATCCACCCTGTCTGTCTTAAGTGTCCTATCCATCCGCCCTGTCTGTCTTAAGTGTCCTATCCATCGGCCATGTCTGTCTAAGTGTCCTATCCATCGGCCATGTCTGTCTTAAGTGTCCTATCCATCGGCCATGTCTGTCTTAAGTGTCCTATCCATCGGCCCTGTCTGTCTTAA
Source organism: Gymnoscopelus microlampas (assembly GCF_963454915.1). Lineage (NCBI taxonomy): Eukaryota > Metazoa > Chordata > Actinopteri > Myctophiformes > Myctophidae > Gymnoscopelus > Gymnoscopelus microlampas. The sequence goes on along the minus strand of NC_139954.1, from coordinate 48,055,575 downwards.
GTGTCCTATCCATCCACTCTGTCTGTCTAAGTGTCCTATCCATCGGCCCTGTCTGTCTTAAGTGTCCTATCCATCGGCCCTGTCTGTCTTAAGTGTCCTATCCATCCGCCATGTCTGTCTTAAGTGTCCTATCCATCCACTCTGTCTAAGTGTCCTATCCATCCACCCTGTCTGTCTAAGTGTCCTATCCATCCGCCATGTCTGTCTTAAGTGTCCTATCCATCCACCCTGTCTGTCTAAGTGTCCTATCCATCCGCCCTGTCTGTCTAAGTGTCCTATCCATCGGCCCTGTCTGTCTAAGTGTCCTATCCATCGGCCCTGTCTGTCTAAGTGTCCTATCCATCGGCCCTGTCTGTCTAAGTGTCCTATCCATCCACCCTGTCTGTCTTAAGTGTCCTATCCATCCACCCTGTCTGTCTTAAGTGTCCTATTCATCGGCCCTGTCTGTCTAAGTGTCCCATCCATCCGTCCTGTCTAAGTGTCCTCTCCATCCACTCTGTATATATAAGTGTCCTGTCCATTCATCCATCAAGTGTCCTGTCCATTCATCCATCCTATCTGTGTAAGTGTCCTATCCATAACATTGTATCCAGAACTCGCAGCGTCTTCTGCGGCCGGGAGACGGCATCAAAGGAGGAAGATCTGCCACGCCGTGTACGTCTGTATGCAATCTCCTTTGCCGTCGCCTCCAGAGTCTGCAACGTCCCCTGTGGTGTGTCCTCCAGAGTCTGCAGCGTCTCCTATGGTGTCTCCTCCAGAGTCTGCAGCGTCTCCTGTGGTGTCTCCTCCAGAGTCTGCAGCGTCTCCTATGGTGTCTCCTCCAGAGTCTGCACCGTCTCCTATGGTGTCTCCTCCAGAGTCTGCAGCGTCTCCTATGGTGTCTCCTCCAGAGTCTGCAACGTCTCCTATGGTGTCTCCTCCAGAGTCTGCAGCGTCTCCTATGGTGTCTCCTCCAGAGTCTGCAGCGTCTCCTATGGTGTCTCCTCCAGAGTCTGCAGCGTCTCCTATGGTGTCTCCTCCAGAGTCTGCAGCGTCATCTCCAGAGTGTTATGACCCTAGTGGTTTGTTTAGATGAACTGTCTGTCAGTAGAACACTGTGTATAGATAATACACAGGGCATGTCCTGGGTATGACGTTAAACTGCATCCGGTGTCACCCTTGGGCAAGGTGTAGTACCTATAAGCCCTGGGTAGGTGGAACCCATTAGCCTTGGCTGGCAATTCACTTTCGGGAGTAAACCCTGAGGAGAAATCCGGAGCCGGAGTCCCGAAGGCAGCTTGTTGTATACAGCTTCGTTCTGGCAGCTCCTACGACGCCGCTGATGCCAAACTGTAACGGCTTGCCGTCCCTTTGGATCCATCAGTGACGTGGAGAGGGGGGACGTGCTGCATGGGCAACAGCCTGTTCTCTTAACTACCCTGCCCAGGCTATCATCCTATATCATAGATAATGTACTGTTTAGATGAACTGTCTGTCATTAGAACACTGTGTATAGATAATGTGCTGGTTAGATGAACTGTGTATAGATTATGTGCTGGTTAGATGAACTGTGTATAGATTATGTGCTGGTTAGATGAACTGTGTATCGATTATATGCTGGTTAGGTGAACTGTGTATCGATTATGTGCTGGTTAGATGAACTGTGTATCGATTATGTGCTGGTTAGATGAACTGTGTATCGATTATGTGCTGGTTAGATGAACTGTGTATCGATTATGTGCTGGTTAGATGAACTGTGTATCGATTATGTGCTGGTTAGATGAACTGTGTATAGATTATGTGCTGGTTAGATGAACTGTTTATCGATTATGTGCTGGTTAGATGAACTGTGTATCGATTATGTGCTGGTTAGATGAACTGTTTATCGATTATGTGCTGGTTACATGAACTGTTTATAGATTATGTGCTGGTTAGATGGACTGTGTATCGATTATGTGCTGGTTAGATGAACTGTGTATAGATTATGTGCTGGTTAGATGAACTGTGTATAGATTATATGCTGGTTAGATGAACTGTGTATACATTATGTGCTGGTTAGATGAACTGTGTATCGATTATGTGCTGGTCAGATGAACTGTGTATCGATAATGTGCTGGTTAGATGAACTGTGTATAGATTATGTGCTGGTTAGATGAACTGTGTATCGATTACGTGCTTGTTAGATGAACTGTTTATCGATTATGTGCTGGTTAGATGAACTGTGTATCGATTATATGCTGGTTAGATGAACTGTTTATAGATTATGTGCTGGTTAGATGAACTGTGTATCGATAATGTGCTGGTTAGATGAACTGTCTGTCATTAGAACACTGTTTATCGATAATGTGCTGGTTAGATGGACTGTGTATCGATTATATGCTGGTTAGATGAACTGTGTATCGATTATGTGCTGGTTAGATGAACTTTGTATAGATTACGTGCTGGTTAGATGAACTGTGTATCGATTATATGCTGGTTAGATGAACTCTGTATCGATTATGTGCTGGTTAGATGAACTGTTTATCGATTATGTGCTGGTTAGGTGAACTGTGTATAGATTCTTTGCTGGTTAGATGAACTGCGTATCGATTATGTGCTGGTTAGATGAACTTTGTATCGATTATGTGCTGGTTAGATGAACAGTGTATCGATTATGTGCTGGTTAGATGAACTGTGTATCGATTATGTGCTGGTTAGATGAACTGTGTATCGATTATGTGCTGGTTAGATGAACTGTGTATCGATTATGTGCTGGTTAGATGAACTGTGTATCGATTATGTGCTGGTTAGATGAACTGTGTATCGATTATATGCTGGTTAGATGAACTGTGTATCGATTATGTGCTGGTTAGATGAACTGTGTATCGATTATGTGCTGGTTAGATGAACTGTGTATAGATTATGTGCTGGTTAGATGAACTGTGTATCGATTATGTGCTGGTTAGATGAACTGTGTATAGATTATGTGCTGGTTAGATGAACTGTGTATCGATTATATGCTGGTTAGATGAACTGTGTATCGATTATATGCTGGTTAGATGAACTGTGTATCGATTATGTGCTGGTTAGATGAACTGTGTATAGATTATGTGCTGGTTAGATGAACTGTGTATCGATTATATGCTGGTTAGATGAACTGTGTATCGATTATATGCTGGTTAGATGAACTGTGTATCGATTATGTGCTGGTTAGATGAACTGTGTATCGATTATGTGCTGGTTAGATGAACTGTGTATAGATTATGTGCTGGTTAGATGAACTGTGTATCGATTATGTGCTGGTTAGATGAACTGTGTATCGATTATGTGCTGGTTAGATGAACTGTGTATAGATTATGTGCTGGTTAGATGAACTGTTTATCGATTATGTGCTGGTTAGATGAACTGTGTATCGATTATGTGCTGGTTAGATAAACTGTGTATAGATTATGTGCTGGTTAGATGAACTGTTTATCGATTATGTGCTGGTTAGATGAACTTTGTATCGATTATGTGCTGGTTAGATGAACTGTTTATTGATTATATGCTGGTTAGATGAACTGTTTATAGATTATGTGCTGGTTAGATGAACTGTGTATCGATTATATGCTGGTTAGATGAACTGTGTATCGATTACGTGCTTGTTAGATGAACTGTGTATCGATAATGTGCTGGTTAGATGAACTGTCTGTCATTAGAACACTGTGTATCGATTATGTGCTGGTTAGATGAACTGTGTATAGATTATATGCTGGTTAGATGAACTCTGTATAGATTATGTGCTGGTTAGATGAACTGTGTATAGATTATATGCTGGTTAGATGAACTCTGTATAGATTATGTGCTGGTTAGATGAACTGTGTATAGATTATATGCTGGTTAGATGAACTGTGTATCGATTATATGCTGGTTAGATGAACTGTGTATCGATTATGTGCTGGTTAGATGAACTGTGTATAGATTATATGCTGGTTAGATGAACTGTGTATCGATTATATGCTGGTTAGATGAACTTTGTATCGATTATGTGCTGGTTAGATGAACTGTGTATAGATTATGTGCTGGTTAGATGAACTGTGTATCGATTATGTGCTGGTTAGATGAACTTTGTATAGATTATGTGCTGGTTAGATGAACTGTGTATCGATTATGTGCTGGTTAGATGAACTTTGTATCGATTATGTGCTGGTTAGATGAACTGTGTATAGATTATGTGCTGGTTAGATGAACTGTGTATAGATTATGTGCTGGTTAGATGAACTGTCTGTCATTAGAACACTGTGTATCGATAATGTGCTGGTTAGATGAACTGTTTATAGATTATGTGCTGGTTAGATGAACTGTGTATAGATTATGTGCTGGTTAGATGAACTGTTTATAGATTATGTGCTGGTTAGATGAACTGTGTATAGATAATGTGCTGGTTAGATGAACTCTCTGTCATTAGAACACTGTGTATCGATAATGTGCTGGTTAGATGAACTGTGTATAGATTATGTGCTGGTTAGATGAACTGTGTATCGATTATGTGCTGGTTAGATGAACTTTGTATCGATTATGTGCTGGTTAGATGAACTGTGTATCGATTATGTGCTGGTTAGATGAACTTTGTATCGATTATGTGCTGGTTAGATGAACTGTGTATCGATTATGTGCTGGTTAGATGAACTGTGTATCGATTATGTGCTGGTTAGATGAACTTTGTATAGATTATGTGCTGGTTAGATGAACTGTGTATCGATTATGTGCTGGTTAGATGAACTTTGTATAGATAATGTGCTGGTTAGATGAACTGTGTATCGATTATGTGCTGGTTAGATGAACTGTGTATCGATTATGTGCTGGTTAGATGAACTGTGTATCGATTATGTGCTGGTTAGATGAACTTTGTATCGATTATATGCTGGTTAGATGAACTGTGTATCGATTATGTGCTGGTTAGATGAACTGTGTATCGATTATGTGCTGGTTAGATGAACTGTGTATCGATTATATGCTGGTTAGATGAACTGTCTATCGATTATGTGCTGGTTAGATTAACTGTTTATCGATTATGTGCTGGTTAGATGAACTGTTTATAGATTATGTGCTGGTTAGATGAACTGTTTATAGATTATGTGCTGGTTAGATGGACTGTTTATAGATTATGTGCTGGTTAGATGAACTGTTTATAGATTATGTGCTGGTTAGATGAACTGTTTATAGATTATGTGCTGGTTAGATGAACTGTTTATAGATTATATGCTGGTTAGATGAACTGTGTATAGATTATGTGCTGGTTAGATTAACTGTTTATCGATTATGTGCTGGTTAGATGAACTGTTTATAGATTATGTGCTGGTTAGATGGACTGTGTATCGATTATGTGCTGGTTAGATGAACTGTTTATAGATTATGTGCTGGTTAGATGAACTGTGTATACATTATGTGCTGGTTAGATGAACTGTGTATACATTATGTGCTGGTTAGATGAACTGTGTATACATTATGTGCTGGTTAGATGAACTGTGTATACATTATGTGCTGGTTAGATGAACTGTGTATACATTATGTGCTGGTTAGATGAACTGTGTATCGATAATGTGCTGGTTAGATGAACTGTTTATCGATTATGTGCTGGTTAGATGAACTGTGTATCGATTATGTGCTGGTTAGATGAACTGTGTATCGATTATGTGCTGGTTAGATGAACTGTGTATCGATTATGTGCTGGTTAGATAAACTGTGTATAGATTATGTGCTGGTTAGGTGAACTGTGTATAGATTATGTGCTGGTTAGATGAACTGTGTATAGATTATGTGCTGGTTAGATGAACTGTGTATAGATTATGTGCTGGTTAGATGAACTGTGTATAGATTATATGCTGGTTAGATAAACTGTGTATAGATTATGTGCTGGTTAGATGAACTGTGTATATATTATGTGCTGGTTAGATGAACTGTGTATAGATTATGTGCTGGTTAGGCGAACTGTGTATCGATTATGTGCTGGTTAGATGAACTGTGTATAGATTATGTGCTGGTTAGATGAACTGTGTATAGATTATATGCTGGTTAGATGAACTGTGTATAGCTTATGTGCTGGTTAGGTGAACTGTGAGTGTGTATAGCTTATGTGCTGGTTAGATGAACTGTGTATCGATTATGTGCTGGTTAGATGAACTGTGTATCGATTATGTGCTGGTTAGATGAACTGTGTATAGATTATGTGCTGGTTAGATGAACTGTTTATCGATTATGTGCTGGTTAGATGAACTGTGTATCGATTATGTGCTGGTTAGATGAACTGTTTATTGATTATGTGCTGGTTAGATGAACTGTTTATAGATTATATGCTGGTTAGATTAACTGTGTATTGATTATGTGCTGGTTAGATGAACTGTTTATAGATTATGTGCTGGTTAGATGAACTGTGTATCGATTATGTGCTGGTTAGATGAACTGTGTATCGATAATGTGCTGGTTAGATGAACTGTCTGTCATTAGAACACTGTGTATCGATTATGTGCTGGTTAGATGAACTGTGTATAGTTTATGTGCTGGTTAGATGAACTGTTTATCGATTATATGCTGGTTAGATGAACTGTGTATCGATTACGTGCTTGTTAGATGAACTGTGTATAGATTTTTTGCTGGTTAGGTGAACAGTGTATCGATTATGTGCTGGTTAGATGAACTGTGTATAGATTATATGCTGGTTAGATGAACTCTGTATAGATTATGTGCTGGTTAGATGAACTGTGTATAGATTATATGCTGGTTAGATGAACTGTGTATAGATTATATGCTGGTTAGATGAACTGTGTATAGATTATATGCTGGTTAGATGAACTCTGTATAGATTATATGCTGGTTAGATGAACTGTGTATAGATTATATGCTGGTTAGATGAACTGTGTATAGATTATATGCTGGTTAGATGAACTCTGTATAGATTATGTGCTGGTTAGATGAACTGTGTATTGATTACGTGCTTGTTAGATGAACTGTGTATAGATTTGTTGCTGGTTAGATGAACTGTGTATAGATTATATGCTGGTTAGATGAACTGTTTATCGATTATGTGCTGGTTAGATGAACTGTGTATAGCTTATGTGCTGGTTAGATGAACTGTGTATAGATTTTTTGCTGGTTAGATGAACTGTCTGTCATTAGAACACTGTGTATCGATAATGTGCTGGTTAGATGAACTGTTTATCGATTATGTGCTGGTTAGATGAACTGTGTATAGATAATGTGCTGGTTAGATGAACTGTTTATCGATTATGTGCTGGTTAAATGAACTGTGTATAGCTTATGTGCTGGTTAGATGAACTGTGTATCGATAATGTGCTGGTTAGATGAACTGTGTATCGATAATGTGCTGGTTAGATGAACTGTGTATAGATTATGTGCTGGTTAGATGAACTGTGTATAGCTTATGTGCTGGTTAAATGAACTGTGTATAGCTTATGTGCTGGTTAAATGAACTGTGTATCGATTATGTGCTGGTTAGATGAACTGTGTATCGATTATGTGCTGGTTAGATGAACTGTGTATAGATTATGTGCTGGTTAGATGAACTGTTTATCGATTATGTGCTGGTTAGATGAACTGTGTATCGATTATGTGCTGGTTAGATGAACTGTTTATTGATTATGTGCTGGTTAGATGAACTGTTTATAGATTATATGCTGGTTAGATGAACTGTGTATCGATTATGTGCTGGTTAGATGAACTGTTTATAGATTATGTGCTGGTTAGATGAACTGTGTATCGATTATGTGCTGGTTAGATGAACTGTGTATCGATAATGTGCTGGTTAGATGAACTGTCTGTCATTAGAACACTGTGTATCGATTATGTGCTGGTTAGATGAACTGTGTATAGTTTATGTGCTGGTTAGATGAACTGTGTATAGATTTTTTGCTGGTTAGGTGAACAGTGTATCGATTATGTGCTGGTTAGATGAACTGTGTATAGATTATATGCTGGTTAGATGAACTCTGTATAGATTATGTGCTGGTTAGATGAACTGTGTATAGATTATATGCTGGTTAGATGAACTGTGTATAGATTATATGCTGGTTAGATGAACTGTGTATAGATTATATGCTGGTTAGATGAACTCTGTATAGATTATGTGCTGGTTAGATGAACTGTGTATAGATTATATGCTGGTTAGATGAACTGTGTATACATTATGTGCTGGTTAGATGAACTGTGTATCGATTATGTGCTGGTCAGATGAACTGTGTATCGATAATGTGCTGGTTAGATGAACTGTGTATAGATTATGTGCTGGTTAGATGAACTGTGTATCGATTACGTGCTTGTTAGATGAACTGTTTATCGATTATGTGCTGGTTAGATGAACTGTGTATCGATTATATGCTGGTTAGATGAACTGTTTATAGATTATGTGCTGGTTAGATGAACTGTGTATCGATAATGTGCTGGTTAGATGAACTGTCTGTCATTAGAACACTGTTTATCGATAATGTGCTGGTTAGATGGACTGTGTATCGATTATATGCTGGTTAGATGAACTGTGTATCGATTATGTGCTGGTTAGATGAACTTTGTATAGATTACGTGCTGGTTAGATGAACTGTGTATCGATTATATGCTGGTTAGATGAACTCTGTATCGATTATGTGCTGGTTAGATGAACTGTTTATCGATTATGTGCTGGTTAGGTGAACTGTGTATAGATTCTTTGCTGGTTAGATGAACTGCGTATCGATTATGTGCTGGTTAGATTAACTTTGTATCGATTATGTGCTGGTTAGATGAACAGTGTATCGATTATGTGCTGGTTAGATGAACTGTGTATCGATTATGTGCTGGTTAGATTAACTGTGTATCGATTATGTGCTGGTTAGATGAACTGTGTATCGATTATGTGCTGGTTAGATGAACTGTGTATCGATTATGTGCTGGTTAGATGAACTGTGTATCGATTATGTGCTGGTTAGATGAACTGTGTATCGATTATGTGCTGGTTAGATGAACTGTGTATCGATTATGTGCTGGTTAGATGAACTGTGTATAGATTATGTGCTGGTTAGATGAACTGTGTATCGATTATGTGCTGGTTAGATGAACTGTGTATAGATTATGTGCTGGTTAGATGAACTGTGTATCGATTATATGCTGGTTAGATGAACTGTGTATCGATTATATGCTGGTTAGATGAACTGTGTATCGATTATGTGCTGGTTAGATGAACTGTGTATAGATTATGTGCTGGTTAGATGAACTGTGTATCGATTATATGCTGGTTAGATGAACTGTGTATCGATTATATGCTGGTTAGATGAACTGTGTATCGATTATGTGCTGGTTAGATGAACTGTGTATCGATTATGTGCTGGTTAGATGAACTGTGTATAGATTATGTGCTGGTTAGATGAACTGTGTATCGATTATGTGCTGGTTAGATGAACTGTGTATCGATTATGTGCTGGTTAGATGAACTGTGTATAGATTATGTGCTGGTTAGATGAACTGTTTATCGATTATGTGCTGGTTAGATGAACTGTGTATCGATTATGTGCTGGTTAGATAAACTGTGTATAGATTATGTGCTGGTTAGATGAACTGTTTATCGATTATGTGCTGGTTAGATGAACTTTGTATCGATTATGTGCTGGTTAGATGAACTGTTTATTGATTATATGCTGGTTAGATGAACTGTTTATAGATTATGTGCTGGTTAGATGAACTGTGTATCGATTATATGCTGGTTAGATGAACTGTGTATCGATTACGTGCTTGTTAGATGAACTGTGTATCGATAATGTGCTGGTTAGATGAACTGTCTGTCATTAGAACACTGTGTATCGATTATGTGCTGGTTAGATGAACTGTGTATAGATTATATGCTGGTTAGATGAACTCTGTATAGATTATGTGCTGGTTAGATGAACTGTGTATAGATTATATGCTGGTTAGATGAACTCTGTATAGATTATGTGCTGGTTAGATGAACTGTGTATAGATTATATGCTGGTTAGATGAACTGTGTATCGATTATATGCTGGTTAGATGAACTGTGTATCGATTATGTGCTGGTTAGATGAACTGTGTATAGATTATATGCTGGTTAGATGAACTGTGTATCGATTATATGCTGGTTAGATGAACTTTGTATCGATTATGTGCTGGTTAGATGAACTGTGTATAGATTATGTGCTGGTTAGATGAACTGTGTATCGATTATGTGCTGGTTAGATGAACTTTGTATCGATTATGTGCTGGTTAGATGAACTGTGTATAGATTATGTGCTGGTTAGATGAACTGTGTATAGATTATGTGCTGGTTAGATGAACTGTCTGTCATTAGAACACTGTGTATCGATAATGTGCTGGTTAGATGAACTGTTTATAGATTATGTGCTGGTTAGATGAACTGTGTATAGATTATGTGCTGGTTAGATGAACTGTTTATAGATTATGTGCTGGTTAGATGAACTGTGTATCGATTATGTGCTGGTTAGATGAACTGTGTATAGATAATGTGCTGGTTAGATGAACTCTCTGTCATTAGAACACTGTGTATCGATAATGTGCTGGTTAGATGAACTGTGTATCGATTATGTGCTGGTTAGATGAACTTTGTATCGATTATGTGCTGGTTAGATGAACTGTGTATCGATTATGTGCTGGTTAGATGAACTTTGTATCGATTATGTGCTGGTTAGATGAACTGTGTATCGATTATGTGCTGGTTAGATGAACTGTGTATCGATTATGTGCTGGTTAGATGAACTTTGTATAGATTATGTGCTGGTTAGATGAACTGTGTATCGGTTATGTGCTGGTTAGATGAACTCTGTATAGATTATGTGCTGGTTAGATGAACTGTGTATTGATTACGTGCTTGTTAGATGAACTGTGTATAGATTTGTTGCTGGTTAGATGAACTGTGTATAGATTATATGCTGGTTAGATGAACTGTGTATCGATTATGTGCTGGTTAGATGGAACTGTTTATAGATTATGTGCTGGTTAGATGAACTGTGTATCGATAATGTGCTGGTTAGATGAACTGTCTGTCATTAAAACACTATGTATCGATTATATGCTGGTTAGATGAACTGTTTATCGATTATGTGCTGGTTAGATGAACTGTGTATAGCTTATGTGCTGGTTAGATGAACTGTGTATAGATTTTTTGCTGGTTAGATGAACTGTCTGTCATTAGAACACTGTGTATCGATAATGTGCTGGTTAGATGAACTGTTTATCGATTATGTGCTGGTTAGATGAACTGTGTATAGCTTACGTGCTGGTTAGATGAACTGTGTATCGATAATGTGCTGGTTAGATGAACTGTGTATCGATAATGTGCTGGTTAAATGAACTGTGTATAGCTTATGTGCTGGTTAGATGAACTGTGTATAGATTTTTTGCTGGTTAGATGAACTGTGTATCGATTATGTGCTGGTTAGATGAACTGTGTATCGATTATGTGCTGGTTAGATGAACTGTGTATCGATTATGTGCTGGTTAGATGAACTGTGTATAGATAATGTGCTGGTTAGATGAACTGTGTATAGATTTTTTGCTGGTTAGATGAACTGTGTATCGATTATGTGCTGGTTAGATGAACTGTGTATCGATAATGTGCTGGTTAGATGAACTGTGTATCGATAATGTGCTGGTTAGATGAACTGTGTATAGCTTATGTGCTGGTTAGATGAACTGTGTATCGATAATGTGCTGGTTAGATGAACTGTGTATAGATTTTTTGCTGGTTAGATGAACTGTGTATCGATTATGTGCTGGTTAGATGAACTCTCTGTCATTAGAACACTGTGTATCGATTATGTGCTGGTTAGATGAACTGTGTATAGCTTATGTGCTGGTTAGATGAACTGTGTATAGCTTATGTGCTGGTTAGATGAACTGTGTATAGCTTATGTGCTGGTTAGATGAACTGTGTATAGATTATGTGCTGGTTAGATGAACTGTGTATAGATTATGTGCTGGTTAGATGAACTGTGTATAGTTTATATGCTGGTTAGATGAACTGTGTATAGCTTATATGCTGGTTAGATGAACTGTGTATCGATTATGTGCTGGTTAGATGAACTGTTTATCGATTATGTGCTGGTTAGGTGAACTGTGTATAGATTTTTTGCTGGTTAGATGAACTGTGTATCGATTATGTGCTGGTTAGATGAACTTTGTATCGATTATGTGCTGGTTAGATGAACTTTGTATCGATTATGTGCTGGTTAGATGAACTGTGTATAGATTATGTGCTGGTTAGATGAACTGTGTATCGATTATATGCTGGTTAGATGAACTGTGTATCGATTATGTGCTGGTTAGATGAACTGTTTATCGATTATGTGCTGGTTAGGTGAACTGTGTATAGATTTTTTGCTGGTTAGATGAACTGTGTATAGATTATGTGCTGGTTAGATGAACTGTGTATAGATTATGTGCTAGTTAGATGAACTGTGTATCGATTATGTGCTGGTTAGATGAACTGTGTATAGATTATGTGCTGGTTAGATGAACTGTGTATCGATTATGTGCTGGTTAGATGAACTGTGTATCGATTATATGCTGGTTAGATGAACTGTTTATCGATTATATGCTGGTTAGATGAACTGTGTATCGATTATGTGCTGGTTAGATGAACTGTGTATCGATTATATGCTGGTTAGATGAACTGTGTATCGATTATGTGCTGGTTAGATGAACTGTGTATCGATTATATGCTGGTTATATGAACTGTGTATCGATTATGTGCTGGTTAGATGAACTGTGTATCGATTATATGCTGGTTAGATGAACTGTGTATCGATTATATGCTGGTTAGATGAACTGTGCATCGATTATATGCTGGTTAGATGAACTGTGTATAGATTTTTTGCTGGTTAGATGAACTGTGTATCGATTTTTTGCTGGTTAGATGAACTGTGTATCGATTATGTGCTGGTTAGATGAACTTTGTATCGATTATGTGCTGGTTAGATGAACTTTGTATCGATTATGTGCTGGTTAGATGAACTGTGTATAGATTATGTGCTGGTTAGATGAACTGTGTATCGATTATGTGCTGGTTAGGTGAACTGTGTATCGATTATGTGCTGGTTAGATGAACTGTGTATCGATTATATGCTGGTTAGGTGAACTGTGTATCGATTATATGCTGGTTAGATGAACTGTGTATCGATTATGTGCTGGTTAGATGAACTGTGTATCGATTATATGCTGGTTAGGTGAACTGTGTATAGATTATGTGCTGGTTAGATGAACTGTGTATCGATTATATGCTGGTTAGGTGAACTGTGTATCGATTATGTGCTGGTTAGATGAACTGTGTATCGATTATATGCTGGTTAGATGAACTGTGTATCGATTATATGCTGGTTAGGTGAACTGTGTATCGATTATATGCTGGTTAGTTGAACTGTGTATCGATTATATGCTGGTTAGATGAACTGTGTATCGATTATGTGCTGGTTAGATGAACTGTGTATCGATTATGTGCTGGTTAGATGAACTTTGTATAGATTATGTGCTGGTTAGATGAACTGTGTATCGATTATGTGCTGGTTAGATGAACTTTGTATAGACTAGAAGCTCGCCCCCGCTACGCGGGGGCTCGCGTCTAGCCCGCGGCCACGCCCACGTAGCGCCCGCGGCCACTTGGCAGCTCATATAAGTGGCGTAGCGTCCTGAGGGCCAGTGGGGCCGTGGCTCGGTCAGTGAAGACCCTGTAGTGCGGATGATATGTGGCATAGAGGGGCAGATTGTAAATCCCCAGAGGAAACATCCGTGGGCTACCATTGGTTCAGCGATGTGTGCGGTCGCCCTGCGGCCCCTCCTCCTCCACCAATGTGCAGTATTGAGAGCCCTGACGTCACAACAATTGGAGCGATGGGCACTGCACTCTGGTTGGTTAGGGTACACCTAGGGCCCAGGTAGAACCCAGTTAAAGCCTGCATGGGCAAACCCAGTTAGGACCCGCCTTGGTCACACATAAACATGGCTAGTTGGGGCCCACCTAAGGGCCAGGTAGAAGCTACTTATAGCCTGCATGGGCATCGCAGTTGGGACTGAAGTGGATGCCGCTGACATGCTGACATGGGGTCCATATGGTTTAGCCCACCTTGAAACCATATGGGAACTACGCTGGCATGCAGGCTGGAATGCAAACGCTGCATCATACCTGTAGTGTGTAGTTTGATGTTGTGTGTGTAGCAGATATACCTGCAGTGTGTAGATCAATGTCCATATGAAAGTCAATGCCCAGCAGTGTTTTTTTTTTCTCCAGCAGAGTTTCTAGTGTCTCTGTCTCTCTCTGGAAGAGGTTGCACATGAACTCTGCAGCCGCACTGAGACGCTCCAACACAAACACTCTGACATTAAGCTGCTTCACACAACAAACATCAGCACCACGCTGCTGTTTGTCCAAAAGACACAATATCTCCTCTCCCACCGACGTCATGTGTTCATTTATCGACAGCCGTACAGACTCCTTTTGACACATTTTACCTCGTTTATCCAGCTCTCACTGACTCTCCACATCGGGCTGTTATAGCGCCACCATGAGGCTGATTAGAGAAATCTCAAGTGGAATTTCTTCCTCGGCATAGTGGGAATGTGGGTGCAAAGTTGCACGGAAAGTGCATGCTGTGTTCATAATGTGAGGCATTTTGGTCCAAACGGAGCAGTCCTGCAGACTTTGGAAGCCATTTTAGCCAATCAGGATGGAATATGAAAAATCTGAAAGGTTTTTTTTTTAGCGGCGCTAGCCGCTCTATACCTTTAGGTATAGAGCGGATATTAGCCCTCTATGCCTGGCTTTTGCGTCAACGTTCTGATTGGTCAGGTGCGCCAACGTTCTGATTGGTCAGGTGCGTCAACGTTCTGATTGGTCAGGTGCGTCAACGTTCTGATTGGTCAGGTGCGCCAAAGTTGTGATTGGTCACTATTCATGACATCACTATGATGTCATGAATATAGAATTCGATGTCTATATAAACGATGACAATGACTTCATCTTATTATTCATTTGGCTAAAGTCTCCGTCTAGGTAAGTTATTTAAAGTTAATATGACGAATAGAAAGAGAAAGATACAAGAACAGATGAAGGGTGAATGTATAGAAAGTCTGAGTTCGGGACCCAGTCATCCGTTATGACAGAATGGTTTGATAGAGACGATCGAGAATCCAAGAGTCCGTTAAGGTTCTGATTGGTCAGGCCCGTCAAGGTTCTGATTGGTCAGGCCCGTCAAGGTTCTGATTGGTCAGGCCCGTCAAGGTTCTGATTGGTCAGGCCCGTCAAGGTTGTGATTTGTCAGGCAAGGGGACTATTCATGACATCACTATGATGTCAAGGTTTATTTTTTATTTCCTCATGTTTTTTTTTGTATATATTTTTATTTGGCTAAAGTCTCCTTCTAGGTAAGTTATTTAAAGTTAGATCCTCAATTTAACTTTATCTGTCGTCGACGCTCTGATTGGTCAGACCCGTCAACAAAGTGATTGGTCAAGCTTCACATGACACATGGCTATAAACACATTATAAACACATATCGATGACATAATGTATTCAAAGGCGCCGCTACCTTCACACAGGGTGTGATTTTTAATGACTGTGGAGATACTGTGTACCGATTTGCGTGATGTTTGGGCAAAATATGTAGGAGTACTGTGAGAAAAGGTGTTTAGCAAAAAGCGGCCTCCTGGTGGCACTGTAACAGGGCCATGTGAAAGAAATAGGGCAGAGGTTCTGAATTGGCATCCAGGGAGTGTGTGTGCATAGTTTCGCTGCGATCATGTCAACGATGTGAGAGATTAGCTATCACAGACGGACGGACAGGTCTTGCGCCATGCCTTTCGGCCTGGCGGAGACAATTAAAAAACGAAAGTAAAGGAAATTACCATTTCTGCAACAAAAGTAGTCAACAAACTATACTATAAAAACATTGGCCACATTGTCAAATAATCTAAGAAAGAGGCAATCATGTAGAAAATAGCCGATCTACAAGCTTACAAAGCCTCTCAACGTGAGGCGTTTCGAGCTTGTAGATCTGCTATTGTCACAATATTTACTTGTGGAATGGAGTCAAACAGAATGGGGGGGTGGCCAGATCAATTACGTTTATTTGGGGGGGGGGGCGGCCTGAAAGGGTTGATAAGCACTGCTGTAATTGGAGCGAAATTATCTGAAATTACTACATGACCATAATGCAGCCTAACATGCGTTGCACGGGGCGGTCCTGCCATTACGTTAGTTACTGTAGTTGCTGTGGAGCTACATAGTTCTCCAGAAGACACACACAAACATACACCATCTACAATGGACTAACTGAGCAGCAATATTGACATTCACCACACGAACGTGCATTGTTGACAAAGTGATTGCACAGCCGCTGCAGGCATGACAACCACGTTAGCGTTAGCTACATGCCACTATCACAGCTCCCTGTCCGTCGTTGCTGCGACTGAATGTGATGGCTACAGCAAGCTCTCTGCGATGCCATTGTCTGGAGACTGCTCCTGGCATGACACGACCAATGAGAGTGAGCGCTGTCGTTGTTGCTAAGATACGGTGGCGTCACTGCCCCATAGCTTGTAGATCTCTCACACATGATTGGCGTAGGCTGCGTTGCCAGGTCTGACTGTTTGTATAAGCGATTTTGGGCTTATTTGGGTGCACTTTTGGGCTCGTTTCCATAGACCACGGCAGCGCTTATTTCTTTCCCGTGACCGATGTGGCAAAAAAAGGTGCAAAACGAACCATCCGGAAGTAAAGTGCGAGATGAAATATATAGCACTTTTTGATTATTAGAGAAGGAGACAGATGTGAAGGTGGAAAATGGAATGTAGGAGATTATATAGTTTTTCATGAGCGATTTTTGTAGCAAGTTGTGAGTGAATTGGGCCACTCCTGTGGGCGGGGGGCTGAATAGAACCATTGGGGTTTGGGAAGGAGACGCTCTCTGTTTGAGTGGAAAGATTATGTGCTGGTTAGATGAACTGTGTATCGATTATGTGCTGGTTAGATGAACTGTGTATAGATTTTTTGCTGGTTAGATGAACTGTGTATCGATTATGTGCTGGTTAGATGAACTTTGTATAGATTATGTGCTGGTTAGATGAACTGTGTATCGATTATGTGCTGGTTAGATGAACTGTGTATAGATTTCTTGCTGGTTAGATGAACTGTGTATCGATTATGTGCTGGTTAGGTGAACTGTGTATAGCTTATGTGCTGGTTAGATGAACTGTGTATCGATTATGTGCTGGTTAGATGAACTGTGTATCGATTATGTGCTGGTTAGGTGAACTGTGTATCGATTATATGCTGGTTAGGTGAACTGTGTATCGATTATGTGCTGGTTAGATGAACTGTGTATCGATAATGTGCTGGTTAGATGAACTGTGTATCGATTATGTGCTGGTTAGATGAACTGTGTATCGATTATGTGCTGGTTAGATGAACTGTGTATAGATTATGTGCTGGTTAGATGAACTGTGTATCGATTATGTGCTGGTTAGATGAACTGTGTATAGATAATGTGCTGGTTAGATGAACTGTGTATAGATTATGTGCTGGTTAGATGAACTGTGTATCGATTATGTGCTGGTTAGATAAACTGTGTATCGATTATGTGCTGGTTAGATGAACTGTGTATCGATTATGTGCTGGTTAGATGAACTGTGTATAGATAATGTGCTGGTTAGATGAACTGTGTATAGATTATGTGCTGGTTAGATGAACTGTGTATCGATTATGTGCTGGTTAGATGAACTGTGTATCGATTATGTGCTGGTTAGATGAACTGTGTATAGATTATGTGCTGGTTAGATGAACTGTTTATCGATTATGTGCTGGTTAGATGAACTGTTTATCGATTATGTGCTGGTTAGATGAACTGTTTATAGATTATGTGCTGGTTAGATGAACTGTTTATAGATTATGTGCTGGTTAGATGGACTGTGTATCGATTATGTGCTGGTTAGATGAACTGTGTATAGATTATATGCTGGTTATATGAACTGTGTATAGATTATGTGCTGGTTAGATGAACTGTGTATAGATTATGTGCTGGTTAGATGAACTGTGTATAGATTATATGCTGGTTAGATGAACTGTGTATCGATAATGTGCTGGTTAGATGAACTGTGTATCGATTATATGCTGGTTAGATGAACTGTTTATCGATTATGTGCTGGTTAGATGAACTGTGTATCGATAATGTGCTGGTGAGATGAACTGTCTGTCATTAGAACACTGTGTATCGATAATGTGCTGGTTAGATGAACTGTGTATCGATTATGTGCTGGTTAGATGAACTGTTTATCGATTATGTGCTGGTTAGATGAACTGTGTATCGATCATGTGATGGTTAGATGAACTGTGTATAGATTATGTGCTGGTTAGGTGAACTGTGTATAGATTATATGCTGGTTAGATGAACTGTGTATAGATTATGTGCTGGTTAGATGAACTGTGTATCGATCATGTGATGGTTAGATGAACTGTGTATAGATTATGTGCTGGTTAGGTGAACTGTGTATAGATTATATGCTGGTTAGGTGAACTGTGTATAGATTATGTGCTGGTTAGATGAACTGTGTATAGATTATGTGCTGGTTAGATGAACTGTGTATAGATTATGTGCTGGTTAGGTGAACTGTGTATAGATTATGTGCTGGTTAGATGAACTGTGTATAGATTATGTGCTGGTTAGATGAACTGTGTATAGATTATGTGCTGGTTAGATGAACTGTGTATAGATTATGTGCTGGTTAGGTGAACTGTGTATAGATTATATGCTGGTTAGATGAACTGTGTATAGATTATGTGCTGGTTAGATGAACTGTGTATAGATTATGTGCTGGTTAGGTGAACTGTGTATCGATTGTGTGCTGGTTAGATGAACTGTGTATAGATTATGTGCTGGTTAGATGAACTGTGTATACCTTATGTGCTGGTTAGGTGAACTGTGTATCGATTATGTGCTGGTTAGATGAACTATGTATAGATTATGTGCTGGTTAGATGAACTGTTTATTGATTATGTGCTGGTTAGATGAACTGTTTATAGATTATATGCTGGTTAGATGAACTGTGTATAGATTATGTGCTGGTTAGATGAACTGTTTATAGATTATATGCTGGTTAGATGAACTGTGTATAGATTATGTGCTGTTAGATGAACTGTTTATCGATTATGTGCTGGTTAGATGAACTGTGTATCGATTATGTGCTGGTTAGATGAACTGTTTATTGATTATGTGCTGGTTAGATGAACTGTTTATAGATTATATGCTGGTTAGATGAACTGTTTATAGATTATATGCTGGTTAGATGAACTGTGTATAGATTATGTGCTGGTTAGATGAACTGTGTATAGCTTATGTGCTGGTTAGATGAACTGTGTATAGATTATGTGCTGGTTAGATGAACTGTGTATAGCTTATGTGCTGGTTAGATGAACTGTGTATCGATTACGTGCTTGTTAGATGAACTGTCTGTCATTAGAACACTGTGTATCGATTATGTGCTGGTTAGATGAACTGTGTATAGCTTATGTGCTGGTTAGATGAACTGTGTATAGATTATGTGCTGGTTAGATGAACTGTGTATAGATTATGTGCTGGTTAGATGAACTGTGTATAGATTATGTGCTGGTTAGATGAACTGTGTATAGTTTATATGCTGTTTAGATGAACTGTGTATAGCTTATGTGCTGGTTAGATGAACTGTGTATCGATTATGTGCTGGTTAGATGAACTGTTTATAGATTATGTGCTGGTTAGATGAACTGTTTATAGATTATGTGCTGGTTAGATGGACTGTGTATCGATTATGTGCTGGTTAGATGAACTGTGTATAGATTATATGCTGGTTATATGAACTGTGTATAGATTATGTGCTGGTTAGATGAACTGTGTATAGATTATGTGCTGGTTAGATGAACTGTGTATAGATTATATGCTGGTTAGATGAACTGTGTATCGATAATGTGCTGGTTAGATGAACTGTGTATCGATTATATGCTGGTTAGATGAACTGTTTATCGATTATGTGCTGGTTAGATGAACTGTGTATCGATAATGTGCTGGTTAGATGAACTGTGTATAGATTATGTGCTGGTTAGATGAACTGTGTATCGATTATGTGCTGGTTAGATGAACTGTGTATCGATTATGTGCTGGTTAGATGAACTGTGTATAGATAATGTGCTGGTTAGATGAACTGTGTATAGATTATGTGCTGGTTAGATGAACTGTGTATAGATTATGTGCTGGTTAGATGAACTGTGTATCGATTATGTGCTGGTTAGATGAACTGTGTATCGATTATGTGCTGGTTAGATGAACTGTGTATCGATTATGTGCTGGTTAGATGAACTGTGTATAGATAATGTGCTGGTTAGATGAACTGTGTATCGATAATGTGCTGGTTAGATGAACTGTCTGTCATTAGAACACTGTGTATCGATAATGTGCTGGTTAGATGAACTGTGTATCGATTATGTGCTGGTTAGATGAACTGTTTATCGATTATGTGCTGGTTAGATGAACTGTGTATCGATCATGTGCTGGTTAGATGAACTGTGTATAGATTATGTGCTGGTTAGGTGAACTGTGTATAGATTATATGCTGGTTAGATGAACTGTGTATAGATTATGTGCTGGTTAGATGAACTGTGTATAGATTATGTGCTGGTTAGGTGAACTGTGTATAGATTATGTGCTGGTTAGATGAACTGTGTATAGATTATGTGCTGGTTAGATGAACTGTGTATAGATTATGTGCTGGTTAGGTGAACTGTGTATAGATTATGTGCTGGTTAGATGAACTGTGTATAGATTATGTGCTAGTTAGATGAACTGTGTATCGATTATGTGCTGGTTAGATGAACTGTGTATAGATTATGTGCTGGTTAGATGAACTGTGTATAGATTATGTGCTGGTTAGATGAACTGTGTATAGATTTTGTGCTGGTTAGATGAACTGTGTATAGATTTTGTGCTGGTTAGATGAACTGTGTATAGATTTTGTGCTGGTTAGATGAACTGTGTATAGATTATGTGCTGGTTAGATGAACTGTGTATACCTTATGTGCTGGTTAGATGAACTGTGTATAGATTTTGTGCTGGTTAGATGAACTGTGTATAGATTATGTGCTGGTTAGGTGAACTGTGTATCGATTGTGTGCTGGTTAGATGAACTGTGTATAGATTATGTGCTGGTTAGATGAACTGTGTATACCTTATGTGCTGGTTAGGTGAACTGTGTATAGATTATGTGCTGGTTAGGTGAACTGTGTATCGATTATGTGCTGGTTAGATGAACTGTGTATAGATTATGTGCTGGTTAGATGAACTGTGTATCGATTATGTGCTGGTTAGATGAACTGTGTATCGATTATGTGCTGGTTAGATGAACTGTGTATAGATTATGTGCTGGTTAGATGAACTGTGTATCGATTATGTGCTGGTTAGATGAACTGTGTATAGATTATGTGCTGGTTAGATGAACTGTTTATTGATTATGTGCTGGTTAGATGAACTGTTTATAGATTATGTGCTGGTTAGATGGACTGTGTATCGATTATGTGCTGGTTAGATGAACTGTGTATAGATTATATGCTGGTTATATGAACTGTGTATAGATGATGTGCTGGTTAGATGAACTGTTTATCGATTATGTGCTGGTTAGATGAACTGTTTATCGATTATGTGCTGGTTAGATGAACTGTTTATAGATTATGTGCTGGTTAGATGAACTGTTTATAGATTATGTGCTGGTTAGATGGACTGTGTATCGATTATGTGCTGGTTAGATGAACTGTGTATAGATTATATGCTGGTTATATGAACTGTGTATAGATTATGTGCTGGTTAGATGAACTGTGTATAGATTATGTGCTGGTTAGATGAACTGTGTATAGATTATATGCTGGTTAGATGAACTGTGTATCGATAATGTGCTGGTTAGATGAACTGTGTATCGATTATATGCTGGTTAGATGAACTGTTTATCGATTATGTGCTGGTTAGATGAACTGTGTATCGATAATGTGCTGGTTAGATGAACTGTCTGTCATTAGAACACTGTGTATCGATAATGTGCTGGTTAGATGAACTGTGTATCGATTATGTGCTGGTTAGATGAACTGTTTATCGATTATGTGCTGGTTAGATGAACTGTGTATCGATCATGTGATGGTTAGATGAACTGTGTATAGATTATGTGCTGGTTAGGTGAACTGTGTATAGATTATATGCTGGTTAGATGAACTGTGTATAGATTATGTGCTGGTTAGATGAACTGTGTATCGATCATGTGATGGTTAGATGAACTGTGTATAGATTATGTGCTGGTTAGGTGAACTGTGTATAGATTATATGCTGGTTAGGTGAACTGTGTATAGATTATGTGCTGGTTAGATGAACTGTGTATAGATTATGTGCTGGTTAGATGAACTGTGTATAGATTATGTGCTGGTTAGGTGAACTGTGTATAGATTATGTGCTGGTTAGATGAACTGTGTATAGATTATGTGCTGGTTAGATGAACTGTGTATAGATTATGTGCTGGTTAGATGAACTGTGTATAGATTATGTGCTGGTTAGGTGAACTGTGTATAGATTATATGCTGGTTAGATGAACTGTGTATAGATTATGTGCTGGTTAGATGAACTGTGTATAGATTATGTGCTGGTTAGGTGAACTGTGTATCGATTGTGTGCTGGTTAGATGAACTGTGTATAGATTATGTGCTGGTTAGATGAACTGTGTATACCTTATGTGCTGGTTAGGTGAACTGTGTATCGATTATGTGCTGGTTAGATGAACTATGTATAGATTATGTGCTGGTTAGATGAACTGTTTATTGATTATGTGCTGGTTAGATGAACTGTTTATAGATTATATGCTGGTTAGATGAACTGTGTATAGATTATGTGCTGGTTAGATGAACTGTTTATAGATTATATGCTGGTTAGATGAACTGTGTATAGATTATGTGCTGTTAGATGAACTGTTTATCGATTATGTGCTGGTTAGATGAACTGTGTATCGATTATGTGCTGGTTAGATGAACTGTTTATTGATTATGTGCTGGTTAGATGAACTGTTTATAGATTATATGCTGGTTAGATGAACTGTTTATAGATTATATGCTGGTTAGATGAACTGTGTATAGATTATGTGCTGGTTAGATGAACTGTGTATAGCTTATGTGCTGGTTAGATGAACTGTGTATAGATTATGTGCTGGTTAGATGAACTGTGTATAGCTTATGTGCTGGTTAGATGAACTGTGTATCGATTACGTGCTTGTTAGATGAACTGTCTGTCATTAGAACACTGTGTATCGATTATGTGCTGGTTAGATGAACTGTGTATAGCTTATGTGCTGGTTAGATGAACTGTGTATAGATTATGTGCTGGTTAGATGAACTGTGTATAGATTATGTGCTGGTTAGATGAACTGTGTATAGATTATGTGCTGGTTAGATGAACTGTGTATAGTTTATATGCTGTTTAGATGAACTGTGTATAGCTTATGTGCTGGTTAGATGAACTGTTTATAGATTATGTGCTGGTTAGATGAACTGTTTATAGATTATGTGCTGGTTAGATGAACTGTGTATAGTTTATATGCTGTTTAGATGAACTGTGTATAGCTTATGTGCTGGTTAGATGAACTGTGTATCGATTATGTGCTGGTTAGATGAACTGTTTATAGATTATGTGCTGGTTAGATGAACTGTTTATAGATTACTAGAGTTTCGGGGGGCTACGCCCCCCTCAACCCCAGCCGCGCACGGGGCCCAGCGTGGCCGTGTGTATATTGGGGGACCCAAATCGCCGGAGTGAAACTGGGGAAAAGTTTTTTTGAAAAAGGAAAAAATTTGAAGAAATAATATTTGTTATGTTTCAGGGGGTCCACAGGGGGTCCGCGGACCCCCTGATGGTCCACTGACCCCCTGTGGAGTGTTGGGACGCGCGGGGACACCCCTGGAACATTGCGGACCATTTCGGTGTTTTTTTTTTTTTCATGAAGGTGGTTGCTTGTTTCTGGCGCAGGCTGTGCAAACCTGGCAACCCAGCGCATGCTGCCGCACGTTTAAGTGGCGTAGCGTCATGAGGGTCAGTGGGGCCGTGGCTCGGTCAGTGAAGACCCTGTAGTGCGGATGATATGTGGCATAGAGGGGCAGATTGTAAATCCACAGAGGAAACATCCGTGGGCTACCATTGGTTCAGCGATGTGTGCGGTCGCCCTGCGGACCCTCCTCCTCCACCAATGTGCAGTATTGAGAGCCCTGACGTCACAACAATTGGAGCGATGGGCACTGCACTGTGGTTGGTTAGGGTACAGCTAGGGCCCAGGTAGAACCCAGTTAAAGCCTGCATGGGCAAACCCAGTTAGGACCCGCCTTGGTCCCACATAAACATGGCTAGTTGGGGCCCACCTAAGGGCCAGGTAGAAGCTACTTATAGCCTGCATGGGCATCGCAGTTGGGACTGAAGTGGATGCCGCTGACATTGCTGACATGGGGTCCATATGGTTTAGCCCACCTTGAAACCATATGGGAACTACGCTGGCATGCTGGCTGTAATGCAAACGCTGCATCATACCTGCAGTGTGTAGTTTGATGTTGTGTGTGTAGCAGATATACCTGCAGTGTGTAGATCAATGTCCATAGGAAAGTCAATGCCCAGCAGTGTTTTTTTTCCCCAGCAGAGTTTCTAGTGTCTCTGTGTCTCTCTGGAAGAGGTTGCACATGAACTCTGCAGCCGCACTGAGGCGCTCCAAGCCAAACACTCTGACATTAAGCTGCTTCACACAACAAACATCAGCACCACGCTGCAGTTTGTCCAAAAGACACAATATCTCCTCTCCCACCGACGTCATGTGTTCATTTATCGACAGCCGTACAGACTCCTTTTGACACATTTTACGTCGTTTATCCAGCTCTCACTGACTCTCCACATCGGGCTGTTATTTTCCTGCGATCAAGTCAACGATGTGAGAGATTAGCTATCACAGACGGACGGACAGGGGGTGAAACATAGTCTTGCGCCATGCCTTTCGGCCTGGCGGAGACAATAAAAAACCGAAAGTAAAGGAAATGGCCATTTCTGCAACAGAAGTAGTCAATAAACTATGCTATGAAAACATGGGCCACATTGGCAAAGAATGTAAGAAAGAGGCAATCATGTAGGAAATAGCTGATCTCCAAGCTTACAAAGCCTGTCAACGTGAGGCGTTTCGAGCTTGTAGATCGGCTATTTTCACAATATTTACTTGTGGAACGGAGTCAAACAGAATGGGGGGGGCCCAGAGCAAGTACGTGTATTTGGGGGGGGGGGCGGCGTGAAAGGGTTGATAGACACTGCTCTAATCGGAGCGAAATTATCTGAAATTACTACATGACCATAATGCAGCCTAACATGCCTTGCACGGGGCGGTCCTGCCATTACGTTAGTTACTGTAGTTGCTGTGGAGCTAAATAGTTCTCCAGAAGACACACACAAACATACACCATCTACAATGGACGAACTGAGCAGCAATATAGACATTCACCACACGAACGTGCATTGTTGACAAAGTGATTGCACAGCCGCTGCAGGCATGACAACCAGGTTAGCGTTAGCGACATGGCAGCTATCACAGCGCCCTGTCCGTCGTGCTGCAACTGCCTGTGATGGCTACAGCAGTAACAGCAAGCTGTCTGCGATGCCATTGTCTGGAGACTGCTGTTAGCGTGACACGACCAATGAGAGTGAGCGCTGTAGTTGTTGCTAAGATACGGTGGCGTCTCTGGCCCATAGCTTGTAGATCTCTCACACATGATTGGCGTAGGCTGCGTTGCCAGGTCTGACTTTGTGTCTAAGCAATGCGCGGCTTATTTTTGCGCGCCTTTGGGCTCGTTTGCATTGTGCGCACGGCAGCGCTTGTTTAGCGTACGTCAGCGCGACGTGGCAACGGACGTGGCAACGTGAAAGGTGATTGGCTGGTGAAAAGAAACACCCGACGTTACACCAGAAATGGTGCCTGGAGAAAATGGTGACCAAAAAAAAAGTTTTGAAAAAAAGGAAAAAAAACCCGCAGCGGCTGGCTGCTGTTGTGGTGATGAGGGCGTGCGCACGGTAAACGGTACGAAGCGGGCTCCCCTTCCGTTTTGTCCGACATTTGGTGAGTAGAATTAATTATGTTGCGCGGTGGAAACGGTGTAGTGAGCAGTGAGATGTCCCCTACGCGAGGCGTAAATTCAGCGCGGCCGGCGTGGCGAGTCAGTAGGCGACATGTGGTCTGGCGGTGCGTTGTTTAGTCGATAACAGAGCTGTGGGGTGTCACCACCGAGGGTGCGGAAGTTGCTCGCCATTTATATAGTTAGATGTGCTGGTTAGATGGACTGTGTATCGATTATGTGCTGGTTAGATGAACTGTGTATAGATTATATGCTGGTTATATGAACTGTGTATAGATTATGTGCTGGTTAGATGAACTGTGTATAGATTATGTGCTGGTTAGATGAACTGTGTATAGATTATATGCTGGTTAGATGAACTGTGTATCGATAATGTGCTGGTTAGATGAACTGTGTATCGATTATATGCTGGTTAGATGAACTGTTTATCGATTATGTGCTGGTTAGATGAACTGTGTATCGATAATGTGCTGGTTAGATGAACTGTGTATAGATTATGTGCTGGTTAGATGAACTGTGTATCGATTATGTGCTGGTTAGATGAACTGTGTATCGATTATGTGCTGGTTAGATGAACTGTGTATAGATTATGTGCTGGTTAGATGAACTGTGTATAGATTATGTGCTGGTTAGATGAACTGTGTATCGATTATGTGCTGGTTAGATGAACTGTGTATCGATTATGTGCTGGTTAGATGAACTGTGTATCGATTATGTGCTGGTTAGATGAACTGTGTATAGATAATGTGCTGGTTAGATGAACTGTGTATCGATAATGTGCTGGTTAGATGAACTGTCTGTCATTAGAACACTGTGTATCGATAATGTGCTGGTTAGATGAACTGTGTATCGATTATGTGCTGGTTAGATGAACTGTTTATCGATTATGTGCTGGTTAGATGAACTGTGTATCGATCATGTGCTGGTTAGATGAACTGTGTATAGATTATGTGCTGGTTAGGTGAACTGTGTATAGATTATATGCTGGTTAGATGAACTGTGTATAGATTATGTGCTGGTTAGATGAACTGTGTATAGATTATGTGCTGGTTAGGTGAACTGTGTATAGATTATGTGCTGGTTAGATGAACTGTGTATAGATTATGTGCTGGTTAGATGAACTGTGTATAGATTATGTGCTGGTTAGGTGAACTGTGTATAGATTATGTGCTGGTTAGATGAACTGTGTATAGATTATGTGCTGGTTAGATGAACTGTGTATAGATTATGTGCTGGTTAGATGAACTGTGTATAGATTATATGCTGGTTAGATGAACTGTGTATAGATTTTGTGCTGGTTAGATGAACTGTGTATAGATTATGTGCTGGTTAGATGAACTGTGTATAGATTTTGTGCTGGTTAGATGAACTGTGTATAGATTTTGTGCTGGTTAGATGAACTGTGTATAGATTTTGTGCTGGTTAGATGAACTGTGTATAGATTATGTGCTGGTTAGATGAACTGTGTATAGATTATATGCTGGTTAGATGAACTGTGTATAGATTTTGTGCTGGTTAGATGAACTGTGTATAGATTATGTGCTGGTTAGGTGAACTGTGTATCGATTGTGTGCTGGTTAGATGAACTGTGTATAGATTATGTGCTGGTTAGATGAACTGTGTATACCTTATGTGCTGGTTAGGTGAACTGTGTATAGATTATGTGCTGGTTAGGTGAACTGTGTATCGATTATGTGCTGGTTAGATGAACTGTGTATAGATTATGTGCTGGTTAGATGAACTGTGTATCGATTATGTGCTGGTTAGATGAACTGTGTATCGATTATGTGCTGGTTAGATGAACTGTGTATAGATTATGTGCTGGTTAGATGAACTGTGTATCGATTATGTGCTGGTTAGATGTACTGTGTATAGATTATGTGCTGGTTAGATGAACTGTTTATTGATTATGTGCTGGTTAGATGAACTGTTTATAGATTATGTGCTGGTTAGATGAACTGTGTATAGATTATGTGCTGGTTAGATGAACTGTTTATAGATTATATGCTGGTTAGATGAACTGTGTATAGATTATGTGCTGGTTAGATGAACTGTTTATCGATTATGTGCTGGTTAGATGAACTGTGTATCGATTATGTGCTGGTTAGATGAACTGTTTATTGATTATGTGCTGGTTAGATGAACTGTTTATAGATTATATGCTGGTTAGATGAACTGTTTATAGATTATATGCTGGTTAGATGAACTGTGTATAGATTATGTGCTGGTTAGATGAACTGTGTATAGTTTATGTGCTGGTTAGATGAACTGTGTATAGATTATGTGCTGGTTAGATGAACTGTGTATAGCTTATGTGCTGGTTAGATGAACTGTGTATCGATTACGTGCTTGTTAGATGAACTGTCTGTCATTAGAACACTGTGTATCGATTATGTGCTGGTTAGATGAACTGTGTATAGCTTATGTGCTGGTTAGATGAACTGTGTATAGTTTATATGCTGTTTAGATGAACTGTGTATAGATTATGTGCTGGTTAGATGAACTGTGTATAGATTATGTGCTGGTTAGATGAACTGTGTATAGATTATGTGCTGGTTAGATGAACTGTGTATAGTTTATATGCTGTTTAGATGAACTGTGTATAGCTTATGTGCTGGTTAGATGAACTGTGTATCGATTATATGCTGGTTAGATGAACTGTGTATCGATTATGTGCTGGTTAGATGAACTGTTTATCGATTATGTGCTGGTTAGGTGAACTGTGTATAGATTTTTTGCTGGTTAGATGAACTGTGTATCGATTATGTGCTGGTTAGATGAACTTTGTATCGATTATGTGCTGGTTAGATGAACTGTGTATAGATTATGTGCTGGTTAGATGAACTGTGTATAGATTATGTGCTGGTTAGATGAACTTTGTATCGATTATGTGCTGGTTAGATGAACTGTGTATCGATTATGTGCTGGTTAGATGAACTGTGTATCGATTATGTGCTGGTTAGATGAACTGTGTATCGATTATGTGCTGGTTAGATGAACTGTGTATAGATTATGTGCTGGTTAGATGAACTGTGTATCGATTATGTGCTGGTTAGATGAACTGTGTATCGATTATGTGCTGGTTAGATGAACTGTGTATCGATTATGTGCTGGTTAGATGAACTGTGTATCGATTATGTGCTGGTTAGATGAACTGTGTATAGATTATGTGCTGGTTAGATGAACTGTGTATAGATTATGTGCTGGTTAGATGAACTGTGTATAGATTATGTGCTGGTTAGATGAACTGTGTATCGATTATGTGCTGGTTAGATGAACTGTGTATCGATTATATGCTGGTTAGATGAACTGTGTATCGATTATATGCTGGTTAGATGAACTGTGTATCGATTATATGCTGGTTAGGTGAACTGTGTATCGATTATGTGCTGGTTAGATGAACTGTGTATCGATTATATGCTGGTTAGATGAACTGTGTATCGATTATGTGCTGGTTAGATGAACTGTGTATCGATTATGTGCTGGTTAGATGAACTGTGTATAGATTTTTTGCTGGTTAGATGAACTGTGTATCGATTATGTGCTGGTTAGATGAACTGTGTATAGATTTTTTGCTGGTTATATGAACTGTGTATAGATTATGTGCTGGTTAGATGAACTGTGTATAGATTTTGTGCTGGTTAGATGAACTGTGTATAGATTATGTGCTGGTTAGATGAACTGTGTATCGATTATGTGCTGGTTAGATGAACTGTGTATCGATTATATGCTGGTTAGATGAACTGTGTATCGATTATGTGCTGGTTAGATGAACTGTGTATCGATTATGTGCTGGTTAGATGAACTGTGTATCGATTATATGCTGGTTAGATGAACTGTGTATCGATTATATGCTGGTTAGATGAACTGTGTATCGATTATGTGCTGGTTAGATGAACTGTGTATCGATTATGTGCTGGTTAGATGAACTGTGTATAGATTTTTTGCTGGTTAGATGAACTGTGTATCGATTATATGCTGGTTAGATGAACTGTGTATCGATTATGTGCTGGTTAGATGTGTAGCAATCTTCCTGAAGACCCTGGGTCCCTCACACAGGAAGACAACGCGGATAGACCATTAAAATACCAAACCGCCTAACAAAAGGCTGTTGGGAGTTTCCCACCATTTCTCTCTAATCCTGCTAAGATAACGAAGATGACATCAAAGATGAGAGGAGGCCTTAGAGAAAGCAGGCCTTAAAGATCGCTCAAGCAAACAGGACGCCATTCCGGCTGTCCCTGCACCCCAGCCCTGGCACCCCTGCCAGTCCACCCCGGGGGGTGCAAAAGTTCAGACCAACCCCAGTGTGACCTCACTGAGCCTATACACACACACACACACACCCATCTCTCTTTCTCTTTCTCTCTCTCTCTCTCTTGTGCGCATTGAAAGCCACGTTTCGCCACAAAAAGACATTTTTGCACGTGACCTCATGAAGAAGACATATGGACTATCTAACTATATAAATGGCGAGCAACTTCCGCACCCTGGGTGCGACACCCCACAGCTCTGTTATCGAATAAACAACGCACCGCCAGACCACATGTCGGCAACTGACTCGCCACGGCGGCCGCGCTGAATTTACGCCTCGCGTAGGGGACATCTCACTCCTCACTACAGCTTTTCCAGCGCGCAACATAATTAATTCTACTCACCAAATGTCGGACAAAACGGAAGGGGAGGCAGCTTCGTACCGTTTACCCTGCGCACGACCTCATCACCACAACAGCTGCCAGCCGCTGCGGGGTTTTTTTCCTTTTTTTCAAAACTTTTTTTTTGGTCACCATTTTCTCCAGGCACCATTTCTGGTGTAACGTGCGGCAGCATGCGCTGGCTTGCGCCGCCATTGCACTCTGCCCATCTCCTCCACACCAACACACACGCAGCTCCTTTGCTTCAACCCCCCCCCCCCTTCTTACGTACCTCCTTTGTTCCACCCAGGCCGTTACTTTCACTTCACTCATGTCTCGATCACACTATGTCCGTCCTTCACGTGCCATGTTCATCCCAAACACAAAAACAAACAAGTCGGGTTGCCAAGTCGTTGGCATGCCAGGTTCTCTAAAAACAAGCGCCAGAAACAAGCAACCACCTTCATGAAAACAAAAAACAACACCGAAGGGGTCCGCCATGTTCCAGGGGGGTCCCCGCGCGGCCCAACACTCCACAGGGGGGCCGTCGACCAGCAGGGGGTCCGCGGGGGTCCCCCTCAAACATCAAAAATATATTTTTTTCAATTTTTTTTTTTTTTTTTTTTACTTTTCCACAGTTTTACTCCAGCAATTTGAGTACCCCAATATACACGCGGCCACGCTGGGCCCCGTGCGCGGCTGGGGTTGAGGGGGGCGTGGCCCCCCGAAACTCTAGTGGACAATAATATACAAATGTATTAACTACGTTGTATTACTAAATGTGTACCTTGTGTTTAGATTACCCAGAGATTGGTCAGGCACCATAAAATATGGGCTTTCCTGTATCCTGGGTTTGACACCAGCACCACCAGATAAGGAATTAGCATAGTAATGACTTCTGACCACATGAAAGTGACCTGCATGAGATGGCCCAGGCTAACCTGGGTCAGAAGTGCAACTGAGGGCTTTCCCCCCCCCCCCGTTATGCCAGAGTAAGCAAGCCTGGCCCATCAAGATAAGAAACTAACTTTAAAATGACTTCAAAGAGTTTTTGGGCTATAACTATCCCATTCAGCCACCACTCTTGGCTCATCCTATACTGAACCACCGACAAGGAAGGTCCAGACGGGACCTCCTGTTGGCCCTGCCGCCAACAAGGGAAGACCATTCCCCTCTTCAAGGCTCTGGTTCCCAACCAACCAACCCACCTGAAGTAGAGGATTCCACCTCCTTCAGGACTCTACCTCGGCAGACGCGGACACGCTGCCCCGCAGCACCAGGAGGCCTTCTGCGGCCTCTCTCTCTCCAGCCGCCGTCTTCCCCCCGGATCGCGCAGTGACCAACCAGAGGGTCATTGCGTCCTGTTTGATCGAGGACAGCCGCCGCGATCACTACCTCAGTCTGCTTTTACACTGAGCTACAGTCCTTTTTCGAACATTTTGTCGAATATTAGTATAAAGAGCCACGCCTGGCTCAAAGAACTTTCCACGGACCTTTTTCCTGAAACCAAGCCTCGGGAGGCGAGCCTCATCGCGTTCTCAAGGTGTGTGGTTCATCATGTGATTTGTGCATAACTTTTAAGGCGACATTACTATGTGTAACAGTGAATATATACATGCCATAGTTGGAGCATAACTCCTAAAAGTATTGTAATGATATATTCTAAATGCGTAGCTTTCTTTTCCTCTCTCATGATCTTTTCTTTTCCCTGTTTTCTTCCTTCCCTCACATTCAAAATGCATACATAACATAAATTTCTCCTTCACAAAACTCTACTTGACGCTCCGTCCTAGTCGTAGTTGATGTGATGTCAATCTTTATGTCGTGTTTAGGAAATAGAGTTGTGACTGCTTTAAGAGAAAAGTTGCTGAGACCTCTTCACAAATGGTGAGGAGTCTTACAGTAACCGATCTCTCCCGTTAGGGTAGTTAAATTGACATGTATGATTCACGGCCGTGGGTCATACTGCCAATTTAATAAAAGCAACTAAACGGTAACTCAGCGCCCCTTCTAATGAGGGGGTGTTCGACTTAACTGTCTCTATTCATAGGAATCATACCTTGATAAATCCTTGTAATTGTGAAGCCTGAATAAACCCTTTTATTATAACCTAAAAACCCTGATCTTTGATGTCTTTTTGTCTAACCAGTTATAGAGTGTGTTTCTTTGTTGAATGACATTTAATTTTACGCAGCCAAGAACTCACGTTACACAACCGTGACGTAGTTCAATATAACAGTGCAGATATACCCATATGTGGACTGTTATATTGTAATTGTTTCATAAATTGTATTTATATGATTTATGAAATAATTACGTTCTCGGTGATGAATACGCTGTGATATTATCACCGTATCTGTTACAGATGAACTGTGTATCGATTATGTGCTGGTTAGATGAACTGTGTATAGCTTATGTGCTGGTTAGATGAACTGTGTATAGCTTATGTGCTGGTTAGATGAACTGTGTATAGATTATGTGCTGGTTAGATGAACTGTGTATAGTTTATATGCTGGTTAGATGAACTGTGTATAGCTTATGTGCTGGTTAGATGAACTGTGTATCGATTATATGCTGGTTAGATGAACTGTGTATCGATTATGTGCTGGTTAGATGAACTGTTTATCGATTATGTGCTGGTTAGGTGAACTGTGTATAGATTTTTTGCTGGTTAGATGAACTGTGTATCGATTATGTGCTGGTTAGATGAACTTTGTATCGATTATGTGCTGGTTAGATGAACTGTGTATAGATTATGTGCTGGTTAGATGAACTGTGTATCGATTATATGCTGGTTAGATGAACTGTGTATCGATTATGTGCTGGTTAGATGAACTGTTTATCGATTATGTGCTGGTTAGGTGAACTGTGTATAGATTTTTTGCTGGTTAGATGAACTGTGTATAGATTATGTGCTGGTTAGATGAACTGTGTATAGATTATGTGCTGGTTAGATGAACTGTGTATAGATTATGTGCTGGTTATATGAACTGTGTATAGATTATGTGCTGGTTAGATGAACTGTGTATAGATTATGTGCTGGTTAGATGAACTGTGTATCGATTATGTGCTGGTTAGATGAACTGTGTATCGATTATATGCTGGTTAGATGAACTGTGTATCGATTATATGCTGGTTAGATGAACTGTGTATCGATTATATGCTGGTTAGATGAACTGTGTATCGATTATATGCTGGTTAGATGAACTGTTCATCGATTATATGCTGGTTAGATGAACTGTGTATCGATTATGTGCTGGTTAGATGAACTGTGTATCG
The DNA here is from genome assembly GCF_963454915.1 of Gymnoscopelus microlampas. NCBI lineage: Eukaryota > Metazoa > Chordata > Actinopteri > Myctophiformes > Myctophidae > Gymnoscopelus > Gymnoscopelus microlampas. Next base: position 48,021,513 of record NC_139954.1, on the reverse strand, counting down.
ATTATATGCTGGTTAGATGAACTGTGTATCGATTATGTGCTGGTTAGATGAACTGTGTATCGATTATGTGCTGGTTAGATGAACTGTGTATCGATTATGTGCTGGTTAGATGAACTGTGTATCGATTATATGCTGGTTAGATGAACTGTGTATCGATTATATGCTGGTTAGATGAACTGTGTATCGATTATGTGCTGGTTAGATGAACTGTGTATCGATTATATGCTGGTTAGATGAACTGTGTATCGATTATATGCTGGTTAGATGAACTGTGTATCGATTATGTGCTGGTTAGATGAACTGTGTATCGATTATGTGCTGGTTAGATGAACTGTGTATAGATTTTTTGCTGGTTAGAAGAACTGTGTATCGATTATGTGCTGGTTAGATGAACTGTGTATAGATTTTTTGCTGGTTAGAAGAACTGTGTATCGATTATGTGCTGGTTAGATGAACTGTGTATAGATTTTTTGCTGGTTAGAAGAACTGTGTATCGATTATGTGCTGGTTAGATGAACTGTGTATAGATTTTTTGCTGGTTAGATGAACTGTGTATCGATTATGTGCTGGTTAGATGAACTTTGTATCGATTATGTGCTGGTTAGATGAACTTTGTATCGATTATGTGCTGGTTAGAAGAACTGTGTATAGATTATGTGCTGGTTAGATGAACTGTGTATCGATTATGTGCTGGTTAGATGAACTGTGTATCGATTATATGCTGGTTAGGTGAACTGTGTATCGATTATATGCTGGTTAGATGAACTGTGTATCGATTATATGCTGGTTAGATGAACTGTGTATCGATTATATGCTGGTTAGATGAACTGTGTATCGATTATGTGCTGGTTAGTTGAACTGTGTATCGATTATATGCTGGTTAGATGAACTGTGTATCGATTATGTGCTGGTTAGTTGAACTGTGTATCGATTATATGCTGGTTAGATGAACTGTGTATCGATTATGTGCTGGTTAGATGAACTGTGTATCGATTATGTGCTGGTTAGATGAACTTTGTATAGATTATGTGCTGGTTAGATGAACTGTTTATCGATTATGTGCTGGTTAGATGAACTGTGTATCGATTATGTGCTGGTTAGATGAACTGTTTATTGATTATGTGCTGGTTAGATGAACTGTTTATAGATTATATGCTGGTTAGATGAACTGTGTATCGATTATGTGCTGGTTAGATGAACTGTTTATAGATTATGTGCTGGTTAGATGAACTGTGTATCGATTATGTGCTGGTTAGATGAACTGTGTATCGATAATGTGCTGGTTAGATGAACTGTCTGTCATTAGAACACTGTGTATCGATTATGTGCTGGTTAGATGAACTGTGTATAGTTTATGTGCTGGTTAGATGAACTGTGTATAGATTACGTGCTTGTTAGATGAACTGTGTATAGATTTTTTGCTGGTTAGGTGAACAGTGTATCGATTATGTGCTGGTTAGATGAACTGTGTATAGATTATATGCTGGTTAGATGAACTCTGTATAGATTATGTGCTGGTTAGATGAACTGTGTATAGATTATATGCTGGTTAGATGAACTGTGTATAGATTATATGCTGGTTAGATGAACTGTGTATAGATTATATGCTGGTTAGATGAACTCTGTATAGATTATGTGCTGGTTAGATGAACTGTGTATAGATTATATGCTGGTTAGATGAACTGTGTATAGATTATATGCTGGATAGATGAACTCTGTATAGATTATGTGCTGGTTAGATGAACTGTGTATTGATTACGTGCTTGTTAGATGAACTGTGTATAGATTTGTTGCTGGTTAGATGAACTGTGTATAGATTATATGCTGGTTAGATGAACTGTGTATCGATTATGTGCTGGTTAGATGGAACTGTTTATAGATTATGTGCTGGTTAGATGAACTGTGTATCGATAATGTGCTGGTTAGATGAACTGTCTGTCATTAAAACACTATGTATCGATTATATGCTGGTTAGATGAACTGTTTATCGATTATGTGCTGGTTAGATGAACTGTGTATAGCTTATGTGCTGGTTAGATGAACTGTGTATAGATTTTTTGCTGGTTAGATGAACTGTCTGTCATTAGAACACTGTGTATCGATAATGTGCTGGTTAGATGAACTGTTTATCGATTATGTGCTGGTTAGATGAACTGTGTATAGCTTACGTGCTGGTTAGATGAACTGTGTATCGATAATGTGCTGGTTAGATGAACTGTGTATCGATAATGTGCTGGTTAAATGAACTGTGTATAGCTTATGTGCTGGTTAGATGAACTGTGTATCGATTATGTGCTGGTTAGATGAACTGTGTATAGATAATGTGCTGGTTAGATGAACTGTGTATAGATTTTTTGCTGGTTAGATGAACTGTGTATCGATTATGTGCTGGTTAGATGAACTGTGTATCGATAATGTGCTGGTTAGATGAACTGTGTATCGATAATGTGCTGGTTAGATGAACTGTGTATAGCTTATGTGCTGGTTAGATGAACTGTGTATCGATAATGTGCTGGTTAGATGAACTGTGTATAGATTTTTTGCTGGTTAGATGAACTGTGTATCGATTATGTGCTGGTTAGATGAACTCTCTGTCATTAGAACACTGTGTATCGATTATGTGCTGGTTAGATGAACTGTGTATAGATTTTTTGCTGGTTAGATGAACTGTGTATAGCTTATGTGCTGGTTAGATGAACTGTGTATAGCTTATGTGCTGGTTAGATGAACTGTGTATAGATTATGTGCTGGTTAGATGAACTGTGTATAGATTATGTGCTGGTTAGATGAACTGTGTATAGTTTATATGCTGGTTAGATGAACTGTGTATAGCTTATATGCTGGTTAGATGAACTGTGTATCGATTATGTGCTGGTTAGATGAACTGTTTATCGATTATGTGCTGGTTAGGTGAACTGTGTATAGATTTTTTGCTGGTTAGATGAACTGTGTATCGATTATGTGCTGGTTAGATGAACTTTGTATCGATTATGTGCTGGTTAGATGAACTTTGTATCGATTATGTGCTGGTTAGATGAACTGTGTATAGATTATGTGCTGGTTAGATGAACTGTGTATCGATTATATGCTGGTTAGATGAACTGTGTATCGATTATGTGCTGGTTAGATGAACTGTTTATCGATTATGTGCTGGTTAGGTGAACTGTGTATAGATTTTTTGCTGGTTAGATGAACTGTGTATAGATTATGTGCTGGTTAGATGAACTGTGTATAGATTATGTGCTAGTTAGATGAACTGTGTATCGATTATGTGCTGGTTAGATGAACTGTGTATAGATTATATGCTGGTTAGATGAACTGTGTATCGATTATGTGCTGGTTAGATGAACTGTGTATAGATTATGTGCTGGTTAGATGAACTGTGTATAGATTATGTGCTGGTTAGATGAACTGTGTATCGATTATGTGCTGGTTAGATGAACTGTGTATAGATTATATGCTGGTTAGATGAACTGTGTATAGATTATGTGCTGGTTAGATGAACTGTGTATCGATTATATGCTGGTTAGATGAACTGTTTATCGATTATATGCTGGTTAGATGAACTGTGTATCGATTATGTGCTGGTTAGATGAACTGTGTATCGATTATATGCTGGTTAGATGAACTGTGTATCGATTATGTGCTGGTTAGATGAACTGTGTATCGATTATATGCTGGTTATATGAACTGTGTATCGATTATGTGCTGGTTAGATGAACTGTGTATCGATTATATGCTGGTTAGATGAACTGTGTATCGATTATATGCTGGTTAGATGAACTGTGCATCGATTATATGCTGGTTAGATGAACTGTGTATCGATTATGTGCTGGTTAGATGAACTTTGTATCGATTATGTGCTGGTTAGATGAACTTTGTATCGATTATGTGCTGGTTAGATGAACTGTGTATAGATTATGTGCTGGTTAGATGAACTGTGTATCGATTATGTGCTGGTTAGGTGAACTGTGTATAGATTTTTTGCTGGTTAGATGAACTGTGTATCGATTTTTTGCTGGTTAGATGAACTGTGTATCGATTATGTGCTGGTTAGATGAACTTTGTATCGATTATGTGCTGGTTAGATGAACTTTGTATCGATTATGTGCTGGTTAGATGAACTGTGTATAGATTATGTGCTGGTTAGATGAACTGTGTATAGATTTTTTGCTGGTTAGATGAACTGTGTATCGATTTTTTGCTGGTTAGATGAACTGTGTATCGATTATGTGCTGGTTAGATGAACTTTGTATCGATTATGTGCTGGTTAGATGAACTTTGTATCGATTATGTGCTGGTTAGATGAACTGTGTATAGATTATGTGCTGGTTAGATGAACTGTGTATCGATTATGTGCTGGTTAGGTGAACTGTGTATCGATTATGTGCTGGTTAGATGAACTGTGTATCGATTATATGCTGGTTAGATGAACTTTGTATCGATTATGTGCTGGTTAGATGAACTGTGTATAGATTATGTGCTGGTTAGATGAACTGTGTATCGATTATGTGCTGGTTAGGTGAACTGTGTATAGATTTTTTGCTGGTTAGATGAACTGTGTATCGATTTTTTGCTGGTTAGATGAACTGTGTATCGATTATGTGCTGGTTAGATGAACTTTGTATCGATTATGTGCTGGTTAGATGAACTTTGTATCGATTATGTGCTGGTTAGATGAACTGTGTATAGATTATGTGCTGGTTAGATGAACTGTGTATAGATTTTTTGCTGGTTAGATGAACTGTGTATCGATTTTTTGCTGGTTAGATGAACTGTGTATCGATTATGTGCTGGTTAGATGAACTTTGTATCGATTATGTGCTGGTTAGATGAACTTTGTATCGATTATGTGCTGGTTAGATGAACTGTGTATAGATTATGTGCTGGTTAGATGAACTGTGTATCGATTATGTGCTGGTTAGGTGAACTGTGTATCGATTATGTGCTGGTTAGATGAACTGTGTATCGATTATATGCTGGTTAGGTGAACTGTGTATCGATTATATGCTGGTTAGATGAACTGTGTATCGATTATGTGCTGGTTAGATGAACTGTGTATCGATTATATGCTGGTTAGGTGAACTGTGTATAGATTATGTGCTGGTTAGATGAACTGTGTATCGATTATATGCTGGTTAGGTGAACTGTGTATCGATTATGTGCTGGTTAGATGAACTGTGTATCGATTATATGCTGGTTAGATGAACTGTGTATCGATTATATGCTGGTTAGGTGAACTGTGTATCGATTATATGCTGGTTAGTTGAACTGTGTATCGATTATATGCTGGTTAGATGAACTGTGTATCGATTATGTGCTGGTTAGATGAACTGTGTATCGATTATGTGCTGGTTAGATGAACTTTGTATAGATTATGTGCTGGTTAGATGAACTGTGTATCGATTATGTGCTGGTTAGATGAACTTTGTATAGACTAGAAGCTCGCCCCCGCTACGCGGGGGCTCGCGTCTAGCCCGCGGCCACGCCCACGTAGCGCCCGCGGCCACTTGGCAGCTCATATAAGTGGCGTAGCGTCCTGAGGGCCAGTGGGGCCGTGGCTCGGTCAGTGAAGACCCTGTAGTGCGGATTATATGTGGCATAGAGGGGCAGATTGTAAATCCCCAGAGGAAACATCCGTGGGCTACCATTGGTTCAGCGATGTGTGCGGTCGCCCTGCGGCCCCTCCTCCTCCACCAATGTGCAGTATTGAGAGCCCTGACGTCACAACAATTGGAGCGATGGGCACTGCACTCTGGTTGGTTAGGGTACACCTAGGGCCCAGGTAGAACCCAGTTAAAGCCTGCATGGGCAAACCCAGTTAGGACCCGCCTTGGTCCCACATAAACATGGCTAGTTGGGGCCCACCTAAGGGCCAGGTAGAAGCTACTTATAGCCTGCATGGGCATCGCAGTTGGGACTGAAGTGGATGCCGCTGACATGCTGACATGGGGTCCATATGGTTTAGCCCACCTTGAAACCATATGGGAACTACGCTGGCATGCAGGCTGGAATGCAAACGCTGCATCATACCTGTAGTGTGTAGTTTGATGTTGTGTGTGTAGCAGATATACCTGCAGTGTGTAGATCAATGTCCATATGAAAGTCAATGCCCAGCAGTGTTTTTTTTTTCTCCAGCAGAGTTTCTAGTGTCTCTGTCTCTCTCTGGAAGAGGTTGCACATGAACTCTGCAGCCGCACTGAGACGCTCCAACACAAACACTCTGACATTAAGCTGCTTCACACAACAAACATCAGCACCACGCTGCTGTTTGTCCAAAAGACACAATATCTCCTCTCCCACCGACGTCATGTGTTCATTTATCGACAGCCGTACAGACTCCTTTTGACACAGCCGATCTACAAGCTTACAAAGCCTCTCAACGTGAGGCGTTTCGAGCTTGTAGATCTGCTATTGTCACAATATTTACTTGTGGAATGGAGTCAAACAGAATGGGGGGGTGGCCAGATCAATTACGTTTATTTGGGGGGGGGGGCCGCCTGAAAGGGTTGATAAGCACTGCTGTAATTGGAGCGAAATTATCTGAAACTAGAAAAAGTGCTCCTCGGAGCACAGGTCTCCGCCAGGTCAGGTAGATTATTGTGGCCTCCTGGTGGCGCTATAATAGGCCAACGTGAAAAGGGTGCCATTTCTTCTTAGGCCTTGCACGACAATCGGACACTGACTGCATTCATGATTTGAGGCATTTTGTTAACAACATTGGTAGTTTCGCTAAATTAGACCTGCTGGTGGCGCTATAACAGGCCAATGTTAAAAGGGTGGCATTTGTTCCTCAACATAGTGTGAATGTGCATGCAAAGTTTGACCGCAATCGGACTGTGCGTTCATGATTTGCGAAATTTTGTTCAAAACAAGCCAATAATGCAAACTTTAGATGCCAATCTTAGCCAATCAGTATGGAATATGAAAAATCAAACACATCCGTCGTGATCACATGACTATAGAGATCAAGTGTACCGATTTGCGTGAAATTGGGATGAAATTGGAAGGAGTAGTATAAAATAATGTGTTTTACATAAGTCGGCCGCCTGGTGGCGCTATAAAAGGCAAATGTGAAAAATGCAGGGCAGAGGTTTTTCCTTGACCTCTAGGGAGTGCGCATACAAAGTTGTACACAGATCGGTGCAGTTATAGGTAAAAACACGAATCGGCCTGTTATAGCGCCACCATGAGGCTGATTTGAAAAAAATCAAATGGTAGTTCTTCCTCGGTCTAATGGGAATGTGCTTGCAAAATGTCACGGAAATTGCATGCTGTGTTCATGATTTGAGGCATTTTGTTCAAAACGGAGCACTCCTGCAAACTTTGGAAGACATTTTTAGCCAATCAGGATGAAATATGAGAAATATGAAAGACCTGTTTGGTTTAATAACTATAGAGATACTGTGTACCGATTTGCGTGACTTTTGGACAAAATCTGTAGGAGTACTGTCAAAAAATATGTTTTGCACAAATCGGCCTCCTGGTGGCGCTATAAAAGGCCCATGAGAACAATTTGGGGCAAAGGTTCTGAATTGGCATCCAGGGAGTGTGTGTGCACAGTTTCGCTGCGATCAAGACAACGGTGCCGGAGATTAGCTGGTCACAGACGGACGGACACACACACACACGGACGGACAGACGGACGGGGTGGAAAACATACTCTCTCGCCATGCCTTCGGCCTGGCGGAGACAATTACTACATGACCATAATGCAGCCTAACATGCGTTGCACGGGGCGGTCCTGCCATTACGTTAGTTACTGTAGTTGCTGTGGAGCTACATAGTTCTCCAGAAGACACACACAAACATACACCATCTACAATGGACTAACTGAGCAGCAATATTGACATTCACCACACGAACGTGCATTGTTGACAAAGTGATTGCACAGCCGCTGCAGGCATGACAACCACGTTAGCGTTAGCTACATGCCACTATCACAGCTCCCTGTCCGTCGTTGCTGCGACTGAATGTGATGGCTACAGCAAGCTCTCTGCGATGCCATTGTCTGGAGACTGCTCCTGGCATGACACGACCAATGAGAGTGAGCGCTGTCGTTGTTGCTAAGATACGGTGGCGTCACTGCCCCATAGCTTGTAGATCTCTCACACATGATTGGCGTAGGCTGCGTTGCCAGGTCTGACTGTTTGTATAAGCGATTTTGGGCTTATTTGGGTGCACTTTTGGGCTCGTTTCCATAGACCACGGCAGCGCTTATTTCTTTCCCGTGACCGATGTGGCAAAAAAAGTTTTTCATGAGCGATTTTTGTAGCAAGTTGTGAGTGAATTGGGCCACTCCTGTGGGCGGGGGGCTGATTAGAACCATTGGGGTTTGGGAAGGAGACGCTCTCTGTTTGAGTGGAAAGATTATGTGCTGGTTAGATGAACTGTGTATCGATTATGTGCTGGTTAGATGAACTGTGTATAGATTTTTTGCTGGTTAGATGAACTGTGTATCGATTATGTGCTGGTTAGATGAACTTTGTATAGATTATGTGCTGGTTAGATGAACTGTGTATCGATTATGTGCTGGTTAGATGAACTGTGTATAGATTTCTTGCTGGTTAGATGAACTGTGTATCGATTATGTGCTGGTTAGGTGAACTGTGTATAGATTATGTGCTGGTTAGATGAACTGTGTATCGATTATGTGCTGGTTAGGTGAACTGTGTATCGATTATATGCTGGTTAGGTGAACTGTGTATCGATTATATGCTGGTTAGATGAACTGTGTATAGATTATGTGCTGGTTAGATGAACTGTGTATCGATTATGTGCTGGTTAGATGAACTGTGTATAGATAATGTGCTGGTTAGATGAACTGTGTATAGATTATGTGCTGGTTAGATGAACTGTGTATCGATTATTTGCTGGTTAGATGAACTGTGTATCGATTATGTGCTGGTTAGATGAACTGTGTATCGATTATGTGCTGGTTAGATGAACTGTGTATAGATAATATGCTGGTTAGATGAACTGTGTATAGATTATGTGCTGGTTAGATGAACTGTGTATCGATTATGTGCTGGTTAGATGAACTGTGTATCGATTATGTGCTGGTTAGATGAACTGTGTATAGATTATGTGCTGGTTAGATGAACTGTTTATAGATTATGTGCTGGTTAGATGAACTGTTTATCGATTATGTGCTGGTTAGATGAACTGTTTATAGATTATGTGCTGGTTAGATGGACTGTGTATCGATTATGTGCTGGTTAGATGAACTGTGTATAGATTATATGCTGGTTATATGAACTGTGTATAGATTATGTGCTGTTTAGATGAACTGTGTATAGATTATGTGCTGGTTAGATGAACTGTGTATAGATTATATGCTGGTTAGATGAACTTTGTATCGATAATGTGCTGGTTAGATGAACTGTGTATCGATTATATGCTGGTTAGATGAACTGTTTATCGATTATGTGCTGGTTAGATGAACTGTGTATCGATAATGTGCTGGTTAGATGAACTGTCTGTCATTAGAACACTGTGTATCGATAATGTGCTGGTTAGATGAACTGTGTATCGATTATGTGCTGGTTAGATGAACTGTGTATCGATCATGTGCTGGTTAGATGAACTGTGTATCGATCATGTGCTGGTTAGGTGAACTGTGTATCGATCATGTGCTGGTTAGGTGAACTGTGTATAGATTATGTGCTGGTTAGATGAACTGTTTATCGATCATGTGCTGGTTAGGTGAACTGTGTATAGATTATGTGCTGGTTAGATGAACTGTGTATAGATTATGTGCTGGTTAGATGAACTGTGTATAGATTATGTGCTGGTTAGATGAACTGTGTATAGATTATGTGCTGGTTAGGTGAACTGTGTATAGATTATATGCTGGTTAGATGAACTGTGTATAGATTATGTGCTGGTTAGATGAACTGTGTATAGATTGTGTGCTGGTTAGATGAACTGTGTATAGATTATGTGCTGGTTAGATGAACTGTGTATACCTTATGTGCTGGTTAGGTGAACTGTGTATAGATTGTGTGCTGGTTAGGTGAACTGTGTATCGATTGTGTGCTGGTTAGATGAACTGTGTATAGATTATGTGCTGGTTAGATGAACTGTGTATACCTTATGTGCTGGTTAGGTGAACTGTGTATAGATTATGTGCTGGTTAGGTGAACTGTGTATCGATTATGTGCTGGTTAGATGAACTGTGTATAGATTATGTGCTGGTTAGATGAACTGTGTATCGATTATGTGCTGGTTAGATGAACTGTGTATCGATTATGTGCTGGTTAGATGAACTTTGTATAGATTATGTGCTGGTTAGATGAACTGTGTATCGATTATGTGCTGGTTAGATGAACTATGTATAGATTATGTGCTGGTTAGATGAACTGTGTATAGATTATGTGCTGGTTAGATGAACTGTTTATTGTCTCCGCCAGGCCGAAAGGCATGGCGAGAGAGTATGTTTTACCCTCCGTCCGTCCGTCCGTCCGTGTGTGTGTGTGTGTGTGTGTGTGTGTGTGTGTGTCCTGTCTGTGTGTTAACAGCTAATCTCCGGCACCGTTGGCCCGGTCGCTGCGAAACTGTGCACACCCACTCCCTGGATGCCAATTCAGAACCTCTGCCCCACATTTTTCACATGGGCCTGTTATAGCGCCACCAGGAGGCCGATTTGTGCAAAACCCATTTTTTCTCATTACACCTACAGCTTTTAACCAAACGTCATGCAAATCGGTACACAGTATCTCTATAGTCATGTGATCAACCCGGATCTGTCCGATTTCCCATATTGCATCCTCATTGGCTAAGGTTGGCTTCCAAAGTTTGCAGGATTGGTCCGTTTTGAACAAACTGCCTCCAATCATGAACGCAGCTTGCCATTTCCATAAAATTGCACACGCACATTCCCACTAGGCCGAGGAAGAAATGCCACTTGAACATTTTCAAATCAGCCTCATGGTGGCGCTATAACTGGCCGATTTGCATTTTTAACTATAACTGCACCGATCTGCGTGAAACTTTGCACGCACACTCCCTAGAGGCCAAGGAAAAACATTGGACTGCATTTTTCACATCTGCTTTTTACAGCACCACCAGGAGGCCGATTTATGTAAAATACATTTTTGGAGATTATTCCTTCAGATTATGTCCAAAAAACACGCAAATTGGTACACTGCATCTCCATAGTCATGTGATTCTGATGGATCTGTCCGATATTTCATATTCCATCCTATTTGGCTTACAGTGGCTTCCAAAGTTTGCAGGATTGGTCAGTTTTAAACAAAATGCCTCAAAACATGAATGCAGTGTGCAATTTCCGTGAAAGTTTGCATGCAGATTCCCACTAGGCCGAGGAAGAAATGCCCCCCTTTTCACATTCACATTGGCCTTTATAGCGCCACCAGCAGGTCTAATTTAGCAAAACACATTTTTGGAACAAAATGCCTCAAATCATGAATGCAGTGTCATCCCATTGAAAGGCCTAAGAAGAAATGCCACCCTTTTCACATTGGCCTATTAAAGCGCCACCAGGAGGCCACAATAACCTACCTGACCTGGCGGAGACCTGTGCTCCGAGGAGCACTTTTTCTAGTTGATTATGTGCTGGTTAGATGAACTGTTTATAGATTATATGCTGGTTAGATGAACTGTGTATAGATTATGTGCTGGTTAGATGAACTGTTTATAGATTATATGCTGGTTAGATGAACTGTGTATAGATTATGTGCTGGTTAGATGAACTGTTTATCGATTATGTGCTGGTTAGATGAACTGTGTATCGATTATGTGCTGGTTAGATGAACTGTTTATTGATTATGTGCTGGTTAGATGAACTGTTTATAGATTATATGCTGGTTAGATGAACTGTGTATAGATTATATGCTGGTTAGATGAACTGTGTATAGATTATGTGCTGGTTAGATGAACTGTGTATAGCTTATGTGCTGGTTAGATGAACTGTGTATAGATTATGTGCTGGTTAGATGAACTGTGTATAGCTTATGTGCTGGTTAGATGAACTGTGTATCGATTACGTGCTTGTTAGATGAACTGTCTGTCATTAGAACACTGTGTATCGATTATGTGCTGGTTAGATGAACTGTGTATAGCTTATGTGCTGGTTAGATGAACTGTGTATAGATTATGTGCTGGTTAGATGAACTGTGTATAGATTATGTGCTGGTTAGATGAACTGTGTATAGATTATGTGCTGGTTAGATGAACTGTGTATAGTTTATATGCTGTTTAGATGAACTGTGTATAGCTTATGTGCTGGTTAGATGAACTGTGTATCGATTATATGCTGGTTAGATGAACTGTGTATCGATTATGTGCTGGTTAGATGAACTGTTTATCGATTATGTGCTGGTTAGGTGAACTGTGTATAGATTTTTTGCTGGTTAGATGAACTGTGTATCGATTATGTGCTGGTTAGATGAACTTTGTATCGATTATGTGCTGGATAGATGAACTGTGTATAGATTATGTGCTGGTTAGATGAACTGTGTATCGATTATGTGCTGGTTAGATGAACTGTGTATCGATTATGTGCTGGTTAGATGAACTGTTTATCGATTATGTGCTGGTTAGGTGAACTGTGTATAGATTTTTTGCTGGTTAGATGAACTGTGTATCGATTATGTGCTGGTTAGATGAACTTTGTATCGATTATGTGCTGGTTAGATGAACTTTGTATCGATTATGTGCTGGTTAGATGAACTGTGTATCGATTATGTGCTGGTTAGATGAACTGTGTATAGATTATGTGCTGGTTAGATGAACTGTGTATAGATTATGTGCTGGTTAGATGAACTGTGTATAGATTATGTGCTGGTTAGATGAACTGTGTATCGATTATGTGCTGGTTAGATGAACTGTGTATCGATTATGTGCTGGTTAGATGAACTGTGTATAGATTATGTGCTGGTTAGATGAACTGTGTATCGATTATATGCTGGTTAGATGAACTGTGTATAGATTATATGCTGGTTAGATGAACTGTGTATCGATTATGTGCTGGTTAGGTGAACTGTGTATCGATTATGTGCTGGTTAGATGAACTGTGTATCGATTATATGCTGGTTAGATGAACTGTGTATCGATTATGTGCTGGTTAGATGAACTGTGTATCGATTATGTGCTGGTTAGATGAACTGTGTATCGATTATGTGCTGGTTAGATGAACTGTGTATCGATTATGTGCTGGTTAGATGAACTGTGTATCGATTATGTGCTGGTTAGGTGAACTGTGTATAGATTATGTGCTGGTTAGATGAACTGTGTATCGATTATGTGCTGGTTAGATGAACTGTGTATCTATTATGTGCTGGTTAGGTGAACTGTGTATAGATTATGTGCTGGTTAGATGAACTGTGTATCGATTATGTGCTGGTTAGATGAACTGTGTATAGATTATGTGCTGGTTAGGTGAACTGTGTATAGATTATGTGCTGGTTAGATGAACTGTGTATAGATTATGTGCTGGTTAGATGAACTGTGTATCGATTATGTGCTGGTTAGGTGAACTGTGTATAGATTATGTGCTGGTTAGGTGAACTGTGTATAGATTATGTGCTGGTTAGATGAACTGTGTATCGATTATGTGCTGGTTAGATGAACTTTGTATCGATTATGTGCTGGTTAGATGAACTGTGTATAGATTATGTGCTGGTTAGATGAACTGTGTATCGATTATGTGCTGGTTAGATGAACTGTGTATCGATTATGTGCTGGTTAGATGAACTGTGTATCGATTATGTGCTGGTTAGATGAACTGTGTATCGATTATATGCTGGTTAGATGAACTGTGTATAGATTATGTGCTGGTTAGATTAACTGTTTATCGATTATGTGCTGGTTAGATGAACTGTGTATCGATAATGTGCTGGTTAGATGAACTGTGTATCGATTATATGCTGGTTAGATGAACTGTGTATCGATTATGTGCTGGTTAGATGAACTGTGTATCGATTATGTGCTGGTTAGATGAACTGTGTATCGATTATGTGCTGGTTAGATGAACTGTGTATCGATTATGTGCTGGTTAGATGAACTGTGTATCGATTATGTGCTGGTTAGATGAACTGTGTATCGATTATATGCTGGTTAGATGAACTGTGTATAGATTATGTGCTGGTTAGATTAACTGTTTATCGATTATGTGCTGGTTAGATGAACTGTTTATAGATTATGTGCTGGTTAGATGAACTGTTTATAGATTATGTGCTGGTTAGATGGACTTTGTATCGATTATGTGCTGGTTAGATGAACTGTGTATAGATTATGTGCTGGTTAGATGAACTGTGTATACATTATGTGCTGGTTAGATGAACTGTGTATACATTATGTGCTGGTTAGATGAACTGTGTATACATTATGTGCTGGTTAGATGAACTGTGTATACATTATGTGCTGGTTAGATGAACTGTGTATACATTATGTGCTGGTTAGATGAACTGTGTATAGATTATGTGCTGGTTAGATGAACTGTGTATACATTATGTGCTGGTTAGATGAACTGTGTATACATTATGTGCTGGTTAGATGAACTGTGTATAGATTATGTGCTGGTTAGATGAACTGTGTATCGATTATGTGCTGGTTAGATGAACTGTGTATCGATTATGTGCTGGTTAGATGAACTGTGTATCGATTATGTGCTGGTTAGATGAACTGTGTATCGATTATGTGCTGGTTAGATGAACTGTGTATCGATTATATGCTGGTTAGATGAACTGTGTATAGATTATGTGCTGGTTAGATTAACTGTTTATCGATTATGTGCTGGTTAGATGAACTGTTTATAGATTATGTGCTGGTTAGATGAACTGTTTATAGATTATGTGCTGGTTAGATGGACTTTGTATCGATTATGTGCTGGTTAGATGAACTGTGTATAGATTATGTGCTGGTTAGATGAACTGTGTATACATTATGTGCTGGTTAGATGAACTGTGTATACATTATGTGCTGGTTAGATGAACTGTGTATACATTATGTGCTGGTTAGATGGACTTTGTATCGATTATGTGCTGGTTAGATGAACTGTGTATACATTATGTGCTGGTTAGATGAACTGTGTATCGATAATGTGCTGGTTAGATGAACTGTTTATCGATTATGTGCTGGTTAGATGAACTGTGTATCGATTATGTGCTGGTTAGATGAACTGTGTATTGATTATGTGCTGGTTAGATGAACTGTGTATCGATTATGTGCTGGTTAGATGAACTGTGTATAGATTATGTGCTGGTTAGATGAACTGTGTATATATTATGTGCTGGTTAGATGAACTGTGTATAGATTATGTGCTGGTTAGATGAACTGTGTATATATTATGTGCTGGTTAGATGAACTGTGTATAGATTATGTGCTGGTTAGATGAACTGTGTATATATTATATGCTGGTTAGATGAACTGTGTATAGATTATGTGCTGGTTAGATGAACTGTGTATATATTATATGCTGGTTAGATGAACTGTGTATATATTATATGCTGGTTAGATGAACTGTGTATAGATTATGTGCTGGTTAGATGAACTGTGTATATATTATGTGCTGGTTAGATGAACTGTGTATAGATTATGTGCTGGTTAGATGAACTGTTTATAGATTATGTGCTGGTTAGATGGACTTTGTATCGATTATGTGCTGGTTAGATGAACTGTGTATACATTATGTGCTGGTTAGATGAACTGTGTATACATTATGTGCTGGTTAGATGAACTGTGTATCGATAATGTGCTGGTTAGATGAACTGTTTATCGATTATGTGCTGGTTAGATGAACTGTGTATCGATTATGTGCTGGTTAGATGAACTGTGTATTGATTATGTGCTGGTTAGATGAACTGTGTATCGATTATGTGCTGGTTAGATGAACTGTGTATAGATTATGTGCTGGTTAGATGAACTGTGTATAGATTATATGCTGGTTAGATGAACTGTGTATAGATTATATGCTGGTTAGATGAACTGTGTATAGATTATGTGCTGGTTAGATGAACTGTGTATATATTATGTGCTGGTTAGATGAACTGTGTATAGATTATGTGCTGGTTAGGCGAACTGTGTATCGATTATGTGCTGGTTAGATGAACTGTGTATCGATTATGTGCTGGTTAGATGAACTGTGTATAGATTATGTGCTGGTTAGATGAACTGTGTATAGCTTATGTGCTGGTTAGGTGAACTGTGAGTGTGTATAGCTTATGTGCTGGTTAGATGAACTGTGTATCGATTATGTGCTGGTTAGATGAACTGTGTATCGATTATGTGCTGGTTAGATGAACTGTGTATAGATTATGTGCTGGTTAGATGAACTGTTTATCGATTATGTGCTGGTTAGATGAACTGTGTATCGATTATGTGCTGGTTAGATGAACTGTTTATTGATTATGTGCTGGTTAGATGAACTGTTTATAGATTATATGCTGGTTAGATGAACTGTGTATCGATTATGTGCTGGTTAGATGAACTGTTTATAGATTATGTGCTGGTTAGATGAACTGTGTATCGATTATGTGCTGGTTAGATGAACTGTGTATCGATAATGTGCTGGTTAGATGAACTGTCTGTCATTAGAACACTGTGTATCGATTATGTGCTGGTTAGATGAACTGTGTATAGTTTATGTGCTGGTTAGATGAACTGTGTATCGATTATATGCTGGTTAGATGAACTGTGTATAGATTTTTTGCTGGTTAGGTGAACAGTGTATCGATTATGTGCTGGTTAGATGAACTGTGTATAGATTATATGCTGGTTAGATGAACTCTGTATAGATTATGTGCTGGTTAGGTGAACTGTGAGTGTGTATAGCTTATGTGCTGGTTAGATGAACTGTGTATCGATTATGTGCTGGTTAGATGAACTGTGTATAGATTATGTGCTGGTTAGATGAACTGTTTATAGATTATATGCTGGTTAGATGAACTGTGTATCGATTATGTGCTGGTTAGATGAACTGTTTATAGATTATGTGCTGGTTAGATGAACTGTGTATCGATTATGTGCTGGTTAGATGAACTGTGTATCGATAATGTGCTGGTTAGATGAACTGTCTGTCATTAGAACACTGTGTATCGATTATGTGCTGGTTAGATGAACTGTGTATCGATTACGTGCTGGTTAGATGAACTGTGTATAGATTTTTTGCTGGTTAGGTGAACAGTGTATCGATTATGTGCTGGTTAGATGAACTGTGTATAGATTATATGCTGGTTAGATGAACTCTGTATAGATTATGTGCTGGTTAGATGAACTGTGTATAGATTATATGATGGTTAGATGAACTGTGTATAGATTATATGCTGGTTCGATGAACTGTGTATAGATTATATGCTGGTTAGATGAACTCTGTATAGATTATGTGCTGGTTAGATGAACTGTGTATAGATTATATGCTGGTTAGATGAACTGTGTATAGATTATATGCTGGTTAGATGAACTCTGTATAGATTATGTGCTGGTTAGATGAACTGTGTATTGATTACGTGCTTGTTAGATGAACTGTGTATAGATTTGTTGCTGGTTAGATGAACTGTGTATAGATTATATGCTGGTTAGATGAACTGTGTATCGATTATGTGCTGGTTAGATGAACTGTTTATAGATTATGTGCTGGTTAGATGAACTGTGTATCGATAATGTGCTGGTTAGATGAACTATCTGTCATTAAAACACTATGTATCGATTATATGCTGGTTAGATAAACTGTTTATCGATTATGTGCTGGTTAGATGAACTCTGTATAGCTTATGTGCTGGTTAGATGAACTGTGTATAGATTTTTTGCTGGTTAGATGAACTGTCTGTCATTAGAACACTGTGTATCGATAATGTGCTGGTTAGATGAACTGTTTATCGATTATGTGTTGGTTAGATGAACTGTGTATAGCTTATGTGCTGGTTAGATGAACTGTGTATAGATTATGTGCTGGTTAGATGAACTGTGTATCGATAATGTGCTGGTTAGATGAACTGTTTATCGATTATGTGCTGGTTAAATGAACTGTGTATAGCTTATGTGCTGGTTAGATGAACTGTGTATCGATAATGTGCTGGTTAGATGAACTGTGTATAGATTTTTTGCTGGTTAGATGAACTGTGTATCGATTATGTGCTGGTTAGATGAACTGTGTATAGCTTATGTGCTGGTTAGATGAACTGTGTATAGCTTATGTGCTGGTTAGATGAACTGTGTATAGCTTATGTGCTGGTTAGATGAACTGTGTATAGATTATGTGCTGGTTAGATGAACTGTGTATCGATTATGTGCTGGTTAGATGAACTTTGTATCGATTATGTGCTGGTTAGATGAACTGTGTATAGATTATGTGCTGGTTAGATGAACTGTGTATCGATTATGTGCTGGTTAGATGAACTGTGTATCGATTATGTGCTGGTTAGATGAACTGTGTATCGATTATGTGCTGGTTAGATGAACTGTGTATCGATTATATGCTGGTTAGATGAACTGTGTATAGATTATGTGCTGGTTAGATTAACTGTTTATCGATTATATGCTGGTTAGATGAACTGTGTATCGATAATGTGCTGGTTAGATGAACTGTGTATCGATTATATGCTGGTTAGATGAACTGTGTATAGATTATGTGCTGGTTAGATGAACTGTGTATCGATTATGTGCTGGTTAGATGAACTGTGTATCGATTATGTGCTGGTTAGATGAACTGTGTATCGATTATGTGCTGGTTAGATGAACTGTGTATCGATTATGTGCTGGTTAGATGAACTGTGTATCGATTATATGCTGGTTAGATGAACTGTGTATAGATTATGTGCTGGTTAGATTAACTGTTTATCGATTATGTGCTGGTTAGATGAACTGTTTATAGATTATGTGCTGGTTAGATGAACTGTTTATAGATTATGTGCTGGTTAGATGGACTGTGTATCGATTATGTGCTGGTTAGATGAACTGTGTATAGATTATGTGCTGGTTAGATGAACTGTGTATACATTATGTGCTGGTTAGATGAACTGTGTATACATTATGTGCTGGTTAGATGAACTGTGTATACATTATGTGCTGGTTAGATGAACTGTGTATCGATAATGTGCTGGTTAGATGAACTGTTTATCGATTATGTGCTGGTTAGATGAACTGTGTATCGATTATGTGCTGGTTAGATGAACTGTGTATCGATTATGTGCTGGTTAGATGAACTGTGTATCGATTATGTGCTGGTTAGATGAACTGTGTATAGATTATGTGCTGGTTAGATGAACTGTGTATAGATTATATGCTGGTTAGATGAACTGTGTATAGATTATGTGCTGGTTAGATGAACTGTGTATATATTATGTGCTGGTTAGATGAACTGTGTATAGATTATGTGCTGGTTAGGCGAACTGTGTATCGATTATGTGCTGGTTAGATGAACTGTGTATAGATTATGTGCTGGTTAGATGAACTGTGTATAGATTATGTGCTGGTTAGATGAACTGTGTATAGCTTATGTGCTGGTTAGGTGAACTGTGAGTGTGTATAGCTTATGTGCTGGTTAGATGAACTGTGTATCGATTATGTGCTGGTTAGATGAACTGTGTATCGATTATGTGCTGGTTAGATGAACTGTGTATAGATTATGTGCTGGTTAGATGAACTGTTTATCGATTATGTGCTGGTTAGATGAACTGTGTATCGATTATGTGCTGGTTAGATGAACTGTTTATAGATTATGTGCTGGTTAGATGAACTGTGTATCGATTATGTGCTGGTTAGATGAACTGTGTATCGATAATGTGCTGGTTAGATGAACTGTCTGTCATTAGAACACTGTGTATCGATTATGTGCTGGTTAGATGAACTGTGTATAGTTTATGTGCTGGTTAGATGAACTGTGTATCGATTATATGCTGGTTAGATGAACTGTGTATCGATTACGTGCTTGTTAGATGAACTGTGTATAGATTTTTTGCTGGTTAGGTGAACAGTGTATCGATTATGTGCTGGTTAGATGAACTGTGTATAGATTATATGCTGGTTAGATGAACTCTGTATAGATTATGTGCTGGTTAGATGAACTGTGTATAGATTATATGATGGTTAGATGAACTGTGTATAGATTATATGCTGGTTAGATGAACTGTGTATAGATTATATGCTGGTTAGATGAACTCTGTATAGATTATGTGCTGGTTAGATGAACTGTGTATAGATTATATGCTGGTTAGATGAACTGTGTATAGATTATATGCTGGTTAGATGAACTCTGTATAGATTATGTGCTGGTTAGATGAACTGTGTATAGATTATATGCTGGTTAGATGAACTCTGTATAGATTACGTGCTTGTTAGATGAACTGTGTATAGATTTGTTGCTGGTTAGATGAACTGTGTATAGATTATGTGCTGGTTAGATGAACTGTTTATAGATTATGTGCTGGTTAGATGAACTGTGTATCGATTATGTGCTGGTTAGATGAACTGTTTATAGATTATGTGCTGGTTAGATGAACTGTTTATAGATTATGTGCTGGTTAGATGAACTGTCTGTCATTAAAACACTATGTATTGATTATATGCTGGTTAGATAAACTGTTTATCGATTATCTGCTGGTTAGATGAACTGTGTATAGATTTTTTGCTGGTTAGATGAACTGTCTGTCATTAGAACACTGTGTATCGATAATGTGCTGGTTAGATGAACTGTTTATCGATTATGTGTTGGTTAGATGAACTGTGTATAGCTTATGTGCTGGTTAGATGAACTGTGTATAGATAATGTGCTGGTTAGATGAACTGTTTATCGATTATGTGCTGGTTAAATGAACTGTGTATCGATAATGTGCTGGTTAGATGAACTGTGTATCGATAATGTGCTGGTTAGATGAACTGTGTATCGATAATGTGCTGGTTAGATGAACTGTGTATCGATAATGTGCTGGTTAAATGAACTGTGTATCGATAATGTGCTGGTTAGATGAACTGTGTATCGATAATGTGCTGGTTAGATGAACTGTTTATCGATTATGTGCTGGTTAAATGAACTGTGTATAGCTTATGTGCTGGTTAGATGAACTGTGTATCGATAATGTGCTGGTTAGATTAACTGTGTATAGATTTTTTGCTGGTTAGATGAACTGTGTATCGATTATGTGCTGGTTAGATGAACTGTGTATAGATAATGTGCTGGTTAGATGAACTGTGTATAGCTTATGTGCTGGTTAGATGAACGGTGTATAGATTATGTGCTGGTTAGATGAACTGTGTATAGATTATGTGCTGGTTAGATGAACTGTGTATAGTTTATATGCTGGTTAGATGAACTGTGTATAGCTTATATGCTGGTTAGATGAACTGTGTATCGATTATGTGCTGGTTAGATGAACTGTTTATCGATTATGTGCTGGTTAGGTGAACTGTGTATAGATTTTTTGCTGGTTAGATGAACTGTGTATCGATTATGTGCTGGTTAGATGAACTTTGTATCGATTATGTGCTGGTTAGATGAACTGTGTATAGATTATGTGCTGGTTAGATGAACTGTGTATCGATTATATGCTGGTTAGATGAACTGTGTATCGATTATGTGCTGGTTAGATGAACTGTTTATCGATTATGTGCTGGTTAGGTGAACTGTGTATAGATTTTTTGCTGGTTAGATGAACTGTGTATAGATTATGTGCTGGGTAGATGAACTGTGTATAGATTATGTGCTAGTTAGATGAACTGTGTATCGATTATGTGCTGGTTAGATGAACTGTGTATAGATTATGTGCTGGTTAGATGAACTGTGTATCGATTATGTGCTGGTTAGATGAACTGTGTATCGATTATATGCTGGTTAGATGAACTGTGTATCGATTATATGCTGGTTAGATGAACTGTTTATCGATTATATGCTGGTTAGATGAACTGTGTATCGATTATGTGCTGGTTAGATGAACTGTGTATCGATTATATGCTGGTTAGATGAACTGTGTATCGATTATGTGCTGGTTAGATGAACTGTGTATCGATTATATGCTGGTTAGGTGAACTGTGTATCGATTATGTGCTGGTTAGATGAACTGTGTATCGATTATATGCTGGTTAGATGAACTGTGTATCGATTATATGCTGGTTAGGTGAACTGTGTATCGATTATGTGCTGGTTAGATGAACTGTGTATCGATTATATGCTGGTTAGATGAACTGTGTATCGATTATGTGCGGGTTAGATGAACTGTGTATCGATTATGTGCTGGTTAGATGAACTTTGTATAGACTAGAAGCTCGCCCCCGCTACGCGGGGGCTCGCGTCTAGCCCGCGGCCACGCCCACGTAGCGCCCGCGGCCACTTGGCAACTCATATAAGTGGCGTAGCGTCATGAGGGTCAGTGGGGCCGTGGCTCGGTCAGTGAAGACCCTGTAGTGCGGATGATATGTGGCATAGAGGGGCAGATTGTAAATCCCCAGAGGAAACATCCGTGGGCTACCATTGGTTCAGCGATGTGTGCGGTCGCCCTGCGGCCCCTCCTCCTCCACCAATGTGCAGTATTGAGAGCCCTGACGTCACAACAATTGGAGCGATGGGCACTGCACTGTGGTTGGTTAGGGTACACCTAGGGCCCAGGTAGAACCCAGTTAAAGCCTGCATGGGCAAACCCAGGTAGGACCCGCCTTGGTCCCACATAAACATGGGTAGTTGGGGCCCACCTAAGGGCCAGGTAGAAGCTACTTATAGCCTGCATGGGCATCGCAGTTGGGACTGAAGTGGATGCCGCTGACATTGCTGACATGGGGTCCATATGGTTTAGCCCACCTTGAAACCATATGGGAACTACGCTGGCATGCTGGCTGTAATGCAAACGCTGCATCATACCTGCAGTGTGTAGTTTGATGTTGTGTGTGTAGCAGATATACCTGCAGTGTGTAGATCAATATCCATATGAAAGTCAATGCCCAGCAGTTTTTTTTTTTTCCCCAGCAGAGTTTCTAGTGTCTCTGTCTCTCTCTGGAAGAGGTTGCACATGAACTCTGCAGCCGCACTGAGGCGCTCCAACACAAACACTCTGACATTAAGCTGCTTCACACAACAAACATCAGCACGACGCTGCTGTTTGTCCAAAAGACACAATATCTCCTCTCCCACCGACGTCATGTGTTCATTTATCGACAGCCGTACAGACTCCTTTTGACACATTTTACCTCGTTTATCCAGCTCTCACTGACTCATCGGGCTGTTATTTTGCTGCGATCAAGTCAACGATGTGAGAGATTAGCTATCACAGACGGACGGACAGGGGGTGAAACATAGTCTTGCGCCATGCCTTTCGGCCTGGCGGAGACAATAAAAAAAGGAAAGTAAAGGAAATGAGCATTTCTGCAACAAAAGTAGTCAACAAACTATACTATGAAAACATGGGCCACATTGTCAAAGAATGTAAGAAAGAGGCAGTCATGTAGAAAATAGCCGATCTACAAGCTTACAAAGCCTCTCAACGTGAGGCGTTTTGAGGTTGTAGATCGGCTATTTTCACAATATGTACTTGTGGAACGGAGTCAAACAGAATGGGGGGGTCCCCAGATCAAGTACGTTTATTTGGGGGGGGGGGGGGGGGGCGTGAAAGGGTTGATAAGCACTGCTGTAATCGGAGCGAAATTATCTGAAATTACTACATGACCATAATGCAGCCTAACATGCGTTGCACGGGGCGGTCCTGCCATTACGTTAGTTACTGTAGTTGATGTGGAGCTACATAGTTCTCCAGAAGACACACACAAACATACACCATCTACAATGGACTAACTGAGCAGCAATATTGACATTCACCACACGAACGTGCATTGTTGACAAAGTGATTGCACAGCCGCTGCAGGCATGACAACCACGTTAGCGTTAGCGACATGGCAGCTATCACAGCGCCCTGTCCGTCGTCGCTGGGACTAACTGTGATGGCTACAGCAGTAACAGCAAGCTGTCTGCGATGCCATTGTCTGGAGACTGCTCTTAGCGTGACACGACCAATGAGAGTGAGCGCTGTAGTTGTTGCTAAGATACGGTGGCGTCTCTGCCCCATAGCTTGTAGATCTCTCACGCATGATTGGCGTAGGCTGCGTTGCCAGGTCTGACTGTTTGTATAAGCGATGTTGGGCTTATTTGGGTGCACTTTTGGGCTCGTTTCCATAGACCACGGCAGCGCGTATTTCTTTCCCGTGACCGATGTGGCAAAAAAAGTGCAAAACGAACCATCCGGAAGTAAATTGCGAGATGAAATATATAGCACTTTTTGATTATTAGAGAAGGAGACACATGTGAAGGTTGAAAATGAAAGGTAGTAGATTATATATTTTTTCATGAGGGATTTTTGTAGCAAGTTGTGAGAGAATTGGGCCACTCCTGTGGGCGGGGGGCTGATTAGAACCATTGGGGTTTGAAAGGAGACGCTCTCTGTTTGAGTGGAAAGATTATGTGCTGGTTAGATGAACTGTGTATCGATTATGTGCTGGTTAGATGAACTGTGTATCGATTATGTGCTGGTTAGATGAACTGTGTATAGATAATGTGCTGGTTAGATGAACTGTGTATAGATTATGTGCTGGTTAGATGAACTGTGTATCGATTATGTGCTGGTTAGATGAACTGTGTATCGATTATGTGCTGGTTAGATGAACTGTGTATCGATTATGTGCTGGTTAGATGAACTGTGTATAGATAATGTGCTGGTTAGATGAACTGTGTATAGATTATGTGCTGGTTAGATGAACTGTGTATCGATTATGTGCTGGTTAGATGAACTGTGTATAGATTATGTGCTGGTTAGATGAACTGTTTATCGATTATGTGCTGGTTAGATGAACTGTTTATCGATTATGTGCTGGTTAGATGAACTGTTTATAGATTATGTGCTGGTTAGATGAACTGTTTATAGATTATGTGCTGGTTAGATGGACTGTGTATCGATTATGTGCTGGTTAGATGAACTGTGTATAGATTATATGCTGGTTATATGAACTGTGTATAGATTATGTGCTGGTTAGATGAACTGTGTATAGATTATGTGCTGGTTAGATGAACTGTGTATAGATTATATGCTGGTTAGATGAACTGTGTATCGATAATGTGCTGGTTAGATGAACTGTGTATCGATTATATGCTGGTTAGATGAACTGTTTATCGATTATGTGCTGGTTAGATGAACTCTGTATCGATAATGTGCTGGTTAGATGAACTGTCTGTCATTAGAACACTGTGTATCGATAATGTGCTGGTTAGATGAACTGTGTATCGATTATGTGCTGGTTAGATGAACTGTTTATCGATTATGTGCTGGTTAGATGAACTGTGTATCGATCATGTGATGGTTAGATGAACTGTGTATAGATTATGTGCTGGTTAGGTGAACTGTGTATAGATTATATGCTGGTTAGATGAACTGTGTATAGATTATGTGCTGGTTAGATGAACTGTGTATAGATTATGTGCTGGTTAGGTGAACTGTGTATAGATTATGTGCTGGTTAGATGAACTGTGTATAGATTATGTGCTGGTTAGATGAACTGTGTATAGATTATGTGCTGGTTAGATGAACTGTGTATAGATTATGTGCTGGTTAGGTGAACTGTGTATAGATTATATGCTGCTTAGATGAACTGTGTATAGATTATGTGCTGGTTAGGTGAACTGTGTATCGATTGTGTGCTGGTTAGATGAACTGTGTATAGATTATGTGCTGGTTAGATGAACTGTGTATACCTTATGTGCTGGTTAGGTGAACTGTGTATAGATTATGTGCTGGTTAGGTGAACTGTGTATCGATTATGTGCTGGTTAGATGAACTGTGTATAGATTATGTGCTGGTTAGATGAACTGTGTATCGATTATGTGCTGGTTAGATGAACTGTGTATCGATTATGTGCTGGTTAGATGAACTGTGTATAGATTATGTGCTGGTTAGATGAACTGTGTATCGATTATGTGCTGGTTAGATGAACTATGTATAGATTATGTGCTGGTTAGATGAACTGTTTATTGATTATGTGCTGGTTAGATGAACTGTTTATAGATTATATGCTGGTTAGATGAACTGTGTATAGATTATGTGCTGGTTAGATGAACTGTTTATAGATTATGTGCTGGTTAGATGAACTGTTTATTAATTATGTGCTGGTTAGATGAACTGTGTATCGATTATGTGCTGGTTAGATGAACTGTTTATTGATTATGTGCTGGTTAGATGAACTGTTTATAGATTATATGCTGGTTAGATGAACTGTGTATAGATTATGTGCTGGTTAGATGAACTGTGTATAGCTTATGTGCTGGTTAGATGAACTGTGTATAGATTATGTGCTGGTTAGATGAACTGTGTATAGCTTATGTGCTGGTTAGATGAACTGTGTATCGATTACGTGCTTGTTAGATGAACTGTCTGTCATTAGAACACTGTGTATCGATTATGTGCTGGTTAGATGAACTGTGTATAGCTTATGTGCTGGTTAGATGAACTGTGTATAGATTATGTGCTGGTTAGATGAACTGTGTATAGATTATGTGCTGGTTAGATGAACTGTGTATAGTTTATATGCTGTTTAGATGAACTGTGTATAGCTTATGTGCTGGTTAGATGAACTGTGTATAGTTTATATGCTGTTTAGATGAACTGTGTATAGCTTATGTGCTGGTTAGATGAACTGTGTATAGATTATGTGCTGGTTAGATGAACTGTGTATAGTTTATATGCTGTTTAGATGAACTGTGTATAGCTTATGTGCTGGTTAGATGAACTGTGTATAGATTATGTGCTGGTTAGATGAACTGTGTATCGATTATATGCTGGTTAGATGAACTGTGTATAGATTATGTGCTGGTTAGATGAACTGTGTATAGTTTATATGCTGTTTAGATGAACTGTGTATAGCTTATGTGCTGGTTAGATGAACTGTGTATCGATTATGTGCTGGTTAGATGAACTGTTTATAGATTATGTGCTGGTTAGATGAACTGTTTATAGATTATGTGCTGGTTAGATGGACTGTGTATCGATTATGTGCTGGTTAGATGAACTGTGTATAGATTATATGCTGGTTATATGAACTGTGTATATATTATGTGCTGGTTAGATGAACTGTGTATAGATTATGTGCTGGTTAGATGAACTGTGTATAGATTATATGCTGGTTAGATGAACTGTGTATCGATAATGTGCTGGTTAGATGAACTGTGTATCGATTATATGCTGGTTAGATGAACTGTTTATCGATTATGTGTTGGTTAGATGAACTGTGTATCGATAATGTGCTGGTTAGATGAACTGTCTGTCATTAGAACACTGTGTATCGATAATGTGCTGGTTAGATGAACTGTGTATCGATTATGTGCTGGTTAGATGAACTGTTTATCGATTATGTGCTGGTTAGATGAACTGTGTATCGATCATGTGCTGGTTAGATGAACTGTGTATAGATTATGTGCTGGTTAGGTGAACTGTGTATAGATTATATGCTGGTTAGATGAACTGTGTATAGATTATGTGCTGGTTAGATGAACTGTGTATAGATTATGTGCTGGTTAGGTGAACTGTGTATAGATTATGTGCTGGTTAGATGAACTGTGTATAGATTATGTGCTGGTTAGATGAACTGTGTATAGATTATGTGCTGGTTAGGTGAACTGTGTATAGATTATGTGCTGGTTAGATGAACTGTGTATAGATTATGTGCTGGTTAGATGAACTGTGTATAGATTATGTGCTGGTTAGATGAACTGTGTATAGATTATGTGCTGGTTAGGTGAACTGTGTATAGATTATATGCTGGTTAGATGAACTGTGTATAGATTATGTGCTGGTTAGATGAACTGTGTATAGATTATGTGCTGGTTAGGTGAACTGTGTATCGATTGTGTGCTGGTTAGATGAACTGTGTATAGATTATGTGCTGGTTAGATGAACTGTGTATACCTTATGTGCTGGTTAGGTGAACTGTGTATAGATTATGTGCTGGTTAGGTGAACTGTGTATCGATTATGTGCTGGTTAGATGAACTGTGTATAGATTATGTGCTTGTTAGATGAACTGTGTATCGATTATGTGCTGGTTAGATGAACTGTGTATCGATTATGTGCTGGTTAGATGAACTGTGTATAGATTATGTGCTGGTTAGATGAACTGTGTATCGATTATGTGCTGGTTAGATGAACTGTGTATAGATTATGTGCTGGTTAGATGAACTGTTTATTGTCTCCGCCAGGCCGAAAGGCATGGCGAGAGAGTATGTTTTACCCCCTGTCCGTCCGTCCGTGTGTCCGTGTGTCCGTCCGTCATTCGATCTGTCTGTGTACAGCTAATATCCGGCACCGTTGGCTTGCTCGCAGCCAAACTGTGCACACACAGTCCCTTGATACCAGAGCAGAACCTCTGCCCCAAATTTTTCACAGGGGCCTGTTATAGCGCCACCAGGAGGCCGATTTGTGCAAAACACATTTTTTGACAGTACTCCTACAGATTTTGTCCAAAAATCCCACAAATCGGTACACAGTATCTCTATAGTCATTAAACGAAACGGGTCTTTCAGATTTCTTATATTCCATCCTGATTGGCTAAAAATGTCTTCCAAAGTTTGCAGGAGTGCACCGTTTTCAACAAAATGCCTCAAATCATGAACACAGCATGCAATTTCCGTGAAATTTTGCACGCACATTCCCATTAGGCCGAGGAAGAACTACCATTTGAAAATGTTCAAATCAGCCTCATGGCGGCGCTATAACAGGCCGATTCGTGTTTTTACCTATAATTGCACCGATCTGTGTAAAACTTTGTATGCACACTCCCTATAGGTCAAGGAAAAACCTTTGCCCTGCATTTTTGTCTCCGCCAGGCCGAAAGGCATGGCGAGAGAGTATGTTTTACCCCCTGTCCGTCCGTCCGTGTGTCCGTGTGTCCGTCCGTGTGTCCGTCCGTCATTCGATCTGTCTGTGTACAGCTAATCTCCGGCACCGTTGGCTTGCTCGCAGCCAAACTGTGCACACACAGTCCCTGGATACCAGAGCAGAACCTCTGCCCCAAATTTTTCACAGGGGCCTGTTATAGCGCCACCAGGAGGCCGATTTGTGCAAAACACATTTTTTGACAGTACTCCTACAGATTTTGTCCAAAAATCCCACTAATCGGTACACAGTATCTCTACAGTCATTAAACGAAACGGGTCTTTCAGATTTCTCATATTCCATCCTGATTGGCTAAAAATGACTTCCAAAGTTTGCAGGAGTGCTCCGTTTTGAACAAAATGCCTCAAATCATGAACACAGCATGCACTTTCCGTGAAATTTTGCAAGCACATTCCCATTAGGCCGAGGAAGAACTACCATTTGAACATTTTTAAATCAGCCTCATGGTGGCGCTATAACAGGCCGATTCGTGTTTTTACCTATAATTGCACCGATCTGTGTAAAACTTTGTATGCACACTCCCTATAGGTCAAGGAAAAACCTTTGCCCTGCATTTTTCACATCTGCCTTTTATAGCGCCACCAGGAGGCCGACTTGTGTAAAACACATTTTTCTATACTACTCCTTCCAATTGTATCCAAATTTCACGCAAATCGGTACACATGATCTCTATAGTCAAGTGATCACGACGGATGTGTTTGATTTTTCATATGCCATACTGATTGGCTAAGATTGACATCTAAAGTTTGCATTATTGGCTTGTTTTGAACAAAATTCTGCAAATCATGAACGCACCGTCCAATTGCGCTCAAACTTTGCACGCACATTCACACTATGTTGAGGAACAAATGCCACCCTTTTAACATTGGCCTGTTATAGCGCCACCAACAGGTCTAATTCAGCAAAACACATGTTTTTGACAAAATGCCTCAAATCATGAATGCAGTCAGTGTCCGATTGTCGTGCAAGGCCTAAGAAGAAATGGCACCCTTTTCACGTTGGCCTATTATAGCGCCACCAGGAGGCCACAGTAGCCTACCTGACCTGGCGGAGACCTGTGCTCCGAGGAGCACTTTTTCTAGTTCACATCTGCCTTTTATAGCGCCACCAGGAGGCCGACCTGTGTAAAACACATTTTTTTATACTACTCCCTCCAATTTTATCCAAATTTCACGCAAATCGGTGCACATGATCTCTATAGTCATGTGATCACGACGGATGTGTTTGATTTTTCATATTCCATACTGATTGGCTAAGATTGACATCTAAAGTTTGCATTATTGGCTTGTTTTGAACAAAATTCTGCAAATCATGACCAATTGCGCTCAAACTTTGCACGCACATTCACACTATGTTGAGGAACAAATGCCACCCTTTTAACACTGGCCTGCTATAGCGCCACCAACAGGTCGAATTTAGCGAAACACATGTTTTTAACAAAATGCCTCAAATCATGAATGCAGTCAGTGTCCGATTGTCGTGCAAGGCCTAAGAAGAAATGGCACCCTTTTCACGTTGGCCTATTATAGCGCCACCAGGAGGCCACAATAGCCTACCTGACCTGGCGGAGACCTGTGCTCCGAGGAGCACTTTTTCTAGTTGATTATGTGCTGGTTAGATGAACTGTGTATAGATTATGTGCTGGTTAGATGAACTGTTTATAGATTATATGCTGGTTAGATGAACTGTGTATCGATTATGTGCTGGTTAGATGAACTGTTTATCGATTATGTGCTGGTTAGATGAACTGTGTATCGATTATGTGCTGGTTAGATGAACTGTTTATTGATTATGTGCTGGTTAGATGAACTTTTTATAGATTATATGCTGGTTAGATGAACTGTTTATAGATTATATGCTGGTTAGATGAACTGTGTATAGATTATGTGCTGGTTAGATGAACTGTGTATAGCTTATGTGCTGGTTAGATGAACTGTGTATAGATTATGTGCTGGTTAGATGAACTGTGTATAGCTTATGTGCTGGTTAGATGAACTGTGTATCGATTACGTGCTTGTTAGATGAACTGTCTGTCATTAGAACACTGTGTATCGATTATGTGCTGGTTAGATGAACTGTGTATAGCTTATGTGCTGGTTAGATGAACTGTGTATAGATTATGTGCTGGTTAGATGAACTGTGTATAGTGTTACCAAGTGGGATTGTGTATAGGCATTTTAGTCAGTGAAAAACCCTTTACATGTCATAGATCGACCAGGAGGCAGGCTTGCAGGTAAAATAATATCATTTATTCCAGGCCTGGACAACAATAAGTGAAATAACAAAAGAAATAAACAACTCAAAACTCAACAGAACATAACTAACAGAGAGGTAAGGTGTCAGCCTCTCCCCATGGCAGCCCACACTCAACTGCCCAGCTCTCCTTCAGCTCTCCTTTATATAGTCTAACAGACCCCACCCATGGCTACAATCAACCAACCCCGTGCATTCAAAATCCACCCAAGCTGCTCCCCATGTAGCATTAAGCAGCTCCTCAGGCTTCAAGGCAGCCTCCCCTTTACAGCATCTGACAAACAGATAAACACAAGCATATTAGATTTCATGTCACAGCAGAATGTGCACCTTCTGTGGGACTGAGAATCTACAAGTTATACAATACAGCATAACATACAATGCATTTAGTAAATTAGTCAAGCTGCTCTGTCACATTTCTTACCCCCTCTCCTTCTGGGTTGTGCATACCTGGTACACGTGACAGATAGTCAGCAATGAGGTTTCTACTACCTGGACAGTACTCAATAATAAAGCGGTATGGCTGAAGAGCCAGACACCAGCGCAGTATTCTTGAGTTTTGACTCTGCATGGAATGCATCCACTTCAGGGCTCGATGGTCGGTTTGAAGCATGAACTCCCGTCCGAGCAGATAATATCTGAGGGAATCCACTGCCCACTTTATGGCGAGACCCTCCTTCTCGATAGTAGAGTACTTTCTTTCTCTGTCGAAGAGCTTCCTGCTCAGAAACAGAATGGGCCTCTCTTCTCCAGGCTCTCCTTGGGCTAAAACAGCACCTAAGCCAACATCAGAAGCATCCACTTGTACAAGAAACTTATTATTGAAATCAGGACTCTTCAGGACAGGATCTTGACATAACAATTCCTTTAACTTTCTAAAGGCTTCCTCACATTCTTCAGTCCACTGAAGATGGGAGGAAGTAGTCTTCTTAGTGAGATTAGTTATTGGTGTAGCCAATGTGGCAAAATGAGGCACGAATCTTCTATACCAGCCAATTAGGCCAAGGAATGACCTTACTTGCCTCTTGGTTTGCGGTCTGGGTATTCCTCGGATGGTCTCCAACTTCTCCACCAGCGGCTTGATGTGACCATGCCCGATGCGGTACCCCAGGTATTTCACCTCCTCCTGTGCCCACGAGCACTTCTTTTGGTTGATGGTTAACCCTGCCGTCTGAAGCTTCTGGAGGACCTGCTGAAGATGATGGAGATGCTCTTGCCATGACTCACTGTAGATTATAACATCATCCAGATATGCTGCTGCATATTGTCCACAATCAGATAAAACAATGTCCATGAGTCTCTGAAATGTAGCAGGTGCCCCATGAAGACCAAAAGGCATCACAGTATATTGATACAAGCCAGTAGGTGCACGAAAAGCTGTATATGGTCGACAAGCAGTGGTGAGTGGGACCTGCCAATATCCCTTACAAAGGTCTAATGTGGTCATGTATTTAGCTTTGCCTAACCTTTCAAGCAGTTCGTCGATTCTGGGCATTGGATAAGAGTCAAAACAGGAAACAGTGTTCAATTTACGAAAGTCTGTGCAAAATCGAACACTTCCATCTTTCTTCGGAACCAAAAGAACAGGACTTGACCACTCACTTTTTGAAGGCTCTATTATGCCCATTTCCAACATGGTTGCTACCTCCTTCCTCAATGACTCCACCATTCTCTCAGGAACACGGTAGGGCCTCTGCCGGATTGGTGTAGGAACCTTCAGAACAATGTCATGACTGATAACCTCTGTGTGTCCTGGTCTCTCCTGGAAGAGAGGAAGGAACGACTTCTGCACCTGAGTCAGCTGTTGTTGTTGCTCCTCACTCAGATGTTCAGGAGCCTCAATGGCACCCCCTTGAGGTCGAACTGGTTCCATGTCAGACTCATCATCATCTCCATCCTCTGCTACCCGCACCATCATCACTGGTTTTGCTGGTGGGATAACATCTCTCTCCTTGAACACTCTTAGCAGGTTAACATGCAAAATTTGCCTCTGGCGTTTCCTTTCTGGGCACAGGATTTCATAAGTTACTGGTCCCACTTTTCTAGACACAATATAAGGGCCTTGCCATTTAGCAAGTAACTTAGATGTACCGGAAGGAAGCAGTAACAATACCTTCTGCCCAGGTTTCAGTTCTCTCTCTCTAGCATGTTTGTCATACCACACCTTTTGCTTGGTTTGGGCCTCTCTCAGGTGTTCTTGGGCCAGGTGTCTCATCTTTTCCAACTTGTCTCGCATTTGGAGGATGTAGGACGCAACACTGCACTGGGCTGGCTCTCCAGCCACCCAACTTTCCTTGAGTACGTCCAGGGGCCCCCTAACCTGTCTGCCATAAACCAACTCAAAAGGGGAAAAACCAGTCGAAGCCTGTGGAACCTCTCTGTATGCAAAAAGGAGGAAAGGAATCCATTTATCCCAATCCCTACCCGTCTCATCCACAAACTTTTTTAGCATGCTTTTCAGTGTACCATTAAAACGTTCAACCAACCCATCAGTTTCGGGATGATAAGGTGTAGTTCTAATGCCTGTGATGCCTAGCTGCTTGTACAACATTTTCATCAGAGTTGACATGAAATTAGCACCCTGGTCAGTTAAAATTTCCGCAGGAACACCAACTCGGGAAATCAGATCTATCAGACATCGGACCACGTGTTTGACTTGGGTAGAGCGTAATGGATATACTTCTGGGTATCTAGTCGCATAATCACAGATTACAAGAGCGAATCGATGCCCAGAACTACTTTTAACCAATGGTCCAATTATGTCCATACCAATACGCTCAAATGGTGTGCCAATGATTGGTAACGGTTGTAACAGTCCCCGATCTGATTTGCGAATTGGTGCTACTTTTTGACACTCTGTACATGTCCTACAGTACTCCTGAACATCCTGATAGAGTCTAGGCCAATAGAATCTCCGACTGATTCTGTCATAGCTTTTCTGTTGGCCTAGATGTCCTGCCCACGGAATGTGGTGTCCCAAATTTAGAATTAGCTGATGAAATGATTTAGGAACAACCAATCTAGGTACCTCACTGTCTGCATTGTACAAAAGGTTAGCTTTGAGAATGTATTAATCACCAATGAGATTAGCTCCATTAACAGGTTCACCATCTACCTCACATACCTTAGTAAACAAAGGTTGTAGCAAAGGATCTGATCTCTGCAGCTCCTTAAAGTTGTCAGGGACTTGCCACTGTGGATCAAGCAGAGTGGTCTCAGGATCTGGAGCAACCGAGACTGGATCCTGCACCCTTGCTTTCCCCACATGCTTGTCATGGCGGCGCTGCCGTTTATCCTTCCTAACCTTTGTGCCACCTTCAAAAAGACCTGGGTGGATGTCAGGAAGGGGTTGCAAACCTTTGGACTGAGACCTAGTAACCATAGCACATGACTTGGGTACAGACTGAACAAGGTTAGTTAGAACTGGTAGATCATCCCCCAAAATGACATCATATGACAGTTGATCAACCACCCCCACCCTCATCATGTAGGCTTGACCCTCAACCACAATATTCACAACAGCAGTAGGATACATTTGTTCTTTCCCATGAACACACCCCAAACCTACTAGTTCCCCAAAGTTCAAAGACTCATTATCTACAAACTTTGCTTTCACCAGTGTCTGGGAACTACCTGTATCTAACAGTGCTTCAGCATCCTGCCCGTTAACAAGAACTGAGGTTAAATATCGGGATTTGGCCCTTGAAATCTGCATAGTGGGCTGAAACTCTGGTCTAGGAACATAGCACATATTAGCCTCTTTAGGTTTTTTAAGTGGACACAAAGCTGCCTTGTGCCCTGGTTGATGACAATAGAAACAGATAAGAGCCCCAGTGCCATAGTTAGACCTTGTCCCACCCCCTGTATCCCGCTTGGGTAGAACCTCATCACCTTTGGACCTCTCTGATTTAACCTGCCCCACAGT
This sequence comes from Gymnoscopelus microlampas, assembly GCF_963454915.1. Taxonomy (NCBI): domain Eukaryota; kingdom Metazoa; phylum Chordata; class Actinopteri; order Myctophiformes; family Myctophidae; genus Gymnoscopelus; species Gymnoscopelus microlampas. The sequence goes on along the minus strand of NC_139954.1, from coordinate 47,986,462 downwards.
CACCTTGTTGGGTCGAAATGGCTCTCGAGGTGGCTCCCGATGTGCAGCCATATACCTCTCAGCCAGTTTTGCCGCTTCCTCCCCCGTCTGTGGTTGATGCTCTTTCACCCACATTCGGACATCTGGGCGGAGAACACGCAGGTACTGTTCCAGGATCAAAGTCTCGGCCACCTGCTCCTTCGTCTTGGTCTCTGGTCGCATCCACCTTCGGTAGAGTCCCTTCAACCTATTGTAGGTCTCCCTGGTCGACTCTCCTGTTGGTAGAGTATTGGATCTGAATCGTTGGCGGTAGGTCTCTTCTGTCACATCGTACTTGGCAAGTACAGCCGCTTTGATGTCGGAATAGAGGTGGGACCGCTGCTCGTCCATGCTGGCATAGGCTTCCAAAGCTTTGCCCGTGAGGAGGGTGACGACACGAGCAGCCCACTCGTCATGATTCCACCCCCAGGTCCTGGCGATGCGCTCAAAGCGAATGAAGAAACTTTCGACGTCTTCCCCCTCACTGAAGTTTGGAATCTTGGCTCGGTCGTACCGGTGGATGGGCTGCTGCTCCGGCTGGGCAGGCTGCGGCGTTGTCCTATGGCTGGACTGCTGACGTTGCTGAGCTGGAGTGGGCAGGGCAAACAGACTCTGGTGACTGGCTGGTTCTTCAGTCACCCAGTCCTGTTTGGATTTTTGAGACACAACATATTTCAGATCTTCAAGCCCATCAAACAGCATTTTCTCATGTTTTTGTTGCTTATACATGAATTCTCTCATTTCATTCATAAATTGTTGCCCAAAAGGAAGGGTCTCCGGTGAAGAGTAAGGAGAAGTACTTAACTCAGCTGTGCCGTGAATTTCCACTGGTGCCACTTTCGGCCTTACTGAAGGCTGTTCAACCTCTGGCTCTCGATTCAACTGCTGGTCCGCCACTACTTGGGCTTCACCAGTCAGCACTGATGCCATGGCTCCTCCATCCCCCGACTCAGCGACTGGCTCCTCCATCTCCTCCTCTAGTCCCTCACCATTTTTGGTGAACGGCTCTGGGTTTTGCCGGGTAGGTCTGCCCGGTCGGCCACGCCCTCGTAGAGACATTTTAGGTGCTTTTCCACTGACTGTTATTGCTCCTTGGAAGCTTTACAATCCCACCACTGCCACCATTTGTTACCAAGTGGGATTGTGTATAGGCATTTTAGTCAGTGAAAAACCCTTTACATGTCATAGATCGACCAGGAGGCAGGCTTGCAGGTAAAATAATATCATTTATTCCAGGCCTGGACAACAATAAGTGAAATAACAAAAGAAATAAACAACTCAAAACTCAACAGAACATAACTAACAGAGAGGTAAGGTGTCAGCCTCTCCCCATGGCAGCCCACACTCAACTGCCCAGCTCTCCTTCAGCTCTCCTTTATATAGTCTAACAGACCCCACCCATGGCTACAATCAACCAACCCCGTGCATTCAAAATCCACCCAAGCTGCTCCCCATGTAGCATTAAGCAGCTCCTCAGGCTTCAAGGCAGCCTCCCCTTTACAGCATCTGACAAACAGATAAACACAAGCATATTAGATTTCATGTCACAGCAGAATGTGCACCTTCTGTGGGACTGAGAATCTACAAGTTATACAATACAGCATAACATACAATGCATTTAGTAAATTAGTCAAGCTGCTCTGTCACATATAGATTATGTGCTGGTTAGATGAACTGTGTATAGATTATGTGCTGGTTAGATGAACTGTGTATAGTTTATATGCTGTTTAGATGAACTGTGTATAGCTTATGTGCTGGTTAGATGAACTGTGTATCGATTATATGCTGGTTAGATGAACTGTGTATCGATTATGTGCTGGTTAGATGAACTTTGTATCGATTATGTGCTGGTTAGGTGAACTGTGTATAGATTTTTTGCTGGTTAGATGAACTGTGTATCGATTATGTGCTGGTTAGATGAACTTTGTATCGATTATGTGCTGGTTAGATGAACTGTGTATAGATTATGTGCTGGTTAGATGAACTGTGTATAGATTATGTGCTGGTTAGATGAACTTTGTATCGATTATGTGCTGGTTAGATGAACTGTGTATCGATTATGTGCTGGTTAGATGAACTGTGTATAGATTATGTGCTGGTTAGATGAACTGTGTATAGATTATGTGCTGGTTAGATGAACTGTGTATCGATTATGTGCTGGTTAGATGAACTGTGTATCGATTATATGCTGGTTAGATGAACTGTGTATTGATTATATGCTGGTTAGGTGAACTGTGTATCGATTATGTGCTGGTTAGATGAACTGTGTATCGATTATATGCTGGTTAGATGAACTGTGTATCGATTATGTGCTGGTTAGATGAACTGTGTATCGATTATGTGCTGGTTAGATGAACTGTGTATAGATTTTTTGCTGGTTAGATGAACTGTGTATAGATTATGTGCTGGTTAGATGAACTGTGTATCGATTATGTGCTGGTTAGATGAACTGTGTATCGATTATGTGCTGGTTAGATGAACTGTGTATAGATTTTTTGCTGGTTAGATGAACTGTGTATAGATTATGTGCTGGTTAGATGAACTGTGTATAGCTTATGTGCTGGTTAGATGAACTGTGTATAGCTTATGTGCTGGTTAGATGAACTGTGTATAGATTATGTGCTGGTTAGATGAACTGTGTATAGATTATGTGCTGGTTAGATGAACTGTGTATAGTTTATATGCTGGTTAGATGAACTGTGTATAGCTTATGTGCTGGTTAGATGAACTGTGTATCGATTATATGCTGGTTAGATGAACTGTGTATCGATTATGTGCTGGTTAGATGAACTGTTTATCGATTATGTGCTGGTTAGGTGAACTGTGTATAGATTTTTTGCTGGTTAGATGAACTGTGTATCGATTATGTGCTGGTTAGATGAACTTTGTATCGATTATGTGCTGGTTAGATGAACTGTGTATAGATTATGTGCTGGTTAGATGAACTGTGTATCGATTATATGCTGGTTAGATGAACTGTGTATCGATTATGTGCTGGTTAGATGAACTGTGTATCGATTATGTGCTGGTTAGATGAACTGTGTATCGATTATATGCTGGTTAGATGAACTGTGTATAGATTATGTGCTGGTTAGATGAACTGTGTATCGATTATGTGCTGGTTAGATGAACTGTGTATCGATTATGTGCTGGTTAGATGAACTGTGTATAGATTATGTGCTGGTTAGATGAACTGTGTATCGATTATGTGCTGGTTAGATGAACTGTGTATCGATAATGTGCTGGTTAGATGAACTGTGTATCGATTATGTGCTGGTTAGATGAACTGTGTATCGATTATGTGCTGGTTAGATGAACTGTGTATCGATTATGTGCTGGTTAGATGAACTGTGTATCGATTATGTGCTGGTTAGATGAACTGTGTATCGATTATGTGCTGGTTAGATGAACTGTGTATCGATTATGTGCTGGTTAGATGAACTGTGTATCGATTATATGCTGGTTAGATGAACTGTGTATAGATTATGTGCTGGTTAGATGAACTTTGTATCGATTATGTGCTGGTTAGATGAACTTTGTATCGATTATGTGCTGGTTAGATGAACTGTGTATAGATTATGTGCTGGTTAGATGAACTGTGTATCGATTATGTGCTGGTTAGATGAACTGTGTATCGATTATATGCTGGTTAGATGAACTGTGTATAGATTATGTGCTGGTTAGATGAACTTTGTATCGATTATGTGCTGGTTAGATGAACTTTGTATCGATTATGTGCTGGTTAGATGAACTGTGTATCGATTATATGCTGGTTAGATGAACTGTGTATAGATTATGTGCTGGTTAGATGAACTGTGTATAGATTATGTGCTGGTTAGATGAACTGTGTATCGATTATGTGCTGGTTAGATGAACTGTGTATCGATTATATGCTGGTTAGATGAACTGTGTGTCGATTATATGCTGGTTAGATGAACTGTGTATCGATTATGTGCTGGTTAGATGAACTGTGTATAGATTATGTGCTGGTTAGATGAACTGTTTATCGATTATATGCTGGTTAGATGAACTGTGTATAGATTTTTTGCTGGTTAGATGAACTGTGTATAGATTTTTTGCTGGTTAGATGAACTGTGTATCGATTATGTGCTGGTTAGATGAACTGTGTATCGATTATATGCTGGTTAGATGAACTGTGTATCGATTATGTGCTGGTTAGATGAACTGTGTATCGATTATATGCTGGTTAGATGAACTGTGTATCGATTATGTGCTGGTTAGATGAACTGTGTATCGATTATGTGCTGGTTAGATGAACTGTGTATAGATTTTTTGCTGGTTAGATGAACTGTGTATAGATTTTTTGCTGGTTAGATGAACTGTGTATCGATTATGTGCTGGTTAGATGAACTTTGTATCGATTATGTGCTGGTTAGAAGAACTATGTATAGATTATGTGCTGGTTAGATGAACTGTGTATCGATTATGTGCTGGTTAGATGAACTGTGTATCGATTATATGCTGGTTAGGTGAACTGTGTATCGATTATATGCTGGTTAGATGAACTTTGTATCGATTATGTGCTGGTTAGATGAACTTTGTATCGATTATGTGCTGGTTAGAAGAACTATGTATAGATTATGTGCTGGTTAGATGAACTGTGTATCGATTATGTGCTGGTTAGATGAACTGTGTATCGATTATATGCTGGTTAGGTGAACTGTGTATCGATTATATGCTGGTTAGATGAACTGTGTATCGATTATATGCTGGTTAGATGAACTGTGTATCGATTATATGCTGGTTAGGTGAACTGTGTATCGATTATGTGCTGGTTAGTTGAACTGTGTATCGATTATGTGCTGGTTAGATGAACTGTGTATCGATTATGTGCTCGTTAGATGAACTGTGTATCGATTATGTGCTGGTTAGATGAACTTTGTATAGATTATGTGCTGGTTAGATGAACTGTGTATCGATTATGTGCTGGTTAGATGAACTTTGTATAGACTAGAAGCTCGCCCCCGCTACGCGGGGGCTCGCGTCTAGCCCGCGGCCACGCCCACGTAGCGCCCGCGGCCACTTGGCAGCTCATATAAGTGGCGTAGCGTCCTGAGGGCGAGTGGGGCCGTGGCTCGGTCAGTGAAGACCCTGTAGTGCGGATGATATGTGGCATAGAGGGGCAGATTGTAAATCCCCAGAGGAAACATCCGTGGGCTACCATTGGTTCAGCGATGTGTGCGGTCGCCCTGCGGCCCCTCCTCCTCCACCAATGTGCAGTATTGAGAGCCCTGACGTCACAACAATTGGAGCGATGGGCACTGCACTCTGGTTGGTTAGGGTACACCTAGGGCCCAGGTAGAACCCAGTTAAAGCCTGCATGGGCAAACCCAGTTAGGACCCGCCTTGGTCCCACATAAACATGGCTAGTTGGGGCCCACCTAAGGGCCAGGTAGAAGCTACTTATAGCCTTAATGGGCATCGCAGTTGGGACTGAAGTGGATGCCGCTGACATGCTGACATGGGGTCCATATGGTTTAGCCCACCTTGAAACCATATGGGAACTACGCTGGCATGCAGGCTGGAATGCAAACGCTGCATCATACCTGTAGTGTGTAGTTTGATGTTGTGTGTGTAGCAGATATACCTGCAGTGTGTAGATCAATGTCCATATGAAAGTCAATGCCCAGCAGTGTTTTTTTTTTCTCCAGCAGAGTTTCTAGTGTCTCTGTCTCTCTCTGGAAGAGGTTGCACATGAACTCTGCAGCCGCACTGAGACGCTCCAACACAAACACTCTGACATTAAGCTGCTTCACACAACAAACATCAGCACCACGCTGCTGTTTGTCCAAAAGACACAATATCTCCTCTCCCACCGACGTCATGTGTTCATTTATCGACAGCCGTACAGACTCCTTTTGACACATTTTACCTCGTTTATCCAGCTCTCACTGACTCTCCACATCGGGCTGTTATAGCGCCACCATGAGGCTGATTAGAGAAATCTCAAGTGGAATTTCTTCCTCGGCATAGTGGGAATATGGGTGCAAAGTTGCACGGAAAGTGCATGCTGTGTTCATAATGTGAGGCATTTTGGTCCAAACGGAGCAGTCCTGCAGACTTTGGAAGCCATTTTAGCCAATCAGGATGGAATATGAAAAATCTGAAAGGTTTTTTTTTTTAATGACTGTGGAGATACTGTGTACCGATTTGCGTGATGTTTGGGCAAAATATGTAGGAGTACTGTGAGAAAAGGTGTTTAGCAAAAAGCGGCCTCCTGGTGGCACTGTAACAGGGCCATGTGAAAGAAATAGGGCAGAGGTTCTGAATTGGCATCCAGGGAGTGTGTGTGCATAGTTTCGCTGCGATCATGTCAACGATGTGAGAGATTAGCTATCACAGACGGACGGACAGGTCTTGCGCCATGCCTTTCGGCCTGGCGGAGACAATTAAAAAACGAAAGTAAAGGAAATTACCATTTCTGCAACAAAAGTAGTCAACAAACTATACTATAAAAACATTGGCCACATTGTCAAATAATCTAAGAAAGAGGCAATCATGTAGAAAATAGCCGATCTACAAGCTTACAAAGCCTCTCAACGTGAGGCGTTAACTAATACTGTCTTTTATTCATCTGCCTTTGTCGCCCTCGTGTGGACAAAAATAATAGAGCAAGTGGTCACTAGATCCAGTGTTCACTCAGTTATCAACATATTAAAACAGAGAGGACACAATATGGCACTAGTTTATACAATGTAAGCTGTTAAAATCTACAAGCTCACAATGAGACGCTTTGTGGGCTCGTAGATCTGCTTTTTTTCAGCCCGCGACACCATCGTAGAACAAATAAAATGTAGCCAATTAAATTAAGTCCCCTCACATATGTATGCAAATTACATCCTGCTTATTAATTCTACATTCATTCAAACTCTGAACTCTTGACTGAGGGAGTCTGGGAGTCTAATGATCATTACAATGTCCTGATGTGAAAGTAAATATTTCAAAAGAAGGGAAAACAGTGAGGTTGATATTGATATGAATGGAAGTGTGCTGGAAATATTTTCATTTTGATATATACATTTGATGTAGAAGTTCTCTGTTACAAGTAAAAGTCCGGAATTCAAAATGTACTTGTGTAAAAGTACAAAAGTATTGGTATCAAAAGGTACTTAAAGTAACAAAAGTAAAAGTACTAAAATGTTTGAAAATAGCTATTTTTGAATAGCCTATGTATAAAATAGGGCTAAGGTGGCTAATGTATGCTTCATAATGTAATAATCTATACCTGCAAAAGTGCAAAGTAACTAGTAACTAAAGTTTTCAAATAATTGTAGTGGAGTAGAAGTACAATATTTTCCTCTGAGATGTAGTGGAGTAGAAGTAAAAGTGTTGAAATTTGGAAATACTCCAGTAAAGTGAAAATACCTCAAAAATGTACTTAAGTACAGTACTTGAGTAAATGTACTTTGTTACTTTACACGACTGGTTGTTTGTGGGGTTAAGAGCGTCCCGTAAACACAACGACACAGGTCATGAACATTACTCTATTAGCTCTTGTTGTTACGATGACTCATTGGGGTTCTGCTAGTGGCAGCGGTGGCCTAGTGGTTAGAGGGGCGGCCTTGATACCGGAAGGTCCCTAGTTCGATTCCCCAATTCATCACATCAATCATGAATCACCGCTGAATAGCCCTTGAGCAAGCCTTCCATGCAGGGTCCGGCTGGAAACAAGTTTCGTACTTAGTCTGACACCCTGGGTAAACAAGAAACTTTGCTTTGCTTTGCTTTGCTTGGTCGGCGCTCCGTGTCCTTGGTATAAGGACTGTTAATTGGAGAAAAGCCTTGTTCTCAGCATTTAGATGGCCTCGGGTTGGACAAATTGCGAGCGAGGTTGAGAACGATAGCCTCATCTAAATGGAGGAGAGGTTAGAGCCCCCCCCCCCCCCCCTCTGCTAAGGTAATGGCTTTTCACAAAAGACAAACAAATACAGCTGGAGGGGGGCGTTCGGGGCGTGTTACCACACTGACAGAAAATCCATTTGGCGGGCGATGGTGCCTAAACGGATCATTTTCCGATGGCACCGTGCACAGTGGTGGAAAGTAACTAAGTAAATTTACTCAAGTATACTGTACTCAAGTAAAACTTTGAGGTGTTTTTTACTTTACTGGACAATTCTAGTCTATACTTTTACTTTTACTCCGCTATATCTCAGTTACAATTATTAGAAAACTGTAGTTTCTAGTTACTGTTCAGATATAAATTATTACATTATAAAACATACATTAACCACTTCAGCCCTATTTTATACCTAGGCTATTGGAAAATAGCCGATCTACAAGCGCACAATGCGTCGCACTCGTAAGCGACTCGTAAGTGGCTTTCAATTAGAATGTGTGTCGTTTTAGGGGTTTGGGTTTCTTTGTTTAGTTTGTGAGACTCTGGTTAAAGGTGTGTCTCTGTAGAAGTGTAACTTTTGGGTGATGATAAGAACCAGTGGTGGAAGAAGTACTCAGATGTTTTGCTTAGGTAAAAGTAGCAATAATACCACAATATATAGAAATACTCTGTTACAAGCAAAAAGGCCTGTGTTCAAAATGTTTCTTGAGTAAAAGTGCAAAAGTATTGGCATCAAAATATACTTAAAGGAAAAGCACTAAAATGTTTGAAAATAGCCGATCTACAAGCTCTACAAGCTTGTAGATCTGCTATTTTCAAATATGTATAAAGTAGGGCTAAAGTGGTTAATGTATGTTCTACAATATAATCATTTATATCTGCAAAGTAACTAACTAAAGTTTTTGAATAACTGTAGTGGAGTAAAAATACATTATTTGACTCTGAGATGTAGTGGAGTAGCAGTAAAATTTGAACTGGGGACCCTCCAAACATATTTGAACTGGGGACCCCCCAAAATAATCATATTTGAACTGGGGACCCCCCAAAATAATCGTATTTGAACTGGGGACCCCCCAAAATAATCATATTTGAACTGGGGACCCCCCATCCTGACAAATACTTGGAAGGTAGGAGTTGAGGCATTCATATTTAGTTCGACTCAGTTCCGCAGATAAATATTGTGAAAATATCAGATCTACAAGATCACAACGTAGAGCCGCTGAAAGCTTGTAGATCGCCTCTTTCTTATATAATTTGACAATTTGCACAATGTTTGACCAGTTTTTATTTAGTATTGTTTATGGATTACTTTTGATGCAGTCATTTTCTTTTTTTTATTAGATATTAAAAGTCCTTAGGGTTAATACCAAGTTAAAGAGATGGTCAAAATGTGCAAATAATGGGTCACAGGAATTCTAGGTATAATCCTGTCCATTTGCTGTTATTTCTATAATAATCTAATCTGGATTTAAAATGTTATGAAGAACTCAAACATTGCAAATGTATACATTTTCATAATCAGGTACTATTCAATCAGGTACTATTCATTCTAAACACAGCTATTGCTTACATTTCATCATTTGTCCACTAGATGTCTCTCTAACCATACTGTATGTCTGGAGAGTTCATTCTTCATTCAAACATAATGCTCATTTCAGAGCTGTTATGGAGGTTCTAAAGCCCTCACTTCAGTTATAAAGGCACTGTGTTGTTGCGGTGCATTTATATGGCGCTTTACATAGATTGTGCATTACATTCACACATACCATGCAAGGCACCAACCTGCTCAACGGGAGCAGTGAGGGGTTCAGCGTCTTGCTCAAGGACACTTCCACACTGACTCTGTGGGAGCCCAGGGGCGGACTGGCCATTTGGCATACCGGATGCCCGGTGGACCGCTGGCTAGTGGGCCGCTGGGCCACCCAAAAAATAAATAAATAAATATATATATTTTACCAGCCACTGCCGCGCCTTGCACACCTGCACCACTCTTCAGGTGTGTTGTGGGGTGGTGTGGGGTGTTGTGGTGTGGTGTGGTGTGTTGTGGTGTGGTGTGCAGATCAGGAAGGCAGAGTTCTGAAGTCAAGTCAAATGTATTCATATGACACAAACTCCATGTGCTTTACATTAAAAGACAGCAACTTTGTTTGATTACAAATGTATATGCATTTGAGGCATATGGACAGATACTGTATAAAAACAGTATAACCACCCCCACACACGCACACCCACACGCACGCACACACGCACGCACGCACGCACACACACACACGCACACGCACACGCGCACGCACACGCACACGCACACAAACACAGCCTTTTCCATCCATCCACACAGGCACAAGACAAGCATTTATGACCCCCCCTCACCCCCCACCCACCCACCCTACTGTTGTTCTTGCATAAATTAAAAAGCCGCCGGCTCTGCATGTGTGAAGCCCTGTGGAATGTGTAATGGCTCAGCTTGAGCCGGGGAACTGAGGCTATGTGGGTGTCCTCACAAACACAACATGAACAACAACCAAACAACACCAAAGCAAAACATATTCCATGAGTTTCTCACAGCAGAGTCAGTGTGGGATGAGAGAAGAAGCTCTCATGAGGGAGGAGGAAGTGGAGTCCACAGATCTGCGTCGTGTCCATAATAATAATAATAATAGACGATAATAACAACAGCGGCGGCGTGGGAGGATACGGTGGGTTAGGGCAGGGGTCTTCAACAGGGCGTCCGGGACCCCTAGGGGGTCCTCAGAGGTACTACAGGGGGTCCACCAAATCATTGTGTGATAGGAACCTAGTTTTTTTTACATTTGAACTTGAACCCTATATAGGTTCCTTATTCTAAGGACCGAAAATAGCCGATCTACAAGCTTGTAGATCGGCTATTTTCAGCAGTGAGGGCCCCCAGCAAAATGTGTTAATATGGCATCACAATAATTTTAACCACTTTAACCTTTTATACTTTTGGCTATTCAAAAATAGCAGATCTACAAGCTCATAGCGCGAGTGCCGCGCTATGAGCTTGTAGATCTGCTATTTTTGGAAAAATTGTGAATATTTGAGCAAATCTGTGAATGTAATATTTTTCAAAGCGAACATTTGTAACTCACATCTTTGCTTGTGGGGGGGGGGTCCCTGGGGGGGTCCCTGGAACAAAATATCTTGACATGGGGGTCCGTGGCCAAATACATGTCATTTTGGGGATCCTTGATATGAAACAGTTTGAGAACCACTGCCCCAAGAGTGGTCCAGGCAGGGTCTTAACCCTTAAATTCAATGAATTATTTTTAAATGGACTAAAATCTTGTTTTATTTGATGGCCTTCCTGACCTTGTCACGGTCCGCTCCTTGGGCCGTGGACTGTGCCCTTATTATTTGGACCTTATTTGGTGTTGGACTCCTAAGGGCTGTCCTTTCGGCCTGTTTAGGCCGTTGTTCATTATGTTCTGCATTTGTCTGTATTGTACTCTTGCATTTGCCTTGGTTTTCCGTCTTGTCTCACCTCCCTGTAATTATTGGAAACTTAGTCACCTGTGCTCGTTGCCTGTTAGCCTATCCTGTGTTGATTGTCTGTTGTGTTAACCTGCGTCCTGTTAATCCCCTGTCTATTTAAGTCCTGTGTTTGCTTCAGTAACCTGTTGGTTTGTTGTAAAGAGGATATGCGCATGCTTAAAGTGAATGGCACATCGAGTGGCAAAGAAACATGCAAAATGAGTTTAACATTGTTTAATGTTGTTTAATGCAATCAGATATGACTTTTCTGTTTGGATGCATGGGCTGTCAAGGCCAGAAAGTATTTTTTTTGACACTCAGTAGGCATTCCTGCATAACTTCCGGGTTTGATGATGATGTCACACGCATATCCTCTATATGGTCGTGTGAGTCTTAGGCAGTCTTATTCTGACTGCCTACCTGTGTATTGACCTTGCTTCTACCTGGATGTTGATTACTGCCTACTCCCTTTGTTTGGTGTCAATAAACACTTAAAGTTGAGCTACGCTGCCTCTGCCTCTCATCTTGCGCTTGGGTCCTACACCTCCCTGCCTCGCACCGTGACAGACCTGGCGTTTGGCCTTGCGTGCCCTCAAAAAGATGGACGACACCAAAGGCCAAGTGGCCTTGCCCCTAAAATGACGAAATTCCAGGCCTGGGTTCAGGGATGCCATATTTCTGTAGTTGGACGCAGGACGTTATAGCAGCACTTCCTGGGTCTCTTGACAAAAGTTAACCACTTAAACCCCAATTGAGCAGCGGCCCTCAGGGCTCTATACTAGTGTATTTTCTGTTATTGTCACTGAAGAAGGTCAATTAATGTTCTCAAATATTCCCCTCATGTCCTGCATGTGGCTTGATGGGATACAGTGTTCATTTTGACATTTTGTACTATTGTTTGTGTCCAGAATAACTGCGCCGCGACAGCCTACTCACCCACAAAATAAATGACACAAAAAAATAGTACCATGTGACAGAGGGGTCGAAGTTGAACGGAACCTGCACTATATGGTAGAAATAGGTCAACAATACAAATGACGCTAGTTTTTTTTTATTAATTTATTTTTAATGAGCGGCCCCCACCAAATCTACTAATCTACCGGAACTACTTCATATTCATCAGAACCGGACCAGAACTCTGACCACGGGACTCGGGCAATCAATTAATACCTTTGCAACCACTACATTCATGGCAAGTATTTCCTACAGCTTTAAGTCCAAAAATCTGAACTAACCCTTTAAAGCGCCATGGTGCACAAGTTTTCAAAACGTATAAGAATCTTTTGAAAATAGCAGATCTACAAGCTCACACCACCAATGCATTTTGATGCAATGTGTAACCATATCGATTTAAGTTTCACCAACAGATTCAGCCAAGGACAAGTAAATAACTGATATGAACAGCAGCAGCTGTGTCGTATGTGGCAATTTCAGTGGAATTTTCCCACCTTATCAAAGTGTTACGTGTCTGTGCTGAGAAGTGACACCGACTCTGGTGATACTTTACTGGAGTATTTCCAATTTCCAATACTTTTACTTCTACTCCACTACATCTCAGAGGCAAATATTGTACTTTTTACTCCCACTACATTCATTTTAAAACTTAAGTTACTGGTTACTTGATTTGGATTATTATCACAAAACATACATTAACCACTTCAGCCCTATACACATTTCGGCCATTTGAAAATAGCCGATCTACAAGCTCACAATGCGTCGCGATGCGACGCATTGTGAGCTTGTAGATCTGCTACTTTCAAATGATTTGTATACATTTTAAAACTGGGGTAATGGGAGATTCTGCATAATGGGTACTTTTACTTTTGGTATTTAAAGGACAACTTTGGTTTTTTACAACCAAGGTTTATATTTTAGCTTGTAATTAAAGTAAATAAATGATGAGTGTATTTTTTTTTTTCATTTACTGCTTTCTAAAGTTTTAGCATTTTTTGCGATATTTTTTACAGTGGGCAGGGGCATTCTGTCCGGTGGCTAAATATGCCTTTTTTACACAATAAAAAAGGTCCGGCTGTCTGAGATGGCCAGATGTGAGTTATTGGGGGCTAGAAGAGCTACTGTAAATAATAATAAAGAAAACGCCGGGTTAATGTGTTAAAAAAATACATATTTAGCCACCGGACAGAATGCCCCCGCCCACTGTGAAAACACTGTAAAAAAAGATCGTGAAAATTGCTAAAACTATAGAAAGCAGTAAATTTAAATGTTTTAACACTCATCTTTTATTTACTTTAATTACAATCTAAAACATAAACATTGGTTGTAAAAAAACAAAGTTGTCCTTTAAGTCAATTTTGATGCCAAGACTTTTTGTACTTTTACTCAGATACATTTTGAATTCTAGACTTATACTTGTAACATGGTATTTCTATGTTGCAGTATTGATTCTTTTACTTAAGTAAAAAAATATATATACTTTTTCCACCACTGGTGAATGAACGCAAACTGAAGGGGAGATGAGGGGGAGGGGAGTTGGGAAAAGGGGGGGGGGGGGGTTGTGTCTCTTACAGCATTGGTTCTGAAAGTGGGGGTCCGGGGACCCCCAGGGGTCCTTGAGGGAGTTCCAGGGGGTCCCCAGCTAAATGATAGATTAGGCACCAAATGGACCCTTATGGGTCTGTAACTCTGAGAGTGTACAAATGGAACCAAATGGACCCTTATGGGTCTGTAACTCTGAGAGTGTACAAATGGAACCAAATGGACCCGTTAGGGTCCATTTGGTTCCATTTGTACACTCTCAGAGTTAAATTGACATAGATTTTACAAGTGATAGAAATGGAATTAAAGGGGGGTCTGTAGCCCTAATGCATGTCAAACTGGGGGTCCTTGAAATTAAAATGGTTGAGAATCACTGCTAGAGCTGTAAAAAAATCTTCTCTTATGGGGGTCCCTGGCATATCTTTTGAAATGGGGGTCCGCGGGCTGATAAGTGTCAATTTGGGGGTCCTTGACATGAAAAGGTTTGAGAACCACTGTCTTACAGGCATGCATGATGATTTGACTTTCTTTCTTTTTTCATAAAATGTCTAAACACATTCTTTAATCATATGTGTCTTTCAGTCTATCTGGGCCACATGTGTAAGTGTAGATGTCATTGGTCATTGTGTAGTCCAGCTGGTGGCAGTGGCTCAGGGGGTAGAGTGGCCGGGAGTTCCACTGGAAACCGCAAGGTCCCCAGTTCGATCCCGGGCTGGGGGGGCGCTGTTGTTGAAGTGTCCTTGAGCAAGACGCTGAACCCCTAATTGCTCCCGATGAGCAGGTTGGTGCAATGGGTGACTGTAATACACAATCTATCTAAAATGCTTTGGATGAAAGAGCTATATAAATGCACCATTGACCATGCAGTCCTGGTGTTTACTTATCATCCGTGTTGTACTGTAAATAAACCTCCTATCTCCATGTCGTAACTTTTTGTGAGTTTTTCCCCTAAATTAACGCACCCACTTGATCATACCTACATACATACATCAAAAGTAGCAGATCTAAAAGCTCGATTTAAAAAATATATATATTTTTGAATTTGAATCCTGAAAAGCAACAGTCTTGGACATATGAGGGTTCCACCCGACAGAGACGATATGGTCTCTGTTTCCTGCTGCACATCATGTGATACGAGGTTCTGTTGTCAACATGTGTTTATCACCAACACATTCTCACACACACACACGCACACGCACACACACACACACACACACACACACACACACACACACACACACACACACACACACACACACACACACACACACACACACACATCATTATAAATAGTGGATCTGGGGTCCTCATATGGGCAGACTCTCTACCAGCAAGTAGAAAGGTCTGAACCAGGACCAGAGTTAACAGTCGGGGCCACAGTCTCCAGAGAGGACAGACAGCATGAGGGTATTTTTAAGTGTAGTGGTGCTGGTTCTGTTTTGCTGTGTCAGAGACAGCGGAGCAAACATCCTCAGTGAGACAGAGAGAATAGTTCAGAACCAGAAGGCAGTGAGTGAGGAGAACACAGACAGGATGAACTGTCAGCCTGACTTTTGTGAACTGCTGATGGTGATCGGAACCATGGAAGCCCGGCTGGGGGCCACAGAGACGCAGAACCAAGGTAAACATCAAAGTCAACATGTTTTGTTTGAACAATCTAAAGCTTGTTTGAGCTGACGCTCTGAATCTATAGGTTAACCCATTCAATCTTGGAACGCATCATTTTACATTTCTTTGGCTATTGAAAAATAGTAGATATATAAGTTCATAGCACTATGAGCTTGTAGATCTGCTATTTTTGAAAAATCATGAACATTTCTTTGAATATGTATAGACATTTTTAACACAAATCTTTGCTTCTGGGGGTCCCTGGAACAAAATATTTTGAGATGGGGTCCACGGAAAAAAACATTTTTGGGGGTCCTTGACATGAAAAAAAGTTTTTTTTTATGTCCAAGACATTTAGAAGACATTTGCAGAATCCCCCAGAAGCAAAGATTTGACTTAAAATGTTTGCTTTAAAAGATTTGCACAAATTGTCATGATTCAAAAACTAAATAGCAGATCTACAAGCTCGTATCTGCTATTTTAAACTAATGGTTGATAGCTACAAATCTAAAATGACACAGTATGAGTTCCCGGACTAAATGGGTTAAAACAATATGTAGACAATGTAAAATCTTCTGTTGGGACTTTTAGGAACTTATAACTTTAACCACGTCATTTTGCATGGTTGTGTAAATATATTTCTTCCTTCAGCCATGGAAGCCAGGCTGAAGACTACAGAGCAGCAGACGGCCATTCTACAGACAGAGAATGAAGGTACAAGATAAGACTCCTTATATGTCAATGTGAAGACCTTGTTCATCCATTAAAATTACAGTTCACATTTTTAATATGATACAAAAAAGCCATGCAATTTTGTGGGTGTATTCATTCTGTTTGTTTGATTGTTTGTTTGTTTCTTTCTTTCTTTGTAGCCATAGAAGTGAGGCTGGAGGCTGCAGAGACAGAGAATGAAGGTAAAGTCATAATTGAACATCTTCTGTTTGTAGTTGGGAACTCACTTTTGCCTTAAAACTTTGCTATATTTATATGTTTATTTGTTTGTTTGTTTGTTCGTTTGACTTCAGCCATGGAAGCCAGGCTGAAGGCTACAGAGCAGCAGACTTACAGTATGTCAATGTGAAAACCTTGTTGATCCATTAAAATCACATTTTTAATATGATAATAAAAAGCCATGCAATTTTGTGGGTGTATTCATTCTGACAGTCTTTCTGTCTTTCTTTCTAGCCATAGCAGTGAGGCTGGAGGCTGCAGAGACAGAGAATGAAGGTAAAGTCACAATTGAACATCTTCTGTTTGTAGTTGGGAACTCACTTTTGCCATAAAACTTTGCTATATTTATTTGTTTGTTTGTTTGTTTGTCTTCAGCCATGGAAGCCAGGCTGAAGGCTACAGAGCAGCAGGTGGCCATTCTACAGACAGAGAATGAAGGTGTCATCACATGTTTGGTGTGACATGCACACTTTGTTTTAACCAAAAAATATCATTTAACACCTTTAAGTAAAAAGTATCAATACTGCAATGTAGAAATACTCTGTTACAAGTAAAAGTCCAGAATAAAAAAAAATACTTGAGTAAAAGAACAAAAGTATTGGTATCAAAATGTATTGGTATCTTAAAGTACCAAAAGTAAAAGTACTCATTATGCAGAATGTCACAGTTTTCAAAATGTATTGATATCTTTTGAAAAAAGCTGTAAAAAGCCGATCTACAAGCTCACAATGAGTCGCGATGCGACAAATACATATCATTTTGGGTGTCATTGACATGAAAAAAGCTTGAGAACCACTTTGAGAAAACTTATGTTATAGCAACATAATACGTTTTTAAAAGAAAACACTGTTTAGTATTTAGAAGACATTTGCAGAATCCCCAGAAGCAAAGATTTCAGATGTACAAGCTCAAAGCTATAAGCTTGTAGATCTGCTATTTTTGAACGGCCCAAAGTATAAAATAATGTTTATAGCTAAAAATCTAAAATGACAAAGTATGAGTTCCTGGATTGAATGGGTTTAACAACTATACACAATGTAAAATCTTCTTTTGGGAGTTTTAGGAACTTATAACTTTAACCACGTCATTTTGCATGATTGTGTAAATATATTTCTTCCTTCAGCCATGGAAGCCAGGCTGAAGACTACAGAGCAGCAGACGGCCATTCTACAGACAGAGAATGAAGGTACAAGATAAGACTCCTTATGTGTCAATGTGAAGACCTTGTCGACACATTAAAATCACATTTTTAATATGATAATAAAAAAGCCATGCAATTTTGTGGGTGTATTCATTCTGTCTCTTTCTTTCTTTCTTTCTTTCTTCCTTTCTTTCTTTCTTTGTAGCCATAGCAGTGAGGCTGGCGGCTGCAGAGACAGAGAATGAAGGTAAAGTCATAATTGAACATCTTCTGTTTGTAGTTGGGAACTCACTTTTGCCATAACATTTTGCTATATTTATATGTTTATTTGTTTGTCTTCAGGCATGGAAGCCAGGCTGAGGGCTACAGAGCAGCAGGTGACCATTCTACAGACAGAGAATGAAGGTAAAATCACATGATGAACATGCAAGCTGTTTGAGGTCCCACTTAATCTAGTTTAGAAACCACTATACAAATATTCTATTGGTATAGTGGCCAACTTCAGCCATGCAACCTTTCTTCGTTTATGTTTTTAGCCATGGAAGCCAGGCTGGAGGCTACAGAGATGCAGGTGGCCATTCTACAGACAGAGAATGAAGGTAAAGTCACATGAACATGTTCTTGAACATGCAAGTTGTTGGAGGTCACACTAATTTAGCAACCACTGCAGAAATGGAACCACCGTGTCTTGAGCCACGAACAGCTGTTAGTGGCTGTATAAGACCGGGAACGCATCTGTGTGTCATTTTTAGATTTCTTTGGCTATTCAAAATAGCAGATCTGCAATCTCATAGCTGTCGAAGGTTTTTTCAATGAATGACAGGCAGCGCGATGTATCTGCTGACCAGTGTGTGTGTGTGAGTTTGTTTGTCTCGTTGCTGTCAGCCTCAGCCTGTCAGCAGTGTTGCCAAGTATCGTGAGAGAAATAAGAAAACAAGCCAGAAAAACAAGCCAAATCTTGTCCAGAAGTTGCTGTAAATAAGCGGACATGGCAATGCTAAGATCCTGGCGTCTGAGAGTTTGCTCAGCAGCTCATTTACTCATGACACGACCAATGAGAGTTAGCGCTTTCATTGTTGCTAAGATACATCCCCCCTGCCCTACTGATACACAGATACAGCACACGCTACCCAAACTCTCAAAACCCTGGACATTTGAAGGATTTTATAAAACCCCCCGGACAGCCCTGTGCCCTGTGTGCTGTTTACAGATCTAACAGTAGCATTGTGTGCTGTTTACAGATCTAACAGTAGCATTGTGTGCTGTTTACAGATCTAACAGTAGCATTGTGTGCTGTTTACAGATCTAACAGTAGCAGTGGACAGCAGCGTGTCCCAGCTGAGAGATGTTCTCACCAGACTGAGCTCCAGTGAAATTCATATGCAACATCTGCTGGAGACATCAGGTAGGACAATCTGTGATCTACATATGAAGACTGGATGGTAGAAATACAGTAGAAGAAACATCATCCCTTGGGGGATGTTTAGTCTTTAAAGCTGAAGGAACCTGCAGTCTTTCTCTTGGCATGATAAAATAAAATAGTAGCCACGCCCACGGTTGTTAAAATTAAATCAAATAAACATAAAAACAAGTTTGAAATCTATGTTGATGTCATCAGAAGGTATATAGACCTTCAGAAAAACTGTGAAGTGTTCCTTTTTTCTTCAGGAATTATCTGAAGGTTTATTCATTATACAGTAAATACAAATTGAGAGATTGTTGAACACATAGTCCTGACATTGAAGCTCCTCCACAATGTAATGGTTTGTGTGTTTATAGATAAATCTAAGGTGGCGTTCTCAGCTGGACTTGGTGGCAGTGATAACACTGGACCCTTCAACACAGACACCATCCTGAAATACAGCAAGGTTAACACCAACATCGGAAACGCTTACAGTCCAAACACAGGTGTGTGTGTGTGTGTGTGTGTGTGTGTGTGTGTGTTTGTACATGTGTGTGTGTGCGTGCGCGCATGCGTGCGTACGTGTGGTTGGGTGCTAGCAAAAATCAATGACTTACAAATCTTCCTTACCAGGAATCTTCAGAGCTCCAGTAAAAGGAGTTTATCACTTCAGTTACCACAGCCATCATAGCACTAGACGTGGCAGCTATGTGATCCTCTTCAAGAACAAACAAGGACTTGCAGTCTCATGTGGCTCTAATTCAGACGGCCAGTACAATACTTCTAACGGTGTCACTGTACAGTTAGAGGAAGGAGACGAGGTCTATGTCCTCTTACAGTCAGGGTCATGGATATATGGTCATGAATACAGTACCTTCAATGGCAATCTGTTGTTCATTCTGTGATAGCATGTAATCGTGGCTGTCGGGTAGATTAGATACCTAGTATGTCCAAAACATTTATACTTTTCAGGAAAAGGAACCTTTCATTGGTTCCATATTTATAAAACCCACAGACACTTAAGGTGGCAATACACTACGAGATAATCTTAATATGAACGATTTTTAAATCGGGTATCATCACACACTACAAGATAATCTTTCAAGATTCTCTCATCAGATTATCTTAACATGCACACACTACACGATTAAAAAAATCGGGGACGTCTCACACTACAAGATTCTATCCAGATTCTCGGGCTTGCCCGAACAGCAATAATACATAGAAAATTATATTAAAAAAATAATAATTATGAATTATTAATAATTATAATTATATAAGATATTATATCAGTAGCCTATATTATTTTGATATTAAATAAAGTTACACATTACAATCCGTACATTTTCATATGTCATTTCAGTGTTTTTCTCCGACAGCCAGCTGCGCTCCTGAGCAGCGCAGCGCGCACGCGCGCGCGCGCGCACACACACACACACACACACACACACACACACACACACACACACACACACACACACACACACACACACACACACACACACACACACACACACACACACACACACACACACACACACACACACACAGTGCACCGCGTCAGAGCAGATCTACAAGCTCACAACGCGTCTCATTCACGGTAGGCTACTTGTGGTCTTATATATCGCATTAGCTGTGGAATACAACTCTCGTAGACGTATTTATGATTATGACGTTTTCAATCTACGAGAGTTGTAGGGTTCACCCCCCGTAGACACTCCAAACATGTACAAATTGAAAATAAAGGTGCTTATTCCCACGCCCCAAATGTTAACTCTCGCTACGGGGTAGTAGTTTAATGTAATAATCCATATCTTTCAATAAAGAAGTGTTTTAATGCCGTCTGTGGCCGAATGCCATTTTTTGACCCTCGTTTACTTCCTGTTTACATTGAGTGTAACAATATCAAATATGAATTCCACACACCCTAATTAGTCAAAATGGAGGTATTACATTTGTTTATACATTCAGAATCAAGAAAGTTGGATTTTCATCATAGCCGATGGCGGCCATTTTGCGCCATTCGTGCCACTCTGGCGGACAAGCACCTCCATGATTTTTCATGTCTAGGGACCCACTGACAAAGTTCAGGTGAGAAATTCCCCCAACACCAAATTGCGAACAGGTCTACAGGCCAGGTACTGGACTACATGGCGAGAGAGTATGTTTTACCCTCCGTCCCTCCTTCCGTCCGTCCGTCCGTCCGTGTGTGTGTGTGTGTGTGTGTGTGTGTGTGTGTGTGTCCTGTCTGTGTGTTACCAGCTAATCTCCGGCACCGTTCGTCCGTTCGCTCCGAAACTGTGCACACACACTCCCTGGATGCCAATTCAGAACCTCTGCCCCAATTTTTTCACATGGGCCTGTTATAGCGCCACCAGGAGGCCGATTTGTGCTAAACACATTTTTTTACATACTCCTACAGATTTTATCCAAATATCATGCAAATCGGTACACAGTATCTCTATAGTCATGTGATCAACATGGATCTGTCCGATTTCCCATATTCCATCCTGATTGCCTATGGTTGGCTTCCAAAGTTTGCAGGATTGGTCCGTTTTGAACAAAATGCCTCAAACTATGCATGCAGCTTGCCATTTCCGTGAAATTTCACACACACATTTCCACTAGGCCGAGGAAGAAATGCCACCCTTTTCACATTGGCCTGTTATAGCGCCACCAGCAGGTCTAATTTAGCAAAACACATTTTTGGAACAAAATGCCTCAAATCGTGAATGCAGTGTCTGATTGCCGTGAAAGACCTAAGAATAAATGGCACCCTTTTCACATTGGCCTATTATAGCGCCACCAGGAGGCCAGAATAACGTACCTGACCTGGCGGAGACCTGTGCTCCGAGAAGCACTTTTTCTAGTTAAGCATGATTCATCAGGATCGCTTTGCAAATCCACAAGCTCACACTGCAGGCAGCGCAGATTGAATATATTCGGGGCGCAACACCGTTGTCAGTGGTGTAAAGTAACAAAGTACATGTACTCAAGTACTGTACTTAAGTACAATTTTTAGGTATTTTTACTTTACTGGAGTATTGCCAATTTTCAGTACTATTGTATTAGGCCTACTTCTACACCCCAACGGTAAAAAATGTGTACTACAAGTCCACTACAATCATTTGAAAACTTTAGTTACTAGATACTTTGCTATTATCAATTATATATTATAAAACATACATTAACCACTTTAGCCCTATTTTATAGGCCTACATAGGCTATTTGAGAAATAGCAGATCTACAAGCTCACAATGCATGGCATCGCAACACATTGTGAGCTTGTAGATCTGCTATTTTCAAACAGTACTTTTACTTTTGGTACTTTAAGTACATTTTGATACTAATACTTTTGTGCTTTTACTCAAGTAAATTTTGAATTCCGGACTTTTATTTGTAACGGAGTATTTCTATATTGCAGTATTGATACTTTTACTTTGGTAAAATATCTGAGTACTTTTCCCACCATGCACTGACCGTTGTACGTCGAAGTATAAATTGGTCGTTACTGGATGGATTGCAGCTGCTACTTATGGAGAGACAGACTGCTTGAGATCGCTAAACATTAATCTGCTAGTTAACAAGAGAAATGACACTATCCAAAAGTATAAACAGTATAAAAGTGTATAAAAGATATGTGACAGACAGTGCTGAAAACAGGGCATTTAAAGATGAATATGGACACATTTGACAGCAGCAGTGCGTTCGGAAATTGCGCACCAGAGCCATAGACCAGAGCGCACTCGCCTATTAGTTTGTATTGGCCAGTGCGCTCATGACTTTCTTATACCTGGTGTCATCAATGCAAAGCCGTTGTGTTTCATCGGCTACACACGTTTTGGATGTTTGCAAGCCAAGGAATATAATTTTAGACGGCAAGATGAAGCATGGAATGGTACCAGGCAAGTTATAAAGTTTAATAAGCATCTTTCAGGTGGGGATATATTCTCTATGGACATTATAGATATAATAATAGCCTATAGGACTGTCAGTCCATATTTTAAAATGAAAATAATAAAATCATTATCAAAATAATGTATTTTAATATAAAACATGGATCCACCGCAGCTGCACATGGTTGTCCATCCTACATAAACTGTGTGTGTGTGTGTGTGTGTGTGTGTGTGTGTGTGTGTGTGTGTGTGTGTGTGTGTGTGTCATTGCGGTGTTGGAACAGCGGCCGTATTTCTCTCGATCCGACCCGCGCCAGTGTGTGTGTGTGTGTGTGTGTGTGTGTGTGTGTGTGTGTGTGTGTGTGTGTGTGTGTGTGTGTGTGTGTGTGTGTGTGTGTGTGTCATTGCGGTGTTGGAACAGCGGCCGTATTTCTCTCGATCCGACCCGCGCCAGGTGTTCGGTAGCGATCCAGATAAATATCAAACATTTTTTTAAATGATTTTGATGATGACAAAAAAAGGGGGGAGGGGGGGTTCACCCGAGGGGAGGGGTTTTCACTCGAAATATCAAACTATTTTGAACGTGATCGGAGTGGCCGCGATCGTCTTGTGAGCAACTCGGGAGGGTTCAGATTGGATCTTTCAACCCTCACACTAGACGATGTTTATGCCCGAGATTCGCCCCCGATCTAGGCTGGGGTAGACACGCCCCCCCGATACTCGGGAGGGTTGTTTTTTAGCCCGATTATCTCGTAGTGTATGGCCACCTTTAAAGGAGCATTTCACCCCTGGAAGAAACTGCAATCACTCAATGTTAATAGTATTTGTAGTAGTTAACAGTAGAACAATTTAAAATTTGCACCCTATGGCCAGAACAATGATGAAATGTGTGAGTTTGACTATGATTTGACTGGAACGCTGCAATACTACAATGACCATAATGCTTTGGTGCACTGCCCCTCCTGGGGGCAGTGCACCAAAGCAGTGGGGGGGTGGGGCAGTGGGGGAGTGGAGGCTGCCTGTGGGTGTGATCTTCAACAACATACACGCAGCATGTCAGTGTTGCCATGTCTGCTTATTATAAGCGGCTTCTTTCTAAAATGTAGTTGATATTTGGGCTTGTTTCCAAATGTTTTGATTGTTGTTTAAACCAGTGGTTCTCAAACATGTTCATGTATTTTTCCACAGACCCCCATCTGAAATTATAATTTGTGCCAGGGAGCCCCTAACAAATATGTGTCAAAAATATTCCACATTTTGCACTTTTTCCCCCTCAAGATTTTTTTGTAAATAGCAGATCTACAAGCTCACAATGGGTAACATCGCAAGTTCGCAACGTGTTGTGAGCTTGTAGATCGGCATTTTCAAATATATAATATCCCATGTCTAGGTTTAAAGTGCTCTTGGCTTAGTTATCTTCTTTTGGGCTTGTTTTCATAGACCTGGTTTCTTATTTCTTTCACAATATCTGGCAACACTGGAAGTCAGTTTATGATCATAACACCAGAGGCAGCTCCACAAACCATGTTCAACCCAGATTTGGCACAACAAAGGGAATGAACTCTTTCTCATGCTATTCATCTAAAATGTGGAATGCCCTACCAAAAGGAGTAAAGGAGTGCAAAACCCTACTCACTTTCAAAAATGCCCTAAAGATACACCTTCAGGAGGCTGCAATTCAAAAATGGCCCCTGTCCAAGTCCTAACCTACCCCATGTCCTAACCTAACCCCCCCCCCCCCCCCCCTCTCTTTCTTTTTTGTACATATTTTTCACCCTTCATACCAGTAACCTGTAAACTGATTGTATGACATTCTGTATAGTAGTGTGTATATCTGTCTGTCTCTTATATGTCAACATGATTTGTGTGCATGGGGATCTCATCTTAAACAAGCTACGTGCTTAACTGAGCTATCCAGTTTAGTAGACCTTGTATTGCGAATTTGTACTTCCATGTACTGTTATGTACTGTCATGTACTGTTCTCATGTCTTACTAAATAAAGTACATCAATCAATCAATCAATCAATCAATCCACGTTGTATTTGGATTATTTCACGCTTGCGCTTATGAAACACTACACAGGATTATTATTTCATGTCAACATTCAAGTACAACTATCAGAAGATGTAACTCAGGTAAAGTAATGCGTCACTCTTCAAATTTAACAAAAGGTCCGCGAACAAATGCGCAGTTTGGGCTGTTTTCTGTGTTCTGTTGTGTCTAAAATCTCTGGCAGGAGGGGGGCGGGGGGCTGCCCGCTGGCTGCATGACGCGTCGAGACAACATGTAGTGCGGAAAGGAATGATGTAACTTCTCGTGACGTAAATAACGTCACGAGATGTTCGAAGATTACTATATATCTAAAAACACAGATTGTACACAAAAAAAACCCAGGAGCTTGTTTCTTGAGTCCTAAACGTCATTAAAATAAGATCTGGTTGCTAAATCGGTGAAATGTCCCTTTAGGATAACAAACAATCTACAAGCTCACAACGTGTCACAATGCGAGGTTGTTCAATGTGACACTGTACTGTAGTATGACGAAGTATAGCACATTCATTTACGGGGAAAAAAATACGTAAAAAGTTGAATTATGGAGATACAAGGTTTCTGCCCGACAACAGCGGTGTTCAGGGTTGCCAGATCTGCTTATTATAATTTCCCCGCAATATTTTATTTGAAAATAGCCGATCTACAAGCTCACAACGCGTCGCGATGCGACGCGTTGTGAGCTTGTAGATCTGCTATTTTCAAATAGCTGAGGTACATGTTAAAGTGCTCACGTGGCCCATAGTCGCTTCTTTTGGGCTGGTTTTCCTAGACCTGGTTGCTTGTTTCTTTCACAGAATCTGGCAACACTGGCGGTATTTTCTCAGTGTGACGTTAACAACACATGATGCATCCATGGCTTTTTCACTAATCACTGTGAGAAAAGCCATATATAGAGATGCACATGCCAACAAAAATCCTTGATTATGTGGGCTAAAACTATTGATTATGCGGGCTGAAATCCTTGATTTTGCGATGAAATATGCGTTTTTCTTTGCAATTTATGCGGTGAAATTGCGGGAAGTTGCGAAATATGCGTAAAGTAGCGAAATATGCGGAAAGATGCGATGCAGCCTTTTTGAAAAAACGTTACCACAGCATAATTATGCGCCATTTTGCTGATTATGCGGTAAATTCTGCATATTCTCGCATAATCGCATTTTTCTTGAGGGTATAAATTGGACTCCCTTGCACTTCAGTCAGGGTCTTATCTTAATTCCTCACCTGAAAATATATTTGGAAATCAATTTGGAAAATTTAAATGAATGAAAATTGGACTCACCATAATTGTATATGGCTTTTTGACAATAATTGGTGGACATCTTGGATTGATGCCAATTAAACATATTTCCGCATCTAGGATTTTGTGGGACCTTTAGTAAGTTGTTCTGGACACCTCATGGAAATGATGTATGGTGAAAAAAAATCTGTTACAATTACTTTGATGTGAAATGCTAGTTTAATATACTAAAAACATCCTGTAGTTCTGTTATATTGGTTAAAAAATGGCTAAAATGTTTGTTTTAAAGGAGCTACACCATGAATTTAAAAAATAATAATAATATTTGATATCATATTGTTTATGTCCCTCAAACGTTTTTCAAAAGGTTTGAGCCTAAATCAAGCCTCAGATACTCATTCCAACTAACTTCTCTCTGGCTTATAAAGCACTTTCACCTGCAATACCACATTGTCCTGTTTGGCACGGGGCGCTATTGAGCCAGTTTGTATGCATGTTATGTCCTGGTTCTGTGTGGAAAAAGTAAAAAAAAAAAATAAGAAAAAATTAAAAAAAAAAAAAAAATGTTTTTTTTTTTTTTTTTGGTTAGAACTGAAAAACGGGAGGAATTGTTCCCAGACGTGACGTAGGGTGGGGGAACAAATCTGACGGACTGTTTTCAGACCAATTTACATAAAAACCACAGATAGCCTATGAAAGCCTGCATGCTCGAAGTCGGGTATTTGTTGGAACAGAAGAGAGGTGGGGGAGACCAAAAACACACAAAAATGAAGAAAAAGTTAAAATTCATGGTGTAGACCCTTTAATATTTTATCTGAATTCCTCTCCTCAAAATGTATTAAGTCAATTGAAATCTCAGACGAATGAAAATTGGATTCACCATCATTTTATATGGATTTTTGACAATAATTTGGCGGCCATTTTGGATTCATGCCATGCCAATTCAACATATTTCCGCAACTAGGATTTTTAGTATGTTATTCTGGTGACTTAAACTATCTCTTTAATGGAAATGGTCTGTGAAGAAAATAAATCTGTTACAATTACTTTGAGGTCCAAAATGAGCTAAGTTTGCCTGGACTATTAGAGGACATTGCTCACCTCTCTGTCACCTGTCCTGCATCACTAGTCCCTTATTGCTATCTGTTAACTGTACCAGATGCCTTATTAAACCAATGAAGAAATGCACAAATGCCTTGCAAATAAATCATTGGAAAATGACATTTTTTTCAAAATGCTCTGTATCTGTTATGGGAAGAAAAACATCATTTATCATTTTGCCAAACAAGGGACTTCTAGTTACATTTAGTCTCTCTGCAGCATTGGTTCTCAAAGTGTGGTTCGGGGGAAATAAGTTAAATATAGCGTCACAATCATTTTAACCACTTTAGCCATTATCGTATACTTTGGCTATTCAAAAATAGCAGATCTACAAGGCCATAGTGCGGCACCGAGTGCCGCGCTATGGCCTTGTAGATCTGCTATTTTTTAAAAGAACCTGTGAACATGTGTGTGCACATTTTTGAATATATATCTACATTTTTAACTCAAATCTTTGCTTCTGGGGGTTCCTAGAACAACATATTTTGAGATAGGGAGTCCACGGCCACATTTTCAAAATGTTCTTCTTTTTTCTTGTGCATTTGATATTTTCAGATAGCCAAAGTGCATACAGGGCTGAAGTCGTTAATGTACGTTTCGTAACAACAATAATTAAAAGTAACTCTTACCTAAAGCTTTCAAGTAAACTGGAGAGATGTAGGGGAGTAGAAGTAAAAGTATCGAACATGGGAAACACTCCAGTAGTAAAAGTACTTCAAAATAGTACTTAAGTACAGTACTTGAGTAAATGTACCCACAAAAAAATACCCACAAAAAAAATAGAGGGGTAGCAGTTATCTGAATAGAAATAGATGTAGTGCAGTAGAATAGATAGAACTGAGGCCACCTGGAATTGTGGTATAAATGACAATTTGCACAGAGATGCTGAATCCACACTATCGGGTGGAAATCATATAATATCCAAAACCATTCCAACGGATCCAATGTAGTTATTATTTAGTCTGTTAGTCACAAGCTCTTAAGCTGATCATCTAGGGCAGGGGTCTTCAACGTTTTCAGGCCAAGGGCCCTTAGCTGAGAGAGAGATGAAGCAGGGACCCCCTACTCTATATTCTATAAAAGTGTGTTTCATATTAAAGTTTTTTTTTCACTTAGTCTGCTCTTTTTTCCCTCTACACCTACAGCCTCTTTGCCAAAAATAGCCGATCTACAAGCAGAGATGGGCAGTATTTGAAATACATGTATTTGAAATATGTATTTGAAATACTTTTTTGTATTTTGTAATTTGTATTTGGCCGGGATGGAAAAAATGAAATGTAATTTGTATCAAAATACTTTCAAATATTTTTCAAATAGTATTTTCTGTATTTGAAATACATAAAATACTTTATTTTATTTTATGGGCAGTATTTGAAATAGATGTATTTGAAATACGTATTTGAAATACTTTTTTGTATTTTGTAATTTGTATTTGGCTGGGATGGAAAAAATGAAATACTTTCAAATGTAGTATTTTGTATTTTCAAAATACAAAAATACGTATTTTCTATTTTCAAAATACATTTCTCTGACCTGTATTTATATTTTGTATTTTGATACTTTGTTTGACCCAGTATTTGTATTTTGTATCAAAATACATTTCTCTGACCTGTATTTATATTTTGTATTTTGATACTTTGTTTGACCCAGTATTTGTATTTTGTATCAAAATACTTTTCAATGTATTTTCGCCCATCTCTGTCTACAAGCTCTCGCGAGGCATTGAGATCTTGTAGATCTGCTATTTTCGGCTAACGTTATTCCCCTCAGAAAAGGAATTGTAGGGTTCAAGTGGTTAATGTAAAAAAAAACAAAATCCTATCACACAAAGATTTGGCGGACCCCCTAGAGTAGCTCTGAGGACCCCCTAGGGCTCCCGGCCCCCTGTTGAAGACCCCTGATCTAGGGATGACCAGCCCCCCCCCCCCCCCCCCCCCCCCCACAAAAGAAAAGAAAAGACAAATACAAATAATAATGATAATTTCAGTTTGGAAACCACTGCATCATCACAGTACTAATCTCTTGTATCAGTTCCATCACTGCCATTTAGATTGCCTCCTGTATTGTATATGCTGTAATTTCCCCTAAAATAAATAAATAAATAATGCTAGCAGGGAAATTGGTGAATAATTGTGGAACAGATGTCTGTCTATTCAATTTTGCTCTTACATTTTGCTGGGAAACAAACCTGTTTGAAGGATTGATTGCTCGCAGACACAGACAGTGGAAAAATAAACCCTGTATAATTGAGTGTAGAAACAGGTGGACTGCACGATGCTGAAATACCACCCGTTTATGGAACAAACATGGGAGAATTCTCATAGTAACTAGACTCTGCCACCCCAATGTAGAACGACATATAGACCAGTGGTTTTCAACCAGTGGTCCGGGGACCACCAGTGGTCCTTGGGGGGGCTACCAGGGGGTCCCCAGCTAAATTAGTTAACATGGCCTCAGAATCTTTTTAACCATTAGCTTTGGTTATTGAAAAATAGCAGATATACAAGCTCATAGCGCGGCACCGAGTGCCGCGCTATGAGCTTGTAGATCTGCTATTTTTGAATCTTGAAAATGTGTGCAAATCTTTGAATATAATATTTTTTTCAAAGAGAACTTTTTTAACTCAAATCTTTGCTTCTGGGGGGTCCCTGGCACAAAACATTTTCAGATGGTGGTCCGCGGCCAAATGAATATCAATTTAGGGGTCCCTGGCATGAAAAGGCAGTGCGTCTGTGGATTCGTCTATACTGTCCACCAAGCAGTGGTGGAAAAAGTACTCAAATGGTTTACTTTAAGTAAAAGTGTCAATACTGCAATGTAGAAGTACTCCGTTACAAGTAAAAGACCAGAAATAAAAATTTACTTGAGTAAAAGTACAAAAGTATTGGTATCAAAATGTACTTAAAGTACCAACAGTAAAAGGGACCCCCAAAATGATATGTATTGGGCCGGGTGGACACCCATCTGAAAATGATTTTTTTTTACCAGGGACCACCCCCACCCCCCAGGAAGAGAAGATTTGTGTAAAAAAAAAAAATCATTATGATTCACCTTTTTTCAAACACTTTCAAGATTTTTCTAGAATGTTCAGAAATAGCAGATATACAAGAGCTTGTAGATCTGCTATCTGTGAGAAACAATGTATCCATCCAGTATTATAGCTCAAATCTAAAATGACACGGATGCTGTTCCCGGTTTTAATGAGTTAAACGATGCTTGAAACGTCCATGGCTTGAATGATACATTATTGCAATAAAAGATGAAAACAAATAATAAGATTTGTTTTTTTTTATCTGACTTTAAGAAAAACAGATTGAATCAGGGTTTTCAGCTTTTCTTTTGTTGTCATCTGTATGCAAATGAAGAAGGTAAAAAATCTGATTACATTGAAGAGGTTTTTTTTTTTTTGTATCTCCTCCAGTCGTATCCGAGGAGCCATCTTATTATTATTCCTCCTCTTCCCTGAATAACCCCTTCAGTCCGGGGACGCATCTCGTGTCATTTTAGAGTTCTTTGAACAGACCGTCCGAGAAATCGTGGAAAATGTGTGCAAATCTTTGAATATGTATTTTTTAAACTGAACGTTTTGTCATTTGTCAAAATGCTCATTTGTCAAACATTTGACAGATGTCTTCTAAATAAAAAAAATGTTTAAAAAAAAAACTAGGACCCCCAAAATGATATGTATTTGGTCGCGGCCCCCCATCTCAAAATATGTTGTTCCAGGGACCCCCCCCCCAGAAGCAAAGACTTGAGTTGAAAATGTTCGCTTTGAAAAATAAATATTACAAAATTTGCAAACGTTTTCACGATTTTTCAAAAAATATATCAGATATCAGTGCCGCGCTATGAGCTTGTAGATCTGATGTTTTTTGAAAATAGCCAAAGTATAAAATAATGATTAAAGTGGTTACACAGCAGATGCATGCGTTCCAGGTGTGAATGGGATAAACAGCCTATATCTCTGGCAGGAGGCCCTCGATTGATTCCCCTCTTTTCTTTTTCGAATCACTCCGTGTGCCTGTGCCGTAGCGCTCAGCCCCTGAGCTGGGTTATGCCATCCAATCCATCCTGGTGGTGGGGGCCAGAGCCGTCCTTTCACTTTTGTCTGATTGATATCTGGCCCAGAGTAAACACAGAGCGAGAGGAACATTTCTCACCTGGCATAAGAGCAAGTCCAGAACAAAAAGGGGGGGGGGGGGGAAACGACAACAACTACAAAATGGAAACCAGCAGCTTAAATGTGACGTTTCACAGGCTCAGTGTCGGTGGTAACCGCCTTCCATTCCGACATCCCACTACTCCGACTACGTGGCTTCCGCGTGCGGTTAGGGTTAGGTATAGGGTTAGTAACCGTCGGAAAGGCGACATGTCGGAAAGCCGACATGTAACCAGTATCGGTCCATTATTGTAGTGCCAATTAAGGACCCCCATATTGATATATGCATGTGGCCGCGGACCCCCACCTGAAAATATGTTGTGCCAGGGACCCCCAGAAACAAAGATTTGTGTTAAAAATGCTCGCCTTTTAAAGGAAAGATTTAAAGATTTGCACACATTTTCAAGATTAAAAAAAAAAAATAGCAGATCTACAAGCTTGTAGCGCAGCACTCGGTGCCGCGCTATGAGCTTGTAGATCATAGTGATCTACAACAGGGGTCTTCAACCTTATCAGACCAAGGACCCCTTAGCTGAGACAGAGATAAAGCAGGGACCCCCTCTACATACTGTATCAAATTGTGTTTCAGACGAAACTTTTTTGTTTACTTGGTCTGCTCTTTTTTCCCTCTACACCTATATCTCTTTGCCAAAAATAGCCGATCTGCAAGCTCACAACGCCTCGCGCTGCGAGGCGTTGTGAGCTTGCAGATCGGCTATTTTTGGCTAAAGTTCACCTCAGAAAAGGGATGCTAGGGTTCAACGTTAAGGTAAAAAAAAATCATATCACGCAAATATTTGGCGGACCCCCTGTAGTAACTCTGAGGACCCCCTGTTGAAGACCCGTGATCTGCAAGATCACTATGATCCTGTAGATCAAAGTAAGAAAGAGAGGGAGAGAGAGAAAGACAGAAAGGTTGAGAGAAAGAAATGTTCAAACAGAGCAGCCGTGTGTGTCATTGAGTCATAATGGGCTCTGACAGAGATGAAGAGAAAGAGAGAGAAAGGAAAGGTCAGGGTGAAAACAGAGCACCGGGGTGGAACTGAGTCACTGACCTCTCAGCCTCCTCCTCCTCACAACCGGCCCAAATGTTGGGGAAGAGATCAAGGGCCCCATTTTGGCCGGTGCCTTACCCGTTCCCACTACCCGCTGCCCGTGAATTACGCACGAGGGCGCTAGCACCGTCCCTAAACGGTATAGAGCATAGCAGTGGCGGCCATTTTCTGGTTCCACTTCAAAATAGTCAATGCATTTTTTCCCATTGACATTTCCAAAAATATTGATATCAATTATTTTAAGCCTAGAATCAAGCCATCCAGGGTCCTGGTGAATCATGACCATACAACGTTTGATTCTGTGAAAAAACGTTTTTTGAAAACGGCAAAACAAAGGGTATTTATTAAATATAGTATGTCATATAATTAAATATTAAATTAAAAAAAAAATCTCTGAAAAAACATTTTATGGTCATGATTCACCAGGACCCTGGATGGCTTGATTCTAGGCTTAAATTAATTGATATCAATATTTTTGGAAATGTCAATGGGAAAAATGCATTGACTATTTTGAAGTGGAACCAGAAAATGGCCGCCACTGCTATGCCCTATCTTACGGCCCGCTTTACCCGCTGTTCATTATGCCGACTGACCGTTATTTGCGCCTGGAGGTGTGGCCGTGGGCGTGTTGTTGTTGCTCTTTCCCTAGAATTGCTATCTTTGCCCACACACACACGTTTGGGAAAGCGCACAGCGGATTCTAAAACCAACCCGCTATGCCACATTCCTTTGGTACAGCGTGGCTGCAATGGACATGTCGGGCCTAGTCGGACCGGGGGGGGGGGGGGGGCGCACAACGGCACAACATTCCAGGTCTCCCTCTCTGCTAATTCTTAACGAATCTCTGTGAATCTCTGTGAGTAATTCTGTGTATGGAATATAAATGTATTCCAAGGCAGCGTCAGCTCTCCTCCATCATGTCCCATGGAACGGCTCCATGGGCAGAGAGGGAGAGAGCGTATAAGATTGCATTGGTGGGATTAATGGCTTGCGTACAGTCTTCTCTTAAAGCAGGGGTCTTCAACGTTTTCAGGCCAAGGACCCCCTAGCTGAGAGAGAGATGAAGCAGGGACCCCCTACTCTATATTTTATAAAATTGTGTTTCAGATTCAACTTTTTTGTTTACTTGGTCTGCCCTCTTTTCCCTCTACACCTATACCGCTTTACCAAAAATAGCCGATCTACAAGCTCACAACGCCTCGCAGCGTGAGGCGTTGTGAGCTTGTAGATCTGCTATTTTTGGCTAAAGTTCTCCACAGAAAAGGGATGTTAGGGTTCAAGTGGTTAAGGTAAAAAAAATAAAATCATATTACACAAAGATTTGGCGGCCCCCCTGTAGTAACTCTGAGGACCCCCTAGGGGTTCCGGACCCCCTGTTGAAGACCCCTGTCTTAAAGGCAATGGCATCTGGCACGGTGATTGGTTTTGTTATTGTAACGCCCAAACAACCACACCTATATGCATAATTTAACGGGCAGCACAGGTGTTTTAGGGATAAAAGGCTCTTGGTTACAAATCAGCGTGGTGGCAAAAATGTAGGCTCTAAGTCTTCTTAAAGGAGGAGTTCACCCAAAAAATGACTTATTGTCTATCAATTGCACACCCTATGAAGCCTTGAATCCATGGATTATTTTTTGTTTTTGTCGCATTCCTAAGCTAATAATTTGATTCCTGTCTCCTACCGGCTAATGTATCCGGTAGGAGATTGATTGATTGATTGAATATTTTATTAGGCAAAAAAAATGTAAACATGAGACTCAAAGTAGATTATTTGTGT
Organism: Gymnoscopelus microlampas; assembly: GCF_963454915.1. Lineage (NCBI taxonomy): Eukaryota > Metazoa > Chordata > Actinopteri > Myctophiformes > Myctophidae > Gymnoscopelus > Gymnoscopelus microlampas. The sequence continues at coordinate 47,952,218 of NC_139954.1, read as the reverse complement.
CTCCTACCGGAAATACACACGGTCATCAAATTATTGTCTTAGGAATGCCACAAAAACAAAAATAAATCCATGAAATCAAGGCTTCATGGGGTGTGTAATTGATAGAAAATAAGCCCTTTTTTGGGTGAACTCCTCCTTTAAAGGCTTTTCTTGCCGCAATATCTAGTCAAAGAAACACTGTCTTTCTGTAAAGGGACAGAAAGTTGATGGACGTGGTGAGAAAAGGTAGAGATTAAACATGGAGCATACGGTGGGAATGAAAGGGCAGATGAGACTGACCTGCTGGGATGGAAGCAGCCAGCAGAACGCCGTTCAATTTCCTATGACGTTCAGCATGTATATACGCACATGTGACTGTGTGTGTGTGTGTGTGTGTGTGTGTGTGTGCGTGTGCGTGTGCGTGTGCGTGTGCGTGTGCGCGTGTGCGCACGCCAAGGCAAGCTGTAATTCTGGTGTCGCATGCAGTGGTGGAAAAAGTACTTTAAGTAAAAGTATCAATACTGCACTGTAGAAATATTCTGTAAAAGTGAGATGTAGTAGAGTAGAAGTAAAAGTACTGAAAATTGGAAATACTCCGGCAAAGTAAAAATACCTCAAAATTGTACTTAAGTACGGTACTTGAGTAAATGCACTTAGTGACTTTATTTCACTGCACGCAGGCAAGCTGCTCGTAGTTCTGGGCCGCGTGTCAACATATTCCATTGTTTACTGGTTTGCAGGGCCGTGCTTAGGGCACTGTTTCTAACCCTGAGCACTGGAGCTCTTTGCTGTGGCTGCTCAGTTTGTTGACCTGTCTGATGGCGACGTTCACAGCCAGATGCATCGCTGCAGGCACACACACACACGCACGCACGCACGCACGCACGCACGCACGCACGCACGCACACACACGCTTCACAAACACCTTGGCAGACAGACAACAGGCTGCTGTGTCCACAGAATGTGTGGTTGTTTTGTTTTGTTTTTTGGCTGCCAGCGGTACCGCTTGTACTTGACGCTCTTGCTTACAAATCAGTGTGGTGGTGAGAGGTGCAACTCCACGCCTTGTGCTGGAAAAGCGAAAAATATTTTCTCTTTTATGTGGGTCCAAAAAAAAACATGTGTGATGTGGAACCCCCAGAGGAATTCAGGCACGTACCAGACTGCACCATGGGAAAACAATGGTTTAGCTGCCGATGCATTTCTTGTGTCATATCGCTGATTGGTATTTAGATACTGTGGATGAGGGGCGCAGATTTATGTCCGCGCTTTTGGGTGCGCAATGCACGCATGCACGCAGCGCGCCTGCATGCCCAGGCAGTGCATGCGCCCGAAAATGTGCGGTTATTTTCCGGGTTTTTTCCCATACTTGAATACTGGGCCCTTATTGGTTGGAAAAAGTTGTCTTCAGTGTCTGTGCCTTGTCTTACAAAACACACTTAGTACATGAACACAGACACTTGTAGTTGCACAGTCACTTGCACGCACTGTGTGTGTGTGTGTGTGTGTGTGTGTGTGTGTGTGTGTGTGTGTGTGTGTGTGTGTGTGTGTGTGTGTGTGTGTGTGTGTGTGTGTGTGTGTGTGTGTGTGTGTGTGTGTGTGTGTGTGTGTGTGTGTGTGTGTGTGTGTGTGTGCGTGTGTGCGTGCGTGTGTGTGTGTGTGTCTCAGGTCGGACAATGACAACCGTCTTTTTTTCTCCTTCTTCTTTCTACGATATATAATCATCCAGAGAGAACAATCATCCCTGCAGGACATGGAATAACAGACATGCCCATTGTCATTGTACCTCGCCCCCTACTATTTGTCCTATTTGTTGAGCTATAGTCCCACATGAAGAGGCCACACGAACAAAAGCAAAAATACCCTTTCATTACAAATATTTTGATGCCAACTTAGGACAGAGTGGCAATGTCTTACTTCCTCTCACAAAGGTCTGGTAAAGCAGTGTGGGCCGTGCAGAGACAAGCCCACTGATTTGACATTGCAGCACTTTATTCATTACTAAAATACATTTCTCTCTCTCTCCCTTAACTTTTTTCCTTTTATAACTTTATACCATGTAAATCATTGGTTCTCAAAGTGGGGTCCGGGGACCCCCAGGGGTACTTGAGGGGGTTCCAGGGGGTCCCCAGCTAAATGATGGATAGGAACCAAATGGACCCTTATGGGTCTGTAACTCTGAGAGTGTACAAATGGAACCAAATGGACCCGTTTTGGTTCCATTTGTACACTCTCAGAGTTAAATTAACATTGATTTTACAATATGAATTGGGGTCCCAGAGATAGAAATGCCATTAAATGGGGGTCTGTAGCCCTAATGCATGTCAAACTGGGGGTCCTTGAAATGAAAATGGTTGAGAATCACTGCTAGAGCCATAAAAATCATCTCTTATTATGGGTGTCCCTGGCCTATCTTTTCAAATGGGGGTCCGCGGGCGAATAAGTGTCAATTTGGGGGTCCTTGACATGAAAAAGTTTGAGAACCACTGATGTAAATGACTCAACAGTTTCTCAAGGTGAAATAAACGAGCAGGTCAGATTCTGATAGATGTTCTGGAGCTTGTAGATCAGCTATTCTTTTTTTATACATTTGAAAACTTGTGAAATGAGACATTCTGCATAACGAGTAGGCTACTTTCTACTTTTGGTACTTTAAGTACATTTCGATGCCAATACTTTTGTACTTTTACTCGAGTACATTTTGAATTCCAGACTTGTCCCTGACCATGAAAAGACACCTGCTAAAACCTGTAGCGTTGTCTGTGTGTCTGTGGCTGAACAAAGGCTACGGCGCTGGCCTTTGAGCCAGGTGACAGCCAGGTGACGGCCGTGGCAAACGAGTCACTGTGTCACCGCGTGGCCTCGGGGAGGCTTGGAGGAAACATCCTACAGTTAACAGGTTGTGAACGTCGCTGTCACACCGCGTTGTAGGAACAGACATCTGTGGTGGCCTTGTCACTAGAATAGAATTACAATAGGATAGAGTGGAACAGAATAGAATAGTAGAATAGAACTTTGGTTCTCAAAGTGGGGTCCGGGGACCCCCAGGGTAAATTAACATTGATTTTACAATATGAATTGGGGTCCCAGAGATAGAAATGCCATTAAATGGGGGTCCGTAGCCCTAATACATGTCAAACTGGGGGTCCTTGAAATTAAAATGGTTGAGAATCACTGCTAGAGACGTACAAATCTTCTCTTATGGGGGGTCCCTGGCTTATCTTTTCAAATGGGGGTCCGCGGGCTAATAAGTGTCAATTTGGGGGTCCTTGACATGAAAAAGTTTGAGAACCACTGGAATAGAACAGAATAGAGTGCAGACTCACAGCAAACAGTTTTCAGAATCAGTGTGCACTCACGCAGAACACATTTTCTTTGCGTTTTTTTATTTATTCACTGCAAACACTGAGGAATGCCCTGAGAGCCCAAACGCATCTGTTGTTTGTCAGACCTGCTGCTGCGGTGAATGCAAAGAAAATGTATTCTGTGTGATCGGAATGTTTTTCATGTTCAACAACATGCTCCCTCTGTTGACTGTGAGCTTGTAGATCAGCTACTGTATTTTTCGGGCTAATGTTCGACTATTGTATATACATGCCCAGAATAGGGATGCTAGGGTTCGAGGGGGTTAAAAGAGAAACATTATTTTCCGCTGTGTTGTATATTATGGTCACGTGGTCACACTTTGCATGCTTCTCTGTCCATCTTTAATGTGAAACGTAGCACTGAAGGTTATATGGTTTCTCTGCAGGCAGGGCCGTCCAGGCCTTTTGGCTTCCATGTCCGTATCGGTACAAAGGGAACCATTACGTTCCAGCGGAGTGTATCCCAACATAAAGAGCATCAGCTCTGCTGCTGCTGCTGCTGCTGCTGCGTCGACATCTGATAACTTCTTGAGCATATTAACCCATTTAGAACGGGAAAGAATCTGTGTCATTTTCAGATTTCTTTGGCTGTTAAAAAATAGCAGATCTACAAGCTCATAGCGTGGCACCGAGTCCCGCGCTACGAGCTTGTAGATCTGCAATTTTTTTGTGCAAATCTTTGAATATATATATATATATTTTTAAAGTGAAAACGTTTAACTCAAATCTTTGCCTCCGGGGGGTCCCTGGAACAACATATTTTGAGATGGAGGTCCACGGCCAAATACATATCATTTTGGGGGCCCATGACATGAAAAAGTTTGAGAACCACTGATATTAGCATGTGATATAGACACATGCTTTTTTCAAAAAAACTGTAGGATTTAGAAGACATGTAGAATCCCCCAGAAGCAAAGATTTGAGTTAAAATGTTTGCCTTAAAAAATACATAAATATATTCAAAGATTTGCACACATTTTCACGATTTTTCAAAAATAGCAGATCTACAAGCAGATCTACATTGTAAGTCGCTTTGGATAAAAGCGTCTGCTAAATGACTGTAATGTAATGTAATGTACAAGCTCGTAGCCGCGCTATGAGCTTGTACTGTATATCTGCTATTTTTGAATAGCCAAAGAAATCTTAAAATGACCCAGATTATTTCCCGGTCTTAATGGGTTAAAGGCTGAATGCACTTTATCAGATTTCTGATGCCGTTTGGGAAATAGGAAAGTTTATGGGAAGAGGATGGATCCACTGAAGCGTCACATCACACAGCGGTGGATTTGTCTCATTATTCCAAAGGTAATGTGAGGTTATGGGGGCCTGGTGGGCTCACACTGTGAAAATCATTAAAAGCTCAGCGGCTCTAGTTAAGGCTGCCGTGTTAGCAAAGAGACTGTGAAATAAAATACTGCTGCTTTAAGTTCTTCTCATCGTCCTGTACAAGACTTCAATCTCTTGACGATTTGAGCGTGGCGTTGTCTGAGAGCAGGCACGCGTGTTCTGCCCTCTAATGGCAAGTGTTGCCAGAGCCACCTACTGGCCATTCAATTTATTGGCAAGTGTTGTCAGAGCCACCTTTATACAACAGGTGTGCTGTGTTGCCCTGATTAGGAGAAGCACACAGGTGCATGTGCTCTTGATTGTGTATGTGTTCTAAAATTCTTCATTTCACCACCTCTTGTTGACCAGTCGACAGCATTGTCTGTAAGTGTGATCTGTTCCCTTTTTTCTTATGACAGTAGACTGTAGTTCTGATTTGTATGCAACTTTGTAGAGTTAGTTTCATGCATAATTGATTTATTTTACATATGCTATGGTATATTGGGATTTTCACTGTGTAGATTAGCTCAGTTCACCTGCTTGTTGTTTATTTGTTTGATGGCATTTTCTTTCCTTTTCTCTTAGTTTTACTCCATTTCTGAATGTACAAGTGTGACAATAAACACCGGAGCTTGGACGCTACTTCCTGACTCCAATGTCATTTTTGAAAGGAGTTTGGCTGACTGTCTAACTATGTACACTAATGTACACATAGCAAGGACAGTACAGTAAAAAGACAAGACAGCAGCTGGACAACAAGCATTGTAAGTGCACCACAGTGCAGCCATGGCCGATCAGAACAGTCCAGATGAGAAGCCATCTAGTGTCAGCTCGAAAGGCACAAGCTCATCTAGACGATCAGTCAGTTCTGCAGCAGCTCTAGCACGAGCCAAAGCCGAAGCAGCACAGGCTTGTGTTTCTTTTGCCGCGAAGCAGCTGGAAATTAAGAAAGAGAAAGTCCGACTGCAAGCAGAGGCTGCAACACTGGAGGCCACACTGGAAGCTCTACATGTGGAGGAAGAAGCAGCAGCTGCTACTGCTGAAGCGGAGATACTGGAAGCTGCTGCAGCAGAGGAGGTAGATCGCCACAGCAGTGCTCGTCATAGCTCTCCATCACACCGGCTTCGAATGCTATCAATGCATTGAATGGGAGATTATCACGTTTTATCAGACCATTGAATGGGCTTAGTAGGCGAGCTACCGTCTACCCCGCGATTTGTCAGACCATTCATTGGGCGTAATCAGGAGCTACTGACCTACCGACGGAGGCGGAGCAGTCCCCACAACAATATTTACGATTCTGTCCATATCGGTACATAACTCGAACGGCGCTGAGTAGGCACAGGCGAGGGTCGCACCGCTCCGGACGGCAACTCAGTCGCCTTAGCTCCTTCGGTGGCCCGTCGCGGGGCTCCACCTCGCCTGAGACTGCGCGCCTCCGTCATGGTCCGAAACCGAAACAACCAAAACCAAAACCGAAACTAAAGTATTTAAGTCATCTCCGTCGGTAGGTCAGTAGCTCCTGATTACGCCCACTGAATGGTCTGATAAATCGCGGGGTAGACGGTAGCTCGCCTACTTCGCCCATTCAATGGTCTGATAGAACGTGATAATCTCCCATTCTATGCATTGATAGCATCCGAATCAGGTGTCCATCATGCCACAGCACCCACAGGCGGACAAGCGAGTATGTCCAGGACCAAGCTAGAATAAAATCAGATTCACTTTCCTCAGGGTCAGTGCACGAAAACACAGAATCATCACCACCAGCCCAACATGAGGTCACTCAGGTGAATCATTCACGCTACACTGATGAGGCTCAATTCTCTGTTATTGACGAGTGGACTTCTGGACAAGAGTTCAAACTCCTTCCGTCTATCCCATTGAGACCTGTCCCTCAATCTACTGCTCCCAATGGCTTGGACAGTAATCATGCCAATGATCAACACATCAACAATCAAACCCAGTCACAGTCCAATGTGACAATGAACAAACCATCATATCAGACTCCCATCCAGTCACAGTCTAACATGATGATGAACAAACCATCATATCAGACTCCCATCCAGTCACAGTCCAAAATGATGATGAGCAAGCCGTCATATCAGACTCCCGGTCAGTCACAGCGCAACGTGACAATGAGCAAGCAGTTCCCCATCCAGTCAGAGCCCAAGGTGACATTCAGTAAAGCAGTCGGGCAGCCTTCCATCCATTCACAGCCGTCCCAACATGATCACACTCAAACAACTTATGCACAGACTCCTAACATGACAGACTTCGCTCAATATTTAGCACGCAGAGAACTTGTAAATACAGGGCTCACAAAATTTGATGACAGGCCCGAGAGCTTTAGAGCATGGGAATCATCCTTCTTTAATGCTACTGGTGGCTTAGGCTTGAGTGCTAGTGAGGAGTTAGATCTATTGTCATCATGGCTCGGAAAAGAATCATCAGTACACGCCCATAGGATCCGGTCCGTGTACATCAATAATCCTATCACTGCCCTTACAATGGTCTGGGCAAGGCTTAGAGAGTGTTACTGTGCCCCAGAAGTTATAGAGCAAGCCCTCTTTAATAAGCTAGACAATTTTCCTAAAATAGGTAACAGAGATTACTCCAAACTTCGAGAACTTGGAGACCTCTTAATGGAATTGATGGCAGCCAAAGCAGATGGATACCTACCTGGGCTTAGTTATTTAGATACTCCCCGTGGCATAAACCCAATTGTAGAGAAGTTGTCCCACCCTCTCCAAGAGAAATGGATTTCTGTAGGCTCAAGATTCAAAGAAGACAACAGGTGCTTCCCCCCTTTTCATTTCTTTGCACATTTCATTTACAGAGAAGCCCAAATTAGAAATGATCCAGCCTTTGCCCTGTCCAGCTTCAGTACTGGACCCTCAAAGTATGAGAAATCCATGTCAGGGTATGGAAACACGAGAATGCCCATATCTGTGCACAAGATGGATTTAGCTGCAACAACTGACTCCAGCACAGATGCAGCAAAGGAGGAAGAGGATCCTGGAAAACAATGTCCTATCCACCTTAAGCCTCATCCACTTGCAAAATGCAGAGACTTCAGAAACCAGACCATTGAGGAACGCATAGCCTACCTCAGGGACAGGAGGATATGCTTTCGCTGTTGTGCATCTGTTTCCCACATTGCCAGAGACTGTAGGACAGTGCTCCGGTGCAGGGAGTGTAACAGCGAACGTCACAGCACCGCTATGCACCCAAGTCCTGCCTCTGAAACCAGTAAGCCGCCTATCGAAGAGCCTCAGCCTGATGATGAGGATACCGGAACATCAATCACTACACCTTCAGTGAGCTCCTTTTGCACTGAAGTGTGTGGGCACAGTTTCACGGGACAATCGTGTTCCAAAATATGTCTCGTAAGGGTCTATCCACAAGGGCAGCGTGATCGTTCGGTAAACACATATGCCATAATCGATGACCAAAGTAACCGGTCATTTGCACGACCAGACCTTTTTGACATATTTAGCATTAAGAGCAGCCGAACCCCTTACTCATTGAGAACCTGTGCTGGACACTCGGAGATGGTGGGAAGAAAAGCAGAAGGGTTCTGTGTGGAGGCAATTAATGGAGGGGTGGCTATAGATTTACCACCACTGATAGAGTGCAGTTAAATCCCAAACAACCGATTGGAGATACCAACGCCTGAGGCAGCACTCCACCACGCCCATCTAAAGCCCATAGCACCACACATCCCAGCATTGAACACAAAGGCACAGATCCTCCTCCTGCTAGGGAGAGATGTTGTGAGGGTGCATAAAGCGAGAGAACAAATTAATGGACCTCACAATGCCCCCTTCGCCCAAAGATTGGACTTGGGCTGGGTGTTGGTGGGGGATGTTTGCCTGGGAAAAGTCCACAAGCCTGAAATATGTACCTTCAAGACAAACGTGTTGGAGAGCAGGAAGCCATCTTTCCTCACTCCCTGCCCAAGTCTCATCCTCATGCGAGAGAGGGCAAGCTACGGCGGGGAGCAACAGGGTGCTTTCTACCACACAGCATGGGGGTACTCAGCTAACATGGATGAGCCAAAGACAGGGAAGCCAAAGCCCCTGGTGATCAGAAACACCATGTCCAAATCTGCCAGTACAATGACATGCCCACCCGCCAAGAAACTGGCCCAGTCTGTTCAGAAAGCCAGTTGCAGCACTGATGCTCAGCCCCTTATGCTAAGCCAACCTTTCACTGATCCCCTGCAGCAACCTCATTCCCTCATCTCTGCCTCACCCACTTACGCACATAGAGCTGGTCTATTTCATCCAAACAAAGTAAAATCGCAACCTGCAGCTCATGTCATCTTAAATGGACCCCTCAAACAGCAGAGCCTTCATAAGCGGTCCTTTCACTCTGCATCACAGAAACCAAACACCAGCCGTATTCACGGTCTTTCTCCAAAGGAACCCACGTCTTCAAGCAGACCCATTTCCAGTCCCCAGAAGCCAGACCTCAGCGGCTCATCTGGACAAACTCCAGGCCAACTGAGGAAGAGGAAGAAAGAGCGCCACTCTGAGGTCAAAGGCCACATGGAGCCGCCTGCAACCTCTGCCGTGGCAGTAGAACCCATGGAACCTGCCAGCCCAAAGACGTGCAATGGATCGACGTTACAGTCCAAGGGGTAATCAAGGAGGGTTTCAAACCCATATCAGATACCTGAAGACTGCTCTTTATTTCTCAAGTCATTATATTGTAAATGTTGTAGTGGTGTCTAGTAGACACCAGGCGGGGAGTGTTCTGCCCTCTAATGGCAAGTGTTGCCAGAGCCACCTACTGGCCATTCAATTTATTGGCAAGTGTTGTCAGAGCCACCTTTATACAACAGGTGTGCTGTGTTGCCCTGATTAGGAGAAGCACACAGGTGCATGTGCTCTTGATTGTGTATGTGTTCTAAAATTCTTCATTTCACCACCTCTTGTTGACCAGTCGACAGCATTGTCTGTAAGTGTGATCTGTTCCCTTTTTTCTTATGACAGTAGACTGTAGTTCTGATTTGTATGCAACTTTGTAGAGTTAGTTTCATGCATAATTGATTTATTTTACATATGCTATGGTATATTGGGATTTTCACTGTGTAGATTAGCTCAGTTCACCTGCTTGTTGTTTATTTGTTTGATGGCATTTTCTTTCCTTTTCTCTTAGTTTTACTCCATTTCTGAATGTACAAGTGTGACAATAAACACCGGAGCTTGGACGCTACTTCCTGACTCCAATGTCATTTTTGAAAGGAGTTTGGCTGACTGTCTAACTATGTACACTAATGTACACATAGCAAGGACAGTACAACGCGCACAGGTTTGCTCAAGCACAGTGATTGTTCTTCCAATGGACTTAAGCCGCTGAAACCCAATCATGCTTAGTTGACTGGGGTTCTGCAGGGCTGTATATTTGGTTCGCCCCCTTTTTCCCCTCGACAAAATGTGCTCGAGTACAAGTATAAAAGTATTGGCATCAAATTGTACTTAATGTACCACAAGTAAAAGTACTCATTGTGCAGAATGTCCCATTACAAGTTTTCAAATGTATACAAATCTTTTGAAAATAGCAGATCTACAAGCTCACAATGCGTCGCATCGCGACACATTGTGAGCTTGTAGATCTGCTATTTTCAAAAGGGCGAAATGCATATAGGGCTGAAGTGGTTAATGCAGGGGTATTCAACTAGATTAGGCAGGGGGCCACAACTGCAAAATAATTTGGAGTTGGGGGCCACTCTAATTCGGGTCTAATTCGGTTCTATTTGACCAATATAAATCAACCTTTTTTCGGGTCTAATTCGGTCTAATTCGGTTCTATTTAAGGTTCTAAGTTAAGTTCCAATGAAAGATGGCCTTTAAAGAACTAATGAAGGATAAATCATTTGTACTGTTTTAACTTTGATAACATAAATTAAAGTTAAAATAAATAATAATTATGAAAATTAAAAAAAAAAAAAAAAAAAAAAAATTTTTTTTTTTTTTTTTCAATTTTTTGGAATATGGCCAGGGGCCACAAGGAAGCTCCTCGCGGGCCGCACGTGGCCCGCGGGCCGCCAGTTGAATATCTATGGGTTAATGTATGTTTTGTAATAATAATCAAAATCTACAAAGTAACTAGTAACTAAAGCGTGGAGTAAAAGTACAATATTTGCCTCTGAGATGTAGTGGAGTAGAAGTAAAAGTATTGCAAATTGGAACTACTCAAGTAAAGTACAAATACCTTAAAATACTTAAATGCTTGGCTTATGTTGCTCTTTGTTCATCTACAAACATGTACCTGTTCATCTTTGTCATTAAGAGGAGTTTCTGATCTACGGGCGATCTACAAGCTCACAACGCGTCGTGACACGACGTTCTGTCAGCTTGTAGATCGGCTATTTTCAGCACGCAACAACGTTGTGTGAGTATAAAACAGGGCTTAGTTTCCCGCCTGTACCACTGTTCCATCTTAAACCTGAATAAATACTGGATAAATCAGCCAAGAAATATGTATTATACATGCATTGCAGGTATGGGTAAATTATGGAAATCATTACATTGCACTGAATTAAATCATGATGGAATACTGCCTCTGTGTCTTGTTATTAATTCATGTATTCTGTATAAAGCAAAGACATGCAGTGCATCTTTATGCACCAAACAATATAAGAGCCTTATTCATTACAATGTATCAACTTAGAATTAATACAATTGTTAAAAAGCTAGGATTGGATCATTTCTATATTTATTGCATATTCTCAGAGCTGACTGTCCAGGACAACACCACCAAGGTTCTTGGAAGTCACCAGGGCGTTGTCTATGGAAAGAGTTAGATCCTGCGTGGGGCAGGACTTGGCTGGGAAGAAGAGAAGCTCAGTCTTGTCTGGGTTCAGCATGAGGTGGTGAGAAGAGAAGACATCCACTGTGAGATGTCAGCCATCTCACAGTGGAAACCCTAACCTAAATAAAAAATATGCCTAAACCTAACCTTAACCTCAATAAAACTAACCCTAAACCTAACCTTAACCCGAACCTCAATAAAACTAAACCTAACCCTAACCTTAACCCTAACCTTAATAAAACTAAACCTAAACCTAACCTTAACCCTAACCTTAATAAAACTAAACCTAAACCTAACCTTAACCCTAACCTTAATAAAACTAAACCTAAACCTAACCTTAACCCTAACCTTAATAAAACTAAACCTAAACCTAACCTTAACCCTAACCTCAATGAAACTATTCCTAAACCTAACCTTAACCCTAACCTCAATAAAACCATGTCTAAACCTAACCTTAACCTCAATAAAACCATGTCTAAACCTAACCTTAACCTCAGTAAAACCATGTCTAAACCTAACCTTAACCTCAATAAAACCATGTCTAGACCTAACCCTAACCTCAGTAAAAACCATGTCTAAACCTAACCCTAACCCTAAACCTCAATAAAACTAAACATAACCCTAACCTCAGTAAAAACCATGTCTAAACCTAACCCTAAACCTCATTAAAACTAAACCTAAACTTAACCATAACCTCAGTAAAACTATACCTGCCAGGAAACCAATCAGGTAGGTTGGGTCTATCCTATAACGTTGGTGGAATCCATAATAAGGCGTCAGTGACTCCAGTCTGGTTTCAAACTGTGGTTCTCTGGCTCCCCTGGTGTTTCTGTGGGTTTCATCCTGCTTTCCTCAACCTCCTCAGTGCAGAGGCATTGCCAGGGTGTAAGAAAGACCTTCAGTCCCACAGCAATAACCCTCTTAAACAAACAATAAGGGCAGAACAGAACACAAAGAAAGCTGATTAGCATATCCACTTTTATCGACTCCACAGACTTGCGTGTGTTTGTCATTTATCCACTTCCACTCCACAATAAGCATTTTAAACAGGCAAACTGTTACTTTAATATCTTTATGCGTCTCTATTGCTTGTTACAGTATGTCTATTGCTTTTATTCTCTATTATTACCCATACTGTACATACCGTAACCCAAATGATTTTCTGTAATGATACACATACATACCGGGAAAGTATCTGTGTAATTTTAGATGTCTTTGGCTATTCAAAAATAGCAGATCTACAAGCTCATAGCGCGGCACAGTTTGTAAAGACAAGCACAGGGAAGTACAGTTCAACACAAGGTCTGTTAACAGGATTTTTTTTAAACCCTAGAAAGCAATATGGCTTGTTTCCATTGGGGTCCTTTGTACTCAATTCATCGAAAACAACACCCACCCTACGGAAGACAAGACATGAGGGACAACCTGGTGTCTCTGTTTTGGACATGTCATTATAGTCAACACATTTTAAAGTATAGGGAAAATAGTCGATCTACAAGCAAGATGTATTTGTGGCTAGACTTTTGTGTGACAACGTCATACGACAAAGTATAAAATAAGACCTGAATCCATTAAGACCGGGAACGCGTCTGTGTCATTTTAAGATTTCTTTGGCTATTTATTTTTTTAATCGTGAAAATGTGTGCAAATCTTTTATCATGTATTTTTTTAATATATATATATATATATATATATATATATATATATATTTATACATTTGTACCTCAAATCTTTGCTTGTTCTGGGGGGGGGGGGGGGGTCCCTGACATGAAAAAGTTTGAGAACCACTGATATTATAGCAGCTTTTTTCAAAAGAACGTTAGGATTTAGAAGACATTTGTAGAGTTGGTCTCAGGTCTTAATTGTTTTATTCATGAAAGACATAAAAAGATGAAGTACTGTCTATCTTCTATCTATCTAGAGATGTGAGGTTTCTGACCGACAGTGTGAAGGAACGGGCAGGAAAACAGAAGATAAAACACAAAGTGTTCTCCTTGAGAAATGAAACTTCCAGAACCTTCATTCTCTCTGCTTGTTTTTTTGGGCTTTCCTGTCAGTGAACTCCAGGGAACAAACAGGGGGATGAGATTGGAGTGGAAGTGAAGTGAGGAGGAGAAGGAGGAGTAATGGAGGGGAGGTGAAGGGAGGAACATCGAGGTTGTTGGGGAGTACATTTCTTTAATTTATCGGACGAGCGCTGAACCGGGCTGAACCCTGGAGCCGGGCCGGAGGAGAGAAGGATGGAGTCAGAGAGAGAGAGAGAGAGAGAGAGAGAGAGAGAGAGAGAGAGAGAGAGAGAGAGAGAGAGAGAGAGAGAGAGAGAGAGAGAGAGAGAGAGAGAGAGAGAGAGAGAGAGAGAGAGAGGATACAAGTTGTTAAGAGTCTGAACGGATGAGATGGGAGTCTATAGGAGGCATCAAGGAGATGGACCACCATACAAGCTGTGTGTGTGTGTGCGTGTGTGCGTGCTTGCGAGTGTGTGCACTCGCACGCGCGCGTGTGTGTGTGTGTGTGTGTGTGTGTGCGTGTGTGCGTGCGTGCGCGCACGTGTGTGTGTGTGTGTGCATGCGTCTCTGTGTGTGCGTGTGTGTGTGTGTGTGTGTGTGTGACACATGCGTACGCGTGTCTATCGGCTGAGTTATATCTCAGTCATTCTACTGTACAGAGTTACAGGAGGATATGTGGAAGTACAGATACTCTTCATCCTTCTCTTGTATCATTTATTTTTCTCCAGATTGTTGATCTGATGCAGATATGGATGTGATAGAAGCTTTATTAATGTCCCTCTGCCTTCACCAAGCCTCCCTCAGGTCTGCTGCTACGATCCATGCAGCATCCAGACAATAAAGACCAGTGGAGGAGGAAGTACTCCATTTTTTTTTACCCAAGTAAAAGTATCAATACTGCAATGTACAAATACTCCAATACAAGTAAAAGTCCAGAATTCTAAAGTAAAAGTACAAACGTATTGGTATCAAAATGTACTTATAACTAAGTACCAAAAGTGGAAAGTAGTCATTATGCAGAATGTCCTATTTCAATAGTCTACAAATGTATAAAATGTATACAAATATTTTTGAAAATAGCAGATCTACAAGCTCACAACCGCGACGCATTGTGAGCTTGTAGATCTGCTATTTTCAGATGGCCGAAATGTATATAGGGCTGAAGTGGTTAATGTGTTTTGTAATGACCTTCTACAAAATAAACGTATCATATAATTGTAGTGGAGTAAAAGTACAATATTGTCCACTGAGGTGTAGTGGAGTAGAAGTAAAAGTATTGCAAATTGTAAATACTGAAGAAAGTAAAAAATACCTCCAGAAGAAGTACAGTACTTGAGTAATTGTACTTAGTTACTTTACACCACTGATAAAGACCCATGTATAATTTACATCAAACCTCTGATGCAGCAGCCAGACAATAAAGACCCATGTATACTTTTATCGTACGGCCGTATCGTGCGGCAGAACATAGCAGACGTACAAGCTCACGTTGTGACTCGTGAGCTTGTACGTCTGCTATTTTCCGGCGCGCAACACGGCCGCACGATGGAGGATAAATCAGGACGGGATAAATGTGGATGTAAATGTACTTGTTAACTCTCCATTTGGACGTGTCTACGTGCGTGGCGTGTAGATCCTCTTCAGACAGATTGTTTCAGACCCCGGGGGCAATCTGTGAGCTGATTCACAGAGTAATATCCTTGGCAGGGGGGTGAGCGTTTATATTAGCAAGAGGAAGCTAATGTGTGCGTCTGACAGACAGACAGACTGACTGACTGTGGGGTTTTGTGCTTTGGAAGCAGAGCTATGGTTTCTACAGGAGAGTCTGTGTACAGAATGTATAAAAGTAGAGAAAACAGATGGTCGAGCTGACCGGAGAGTGATTCGTCCATAAAGATATATGAATGCAGATGTTTGTCAGGTGTTATACGCTTGCATGGAACTTCACCGTCTTCTCTTTAAGTAAAACTAAATGACTGTTATCACCAGGATACTGTGATACGTGTTGTTTATAACCAGTGGTGGTTCAAATGTTTTACTTAAGTAAAATGATCAATAGGCCTACTGCAATGTAGAAACACTCTGTTACAAGTAAAAGTCCAGAATTCAAAATGTACTTGAGGAAAAGTACAAAAGTATTGGTATACACATGTAGTTAAAGTACCAAAAGTAGAGAGTGCTCATTATGCAGAATGGCCCATTTCACTATTTCTCCACTCAGTTATTCAGTTTTTTTTTCGGCACAGTGTTTCTGCAATCAATCCTTCAAACAGGTGTATTTCCCAGCAAAATGAAAAGAGCGAATAAATATAGACATCTGTTCTCCAATCACAGACCAATTTCTCTGCAACTATTATTTATGTGTGCTTATATGCTTCATAATGTCATAGAAAAAACAATGTATTTAGTGACAGTCCTTTGGCTTTAATTAGAGCACATAATCAGTCTCAATGGCAGCGAAGGAACTGGTACAAGAAATGTGCTCTGCAATGAACAACAAGGGAGATAGTGTGGGAGTGTTTATAGAAAACAACAACAACAAGTATAATACTTCTGATCATGTTTTATTAATGCAGAAACTTACAGGAAGTCACCTTGAAGACAGCTGCCTCACTATACTGTAAACCTCATGTCATGTCTTACTGATTTAGTCCATTAAGACCGGGAACGCATCTGTGTCATTTTAAGATATCTTTGGCTATACACGAATCCACGGAGCGCTGCCCTGCGCGCAGCCATTGCTGCGGTGTCAACGCTCCGCGGACGCGACACCCCAGCAAAGGCAGCTACAGGGAGC
This sequence comes from Gymnoscopelus microlampas, assembly GCF_963454915.1. Taxonomy (NCBI): domain Eukaryota; kingdom Metazoa; phylum Chordata; class Actinopteri; order Myctophiformes; family Myctophidae; genus Gymnoscopelus; species Gymnoscopelus microlampas. The sequence goes on along the minus strand of NC_139954.1, from coordinate 47,935,923 downwards.
GCGTCTGTGGATTCGTCTATACAAAGATAGCAGATCTACAAGCTCATAGATCTGCTATTTTTTGACAAATCGTGGAAAATTTGTGCAAATCTGTGAATAGGCTATATGTTTTAAAGCGAACATTTTTTAACTCCGATCTGTGCTTTTGGGGGTCCCTGGAACAACTGTTTTGAGATGGGGTTCCACGACCAAATACATATAATTTTGGGGGGTCCTTGACATGGAAAAGTTGGAGCACCACTGATATAGCAACATGCTGTTAGGATTTAGAAAACATCTTTAGATAATGTATTTGGTTGCGGACCCCTAATCTCAAAATGTTTTGTTCCAGGGACCCCCAGAAGCAAATAGTGGAGGTACAAATGTTGACTTTGAAAATATATATATATTAAAATATTTGCACAAAATGTTCAAGATTTTTCAAGTGCCACGCTATGGGCTTGTAGATCTGCTATTTTTGAATAGCCAAATAAATCTTACAATGACACAGATGCGTTTCCGGGCTCAAAGGGTTAAAGCAGTCACTACTGGCCTCGATCAAAGCATTTAGACTGTGAGATGGGCGTGACAACACACCTGTTGTTCATAATCGATGCACAATAGGCTAATTCAGCCATTCTGTAACAGCTGCGAAATAAAGAGATGATTAAATACTTTATTAGAAGTTTGCAAAAAAAAGCACAGAAAAGTACCGTTCAATGCAAGGTCTGCTAAGAGGATTTTAAACCCAAGAAAGCACTATGGCTCGTTTCCATTAGGGTCCTTTGTACTCAATTCAGCGAAACATTTAATGACAGACAAATATACAATAGTAGGCGTTGACTTTTACAGGGGCCAGCTTTGAATTGCAGACACTTGTAAGTCCTCTTTTAGTCTTTCACAGCGGTGTTGAAGGAGAGTGGCATTTACACACCTTTACGACTGTTGGTAGGGCGCTCCACATTTTTGTGGCATAGCAGGAGAATGAATTTAACCCCTTGTTTGAGCCAAATCTGGGTTGAACGTGTCATCAGTGGACTGGAGCTCCCTCTGGTGTTGTGATTGTGGACTTCATTGAGGTTTGTGAAGTAGTTTGACAGATACATGGGTGTCTTTGTGGTGTAGTGCATTGGTTCTCAAAGTGGGGTCCGGGGACCCCCAGGGGTACTTGAGGGGGTTCCAGGGGGTCCCCAGCTAAATGATGGATGTAACTCTGATCCATTTGGTTCCATTTGTACACTCTCAGAGTTACAGAAACATTGATTTTACAATATGAATTGGGGTCCCAGAGATAGAAATGCCATTAAATGGGGGTCCGTAGCCCTAATGCATGTCAAACTGGGGCTCCTTGAAATTAAAATGGTTGAGAATCACTGCTAGAGTCATAAAAATCATCTGTTATTCTGGGGGTCCCTGGCTTATCTTTTCAAATGGGGGTCCGCGGGCGAATAAGTGTCAATTTGGGGGTCCTTGACATGAAAAAGTTTTAGAACCACTGGTGTGGTGTATCTTGTAGACCAGGTTGAAGTAGTTTGACAGGTACATGGGTGTCTTAATGTTGTGGTGTATCTTGTAGACCAGGCCCATTGCACGTTGCTGTACTCTGTCCTCAACCCTGAGCCACCCAACCCTAGCATAATGAGCAGGGGTTAGATGGGTTGTAGATGTGAGGCCAAGCAGTAGCCTGACCAGTTTGTTTTGGGATGTCTGGAGCCTTGTTTTTAAGGCCTTTGTGGTGCTATGGTAGCATGAGGTGCATGCATAGTTGAAGTGACTTTGGATGAGAGCCCCTGTTGATCCAAAGCCTTGCTGTGGTCTGTCCCCTGCTGTTGAGCCCCGTCACACTGTCATTAATAAACACTTTGTATTTGGTACGGCTCAGCATTGTTCGTGCTGCACTCGACTCCTTTCCCCTGACACATCTTAACCCTTTAAGACCGAGAACGCATCTGTGTCATTTTCAGATTTCTTTGGCTATTCAATAATAGCAGACCTACAAGCTCGTAGCGCGGTGCCGTGCTATGAGCTTATAGATCTTTTTTTTTTTTTTTGTCGGGAAAATGTGTGGAAATCTTTGAATATAATACCGTATACCATATATATATATATATATATTTTTTTTTTTATTTTTTTTCAAAGCGAACATGTGTAACTCAAATCTTTGCTTCTGGGGGATTCTACAAATGTCTTCTAAATCGGTTAACAGTTTTTAGGAAAAAACGTATGTTGCTATAATCAGTGGTTCTCCAACTTTTCCATGTCAAGGGCCCCCAAAATGACACGTATTTTGCCGTGGACCCCCATCTCAAAATATGTTGTCCCAGGGACCCCCCAGCAGCAAAGATTTGAGTAAAAAAATGGTTCCTTTAAAAAAAATATATTCAACGATTTGCAAACATTTTCGCGATTTAAAAAAAATAGCAGATCTACAAGCTCATTGTGCGGCACTCGGTGCCGCGCTATGAGCTTGTAGATCTGCTATTTTTGAATAGCTTAAAGAAATTTAAAATGACACAGATGCTCTCCTGGTCTGAATGGGTTAACAAGCTGTATGTATGTGTATCATTACAGAAAACCATTTTGGGTTTACGGTATGTATGGGTAATAATAGAGAATAAAAGCAATAGACATACTGTAACAAGCAATATAGACGCATAAAGATATTAACGTGCAAACAGCCTGTTTAAAATGCTTATTGTGGAGTGGAAGTGGATAAATGACAAACACAGTATAAGTCTGTGGAGTCGATAAAAGTGGATATGCTAATCAGCTTTCTTTGTGTTCTGTTCTGCCCTTATTGTTTGTTTAAGAGGGTTATTGCTGTGGGACTGAAGGTCTTTCTTACACCCTGGCAATGCCTCTGCACTGAGGAGGTTGAGGAAAGCAGGATGAAACCCACAGAAACACCAGGGGAGCCAGAGAACCACAGTTTGAAAACAGACTGGAGTCACTCTGACTGCTGAGAGAAAGCAATGGATGTATTCAGGGTTGGGTTTGCTGTGGTGGGAATCCATGCCCTTGCTTTTGATGTTATATCATTGGTTCTCAAAGTGGGGTCCGGGGACCCCCAGGGGTCCTTGAGGGAGTTCCAGGGGGTCCCCAACTAAATCATAGATTAGGCACCAAATGGACCCTTATGGGTCTGTAACTCTGAGAGTGTACAAATGGAACCAAATGGACCCTAACGGGTCCATTTGGTTCCATTTGTACACTCTCAGAGTTAAATTGACATAGATTTTACAATATAAATTGCGGTCCAAGTGATAGAAATGCCATTAAAGGGGGGTCTGTAGCCTAATGCATGTCAAACTGGGGGTCCTTGAAATTAAAATGGTTGAGAATCACTGCTAGAGCCGTAAAAAATCTTCTCTTATGGGGGTCCCTGGCATATCTTTTGAAATGGGGGTCCGCGGGCTAATAAGTGTCAATTTGGGGGTCCTTGACATGAAAAAGTTTGAGAACCACTGTGTTATATAACTGTAGTAATTATATAAGGTTTCAAACTAATTCATGGACACTAATGATAATGACAGTTTATCGTTCGCTAATTCGTTTTTTTTATTTAACAAAATGCTGTTTTATCGTCTGTTTTCACCGCGCAACGCCATCGTACCACGAAGTATCTCTCTTTCACGCTCCTTCCTGAGAGCACTCAGACTTTAGTAATGCATTCAGTGCCTGTCCGGGGGTGGTCGGGTCGGGTCATCTCACCTCATCCATCCACTGCCTATCATCTCTGTCCACTTCATGAAGCAACATTTCAAAGGTTCAGCATCAGAGAAAACAGCTCTACGTGTCTGGAAGGATCGACCATCCACGAGTCCAGCACCAATCTTACTTACCAGACAGTGGTGGAAAGTAACTAAGTACATTTTTTCTCAAGTACTGTACTTACGTACACTTTTGAGGAATTGTTGCTCTACTTGAGTATTTCCCATTTTCAATACTTTTACTTCTACTCCACTACATCTCAGAGGCAAATATTGTACTTTTACTCCACTAAAAATTATTTGACAGCTTTAGTTACTTTTGCAGATTTAGATTATTATCACACAACATGCATCAACCACTTCAGCCCTGTATACATTTTGGCCATTTGAAAATAGCCGTCTACAAGCTTGTAGATCTGCTATTTTCAAAAGATGTGTATACATTTGAAAACTTGAAATGGGACATTCCGCATAATGAGTACTTTTACTCTTGCTACTTTAAGTGCATTTTGATGCCAATGCTTTTGTAGTATTTCTTTATTGCAGTATTGATACTGCATTGATTTTTACTTATGTAAAAATATTTGTGTATTTTTTTACACCACTGGCAGACAGCGTGCTGCAGAGCATGGCCTGTGTCTGCTGTCAGAGTATATGAGGCTGGTATTGACCTCTGTTATCATCAGAGGGGAACGGGGTTGTTTCTTTTTTTTTTTTCTCCAAAATTTTTATCCCACGATTTTGTAACCCTATTTTTTACACCCAGTGCCAATTGTCTATGTAATCCTGGGCACTACCTTCCCTCTGCCAACCTAGGGAGGCCAGGGCCGAGCTCATGCCTCCTTCAATGCATGAGAGCCAACTGACCTTCTTGTCACCTGACAGGGGGGAGTTTCCCTGGTTGGACGTAGTGGTATTCCAACCAGTTCCCTTCCCCTCCATCAGGCGCCCTGGCTGGCCAGGAGGAGGCAGTATAGTGACCAGGATTACTGCATGTTTTTGTGAGGGTACCTACCCTAGGAGACACGGGGAGAACATGCAAACTCCACACAGAAAGGCCCTTTCACCAACCCCACCTAGGGTATGGGCACTGATGACGCGGAGGAGAGAACACACAGGGTCGTTTCTGTCACGACTTTGTGCTGTTACTGTAGATACAAACAAGGCAAACCACTTAAAGCCCTATTTTATGCTGTGCCTGTGTGCTAGGAGTGTCGACTTTCCTCAGAAATGATATAAAAAAAAAATTAAAAAGTGCTCGGGTCCAATAAAACATATCTTTTGTTTGTTTTTATAACGTCTATAGCACAGCCACCAAGGAATGGAATAGTCTAAACCCCATCCCTCAAAAAATGCAGTTCGCTGGGCTCATTCAAAACAGCCCTAAAAACTCATCTTTCTGGAGGCCTAAAGAGGAGCTAGTACCAGTTTCCCTGTAGACAGACGACCCCCCCCTCCCCCCTTTTTTTTGTACATACTTTTTATTTTATTTTCTAATGCTTTTTTTGTATATAATTTTTTTATTTTCTGATGCCTTTTTTGTACATAATGGTATATTTTTTCCCTCTGTATTCTTATGTTGATTTTTGAACTGTTTGGTTGCTACTATATATGTCTATGAAATTAATTCAAGGACCCCAACGGAAACAAGCCCGCAAGGACTTTTTTGGCCGGACCTTTTAGACAAAAGCATTATAAATAAAATGAAATTTCAATCAATCAATCAATACATTGTTTTTTTGTATTGTCCCTGTCAAATAAACATTAAAAAATAATACTTTTTTTTTCTTTTTAAATTTGAATATTAATTTTTATATTGGAATATACATATTTTCCCAATATTCTAATAATATTCGAATATCGAATATTCGTTTGACAGCCCTAGCATGTGCCGATCTACAGGCTCACGACATCGCGTTGTGAGCCTGTAGATCGGCTGTTTGCACAATTTTTCTTTTTTTAAATCTTTGCATATTTTATGAATTTCTGCCAGGTTGAAAGTGGTGAAAACAACAGAAGTTAAGTGGAAAATTAGGGCAAAATCTCAACTTTCAAACTCAAATACAACACAGGTGCAAAGACAGTTATTGACCACAAGGGGGATAAAGTCAAGAAAGGGATGAGCGTTCACCCTCCAGCCTGCCTCCAACTTGTTGTGTTGTGTTGTGTTGTGTTGTGTTGTGTTGTGTTGTGTTGTTGTGTTGTGTTGTTGTGTTGTGTTGTGTTGTGTTGCCCATGGCTGTTGACGCTATGCCTCATTGGTTTTCATTCATAGTATATATATATTTTACAGAACAGAACGTATTTTGAATTTCAATTAGCTAAAGGAACTTTCAATACAAAGCATCATTTCCATATCTAGGCAGACAGAGAGCATTGAAATTAAAATGTTCCTGAAATAAATAGTCTTCAACCACAGTTTTCTTTCAAAGAAAGAGATGTATTTGGGGCGGGGGGGGGGGGGGGGGGGCAACATTGTTTCCTCACTCAACAGTAAACAAACCAACTAATATACTAAAATACTAATAGTGTTTGGTACAACTGAATAAACATAATATAATTCAAACAAAGTCTCTTAGTTGTTATTCATTAAACTAAAACATCTGGGGGCAATAAAGTCTTAAAAACAAAACATAATAAATGCCAAACAGCAAATGGAGGCTCAAAACAAGGTGTTATTGTCAGATACTCCCTAGAGACAGCAGACACTCTGTGAAGGCAGGTTCTTGGTAGACGCTCCCTAATCAGGCTTCACACCTGGGCTCGTTAAAGTGCTCTGGTTGCCCCGCCCCCTTCCCCCACAGCTGCTGTAAACAAACAGACTGACAGGTGTTTGATACAAACTCTGTTCATTTGGAAGTAAAAGAGTGAAATAAACAACTTATAATGTAATGTAAGTAGAGTTGTCAGGTATGGTGATATGCTGCTGAGTCTCATCTGTGCAGTGGTGGAAAAATAACTACCTTTAGAGATAGAGGGGAGCTCTATCTCTCTATCCATGGGTTTGACCCTGGCCATCACCACAACCGATGAAGTCAATTAGAAGACAGCTCAAGGTAGGAACCTTTTTCTTTTTTTTGTTGTGCTTCTGCTGCTGCTTATGCTGTGTGTATACTAATGCAGTGGTTTTCAACCTTTTTTAATGCCAAGGACCCCTAAATTGATATACATTTGGCCGCGGACCACCATCTGAAAATGTTTTGTGCCAGGAACCCCCAGAAGCGAAGATATCAGTTAAAAATGTTCTCTTTAAAAAAATAATATATTAAGATATGCTCACATTTTCGAAATTTTTCAAAAATAGCAGATCTACAAGCTCATAGCGCGGTACTCGGTGCCGCGCTATGAGCTTGTAGATCTGATATTTTTGAATAGCCAAAGCTAAGTGGTTAAAAATGATTGTGACGCTATGTTAACTTAATTTCGCTGGGGATCACCCTGGTACTCCCTCAAGGACCACTGGTAGTCCCCGGACCACTGGTTGAAAACCACTGTACTAAAGTGATTCAAGCTGTTGTACTGTTGCTGTCATGTTGGGACCCAATGACTGTGTGGCAATGAAAACATGTTCAGTGACTGTTTCTGGAACTGAGTGCTGATGTGAATCTACAGTGTGTATGTTGTGTTGTGTCTGCTGTTGAAGCCATAGTGAGTTGTAACAGGGAACAGTGTAGGCCTATGTGTATGTGGCTCTTAGTCACTTCAATTATCCTCTATGTGTGTGAGTTTGCTGTTTCCTTTTCAAGTTCAAGCTAGATGTTTTGGGCTTTGACATAACAGCCATCAATTCCAAATGTTCATTTGGAGTTGATGACTGAAGTGGATCTACAGTATGTCTGATGTGTTGTGGCTGCTGTTGAAGGTTGTGATCTGTGACAGGGTGGCTGTACTGGTGGCTTAGTGTTGATTTTGACAGCACATTTTGATTTAGTTTTAGTCATCTTAAATGTTTTGGTTTTAGTCTAGTTTTAGTCGACTAAATATCATAAGGTTATAGTCGACTAAATCTACAGTTGATTTAGTCGACTGTATGTTGGCGGTGCCTTGATGGCGTCGTAATGGCTGATTTTACACTTGGCTGCATGCCGAAAATAGCCGATCTACAAGCTCACAATGTGTTGCAGTGCGACGCGTTGTGAGCTTGTAGATCTGCTATTTTCAGAGCGCAGAACACCCTAGCGCAAACAAACTTAAAATGACTTGTCTTTTAGTTCTACTGGATCTCTTCTCCACTAGCCCCTCACTAAACATTTTAGTCTAGTTTTTATTTGTTGACGAAATTGTCACTATATCTTCTCTTCGTCTTAGTTTTTATTTAGTTTTCGTCAGTGAAAAAAGGTAGTCCACAATTTTTTTTTGTCATAGTTTCAGTCGACGAAATCAACACTGCTGGCTTGATGGCAACACCTCTGTCTATGTAGACCTATTCCTCATGGCCATTATGTACAGACCCAACAGACTTTGTTGTTGGGTTGTTTGGGGTGCTGCGTATGTCTATGCAGTGGCTTGGGGGGGGGGGGGGGGGGTGCTCCTACCCACGGTGGTAATATCTCTCCCGCTCGCTCGCTCGAGCGATCTCCCACAAAACGCATGCTGTTAAGTTACCATGACTAAGACATTTCCTGTCAATGATAACCAACGAAAATAGCCTATCTACAATCGCATTGTGACGCGTTGTGAGCTTGTAGATCTGCTATTTTCAAACATTTTACTACTTTTGGTATTTTTATGTACATTTTGATACCAATACTTTTGTACTTTTACAACATTTTGAATTCCGGACTTTTACTTGTAACAGAGTACTTCTACAATGCAGTATTGATACTTTTATAAGTAAAACACTTGAGTACTTCTTCCCACCACTGTTGACGGATGCTTTCATAGGAAACCCATAAGGTTGGGTTAATGGACTTGATGAACTCATATTCACCCTGTCTGGCTTTAACATATTATCTCCATTTTAAACTGAAGCCAGAGAACATTCCAGACAATTCAATTTAGCTGCAGCCCTGATCACCCACAGACTGGTGGAGTGAAATTACTTTTCCAGGATCCCATATGTGCTCAAAACACCATAAACAATGATGATTACTTTAGCTAAAAATGTTATTGCCCGCAATTCCATTACCTCTCTCTATATCCCCCCACGACTCTCTCTTAAAAGTGAGCTAGCAGAGAGGCTGTTCATTTGTGTGTGTGTGTGTGTGTGTGTGTGTGTGTGTGTGTGTGTCTGTTTGCGTGTGTGTGTGCGCGCGTGCTTGCACTACGAATGTATGAAAATGTTTACAGGTATGTGTTTGTATGTTTTCATGTGCATGAGTTTGTGTGTGTGTGTGTGTGTGTGTGTGTGTGTGCGCACGTGGGTGTGCGTCTGAACTCCCAGACATTGTGGGCGTTAGTGGGGTCATTATTGGCAGACTGCAGGTCACAGAGCAGCAGAAGACATTTTTTATTCTCTTATAATCATGAAAATGCAAGGAGTAAAATCCTCAGTGTTACCAGTGTAGAAATGGACTGCAGGTTCTTTATCAACCCTTACATTAACATCCAATAAGTCAGTAAGAAATGTTATATTTGCTCTGTTTTTATTTGATTACTTATAGGCATTTTAACACAAGAGCTATACTGATGTTATGTTTATATCATTGAAAAGCCCCAATAAATATATTGTTTAAAACAAAAAAAAATACCTTGAGGATTCTTACAGGGCCCTCATCCAAGGTCATTTCGACTATGCATGCTTCTCATGGTATCACAACACCCCTAAGGCCTTTAAAACAAGGCTCCAGACATCCCAAAACAAACTGGTATTAAGGCTACTTCTTGGCCTCAAACATATCTAACCCCGGCTCATTTTGCTAGGGTTTCTACAAATGTCTTCTAAATCCTACAGTTTTTTTGAAAAACATATGTTTCTATATCAGTGGTTCTCAAGGATCCCCAAAATTATATGTATTTGGCCGCGGACCCCCATCTCAAAGTGTTTTGTTTTCTTATACCCGGGGCGGGATCTGAACCCGGTACTCTTACTGTACGTTTTACATTACTATTTGTAACTATTTGTACTATTTGTACAAATGGAACCAAATGAACCCTTACAGGTCTGTAACTCTGAGAGTGTACAAATGTACACTCTCAGAGTTATGGGGATCCTTGAAATGAAAAACTTTGAGTATACTGATCATTAATACTTTTTAAAGTGTGGCTACAAGTTGGTAACATAGTAATGTAAAAAGTACAGTAAGAGTCGGTACTCTTACGGTTCAGATCCTGACCGGGGTATAAGACATGGAAGGTACTGTAGATCTGACAGATCACAGCTTCAAGTGGTTTAATGAGTTCTCTGAGCTCTGTGCTTCTTCTCCACTCACTTCCTAGATCTAGCAGCATGTATGCATTCTCATATCTTTTTCTATTTCATCAAGCACTCGTTTCCTTTATTTCTTATTCAGCTCTTTCCTCTCTCTGTGGCTACAGGCGACATTACATTTCTGTTTCTGCTGTGAATCTGCATGGATTTGTCCTTTTTCTACTCCGTCTCCTGGCTTAATTTTCCCTGACTCTGTAGTTATACAGGCTTATCAGAGTTTCTGTCTATCTATTCTCCACACTCTCTGCCACCACTTCCCCTCATTTCCCCCCGAATCCTATATTGAATGGGTGTAAAACCTCTGAACGCATCATTCTCTCCACATATATACGATGAAAAAACACAAAACTAACGAGGATTCTCTGATTAACCCATTAAGACCGGGAACACATATGTGTCATTTTTAGATGTCTTTCGGCTATTCAAAAATATCAGATCTACAAGCTCATAGCGCGGCACCGAGTGCCGCGCTATGAGCTTGTAGATCTGCTATTTTTGAAAAATCTTGACAATTTGTGCAACTCTTTGAGTATACATATATATATATATATATATATATATATATATATATATATATATATATATATATATATATATTAAAGCAAACATTTGTAACACAAATCTTTGCTTCTGGGGATTCTACAAATGTCTTCTAAATCCTACAGTTTTTTTTTAAAACTTATGTTTAAGTGGTTCTCAAGGACCCCCAAAATTATATGTATTTGGCCGCGGACCCCCATCTCAAAGTGTTTTGTACCAGGGACCCCCCAGAAGCAAAGATTTGAGTTAAAAATGTAGGCTATATATATATTCAAAGATTTGACACATTTTCACGATTTACTTAAGAAAAAATAGCAGATCTACAAGCTCATAGCGCGGATGAGCTTGTAGATCTGCTATTTTTGAATAGCTAAGGAAATCTAAAAATGACACACAGATGCGTTCCCGGTCTTAATGGGTTAAAAACACAAAACTAACGAGGATTCTCTGATTAAAAACGAGCATTTCAGGGAAAAGCAGCTTCCCATGATGTCTGCTGAGGAGACCGATGTTCAGCTCGCTTCGTTTTCCTCACAGTTCCTCAGCCAAAACAGTTTGCAACACACACACACACACACACACACACACACACACACACACACACACACACACACACACACACACACACACACACACACACACACACACACACACACACACACACACACACACACACACACACACACACACACACACACACACACAACTATGATTAATTATAATTTCCTAATGAATAGTTCACAGGGACACACACCACTGGAGTGTCAAATTAAAGCTATAATGAGCTGTTATTTTTTTTGTGTGAATTGGGAAATAGTGAACCTGGATAAGGTCAGCGTGGACACGCCACAGTAAATTGGCATTTCCACTTGTCAACGCCCTGCTCTGCATGGCGCTGTGAGGCCTCACATGAATACAACATTCTGGACACAAAGCTGCATCATTTCATCTGACTTTTCTTTTCCTCCCCAGTTGGTCAAACAGAAATGAAAAACGCAAAATCCTCTTATTTAACCCATTAAGACCTGAGGCGATTCTTAAAACAGTTTTTTTGAAAAAAAAAATCTAAAAAAAATGTTTTTCAAGATTTTTCATAAATAGCAGATCTACAAGCTCATAGCGCGGCACTCGGTGCCGCGCTATGAGCTTGTATATCTGCTATTTTTGAATAGCCAAAGAAATCTAAAGTGACACAGATGCGTTCCAGGTCTCAATGGGTAAACCATTTAAAACAGTGGTTCTCAACCAGTGGTCCGGGGACCACCAGTGGTCCTTTGGGGGGGGGGGGCTACCAGGGGGTCCCCAGCAAAATTAGTTAACTCCTTCACTGCCAGACTTATTTCAAGCTTGTTGGTCCCTCTGCCAGGATTTTGCGATTTATCTTACCTTTTCGATAATAATAATAAACTTTATTTATATAGCACCTTTCATGACATAAATGCAGCTCAACATGCTTTACAGAGAAAGAAAGAAAAAATTCAAACAAAACACAGAGCAAAAACAAAAAACATTAGAGCAACGGCAAAAAAACAATGGCAAGAAATAAAAGCTAAAAATAAAAGGCAGTGGGTCAGGCCAAACAATAAAGACAGAAATAACAACACAGAGATTCAGAAGAAACAGAATCAACTAAAAGCAAGAGTGAAGAAATGAGTCTTGAGCCGTGCTTTAAAACTGTCTACAGAGGCTGCCTGTCTTAGGTGTAAAGGTGCTTTAAAACTGTCTACAGAGGCTGACTGTCTTATGTGTAAAGGTGCTTTAAAACTGTCTACAGAGGATGCCTGTCTTATGTGTAAAGGTGCTTTAAAACTGTCTACAGAGGATGCCTGTCTTAGGTGTAAAGGTGCTTTAAAACTGTCTACAGAGGCTGCCTGTCTTAGGTGTAAAGGTGCTTTAAAACTGTCTACAGAGGATGCCTGTCTTATGTGTAAAGTTGCTTTAAAACTGTCTACAGAGGATGCCTGTCTTATGTGTAAAGGTGCTTTAAAACTGTCTACAGAGGATGCCTGTCTTAGGTGTAAAGGTGCTTTAAAACTGTCTACAGAGGATGCCTGTCTTAGGTGTAAAGGTGCTTTAAAACTGTCTACAGAGGCTGCCTGTCTTATGTGTAAAGGTGCTTTAAAACTGTCTACAGAGGCTGCCTGTCTTATGTGTAAAGGTGCTTTAAAACTGTCTACAGAGGATGCCTGTCTTAGGTGTAAAGGTGCTTTAAAACTGTCTACAGAGGCTGCCTGTCTTAGGTGTAAAGGTGCTTTAAAACTGTCTACAGAGGCTGCCTGTCTTAGGTGTAAAGGTGCTTTAAAACTGTCTACAGAGGCTGCCTGTCTTGTGTGTAAAGGTGCTTCAAAACTGTCTACAGAGGCTGCCTGTCTTAGGTGTAAAGGTGCTTTAAAACTGTCTACAGAGGCTGCCTGTCTTGTGTGTAAAGGTCCTTTAAAACTGTCTACAGAGGCTGCCTGTTTTAGGTGTAAAGGTGCTTTAAAACTGTCTACAGAGGCTGCCTGTCTTGTGTGTAAAGGTCCTTTAAAACTGTCTACAGAGGCTGCCTGTCTTATGTGTAAAGGTGCTTTAAAACTGTCTACAGAGGCTGCCTGTCTTAGGTGTAAAGGTGCTTTAAAACTGTCTACAGAGGCTGCCTGTCTTAGGTGTAAAGGTGCTTTAAAACTGTCTACAGAGGGTGACTGTCTTGTGTGTAAAGGTGCTTTAAAACTGTCTACAGAGGCTGCCTGTCTTATGTGTAAAGGTGCTTTAAAACTGTCTACAGAGGCTGCCTGTCTTATGTGTAAAGGAAGCTTATTCCAGGCCGTCGGCCCGTAGAAGCAGAATGCTGCTTCGCCGTATTTTTCATATGACATTTCAGGCACTTCAAGTGGGCGTGCACTAGAAGACCTGAGGGGACGGTTTGGGACGTATCTGGGGGGGAGGTCATAGAGGTAGGAGGGTGCCAGACCGTTGAATAGCCTTATAAACAAGCAAAAGAATTTTAAAATCGATCCTAAAAACAACCGGGAGCCAATGTAGTGAAGCTGAAACTGCAGTAATGTGTCATCTTAGTTTTAATTAAAACTCTGGCTGCCGCACTTTGAACGAGTTGTAGTCTGTCAGTTGTTTTCTTTGGCAGGCCAGAGAAAAGTGCATTACAGTAATCCAGGCCAGAGAAAACAAAAGCGTGGATCAATGTTTTTGCGTCATCCAGCGACAGATATGCTCTAATTCAGTGGTTCTCAAACTTTTTCATGTCAAGGACCCCCAAATTGACACTTATTAGCCCGCGAACCCCCATTTGAAAAGATATGCCTCAGGGACCCCCATAAATGAAGATTTTTTACGGCTCTAGCAGTGATTCTCAACCATTTTAATTAAGGACCCACAGTTTGACCTGCATTAGGGCTACAGACCCCCATTTAATGGCATTTCTATCACTTGGACCCCAATTTATATTGTAAAATCAATGTTAATTTAACTCTGAGAGTGTACAAATGGAACCAAATGGACCCTAACGGGTCCATTTGGTTCCATTTGTACACTCTCAGAGTTACAGACCCATAAGGGTCCATTTGGTGCCTAATCTATCATTTAGCTGGGGACCCCCTGGAACTCCCTCAAGGACCCCTGGGGGTCCCCGGACCCCACTTTGAGAACCAATGCTCTAATTCGTGCAACATTCCTCAGATGGAAGAAGGCAATCTTGATAACATGACTGATATGTGTATTTTCAAGTAGTCACAGAACAGTTATCTCCAGTATGATTGATCCCCTGATGGTTGCTAATCACTGAGGGTTTTCAGGCGTGGTTTCACAAACGTCAACGAGGTCAGTGTGACCTCGTTGACATGTGTTGTCTGATGTTTGAAGATGACACGTTTCACTCAAAGATACATGGTATAACACAGGAAAAATGAGTTTTCTTTTCTCTGTTTATTTTTTAACATTGAAGTGAATGGAGCAGTAACTTTTTGGATAGCGTTATCTCCTAGTTCCTTTGAGGACAAAGACGTCTCCTGACGTCTTTGTCCTCAAAGGAACTAGGAGCGAACGCGCCGCGTTGAGAGCTTGTAGATTGGTGATATTTTCCTTGTGCGACCTCACCAATTTCTATTTTAAAACAGGTTGAAAAACAGTGATTTAAAAGACCTTCAAAATGAAGGTCCTAACCACTTCACCTATTTTCAACATCATCTTCATCAATAATTATTATCGGTCCTCATTAATGCTCAATGTAAGATGATGCACCAATTCTGTCTATTGGGTCTGTGTCTCAGAGGAAGGGCTGCGGAAAATAGCAGATCTACAAGCTCACAACGTGTCGCATTGCGACGCATTGAGCTTGCTGCTATTTTCAAACATTTTTGTACTTTTACTTTTGGTACTTTAAGTACATTTTGATGCCATACTTTTGTACTTTTACTCAAGTAACATTTTGAACACACGCAGGCCTTTTACTTGTAACAAAGTATTTTTCCATTGCAGTATTGATAGATTCTTGCTAAGGCGAAACGTGTGTGGATAAGGTGAACAAATTCTCCTTTACACAAGGAGGGCTTGTGTTTGTGTTTGTTGTCACTGGGAGAGGAGAGGAAGAGGATTGGGCTGGCGTTTGGGGTCTCCTGCAGAGAGAGGCAGGGGCCCTGTCCGTCCAGCCTCTTACAAAGCCTCACCTGTTTACCATAACCCTGTGCTTTAATAGCTTCTCCAGGGGTCCATGGACATGAATACATGAATAGGCTATACACATGAATAACGTGAATACCAGGCGAGTGACGGAAATCACAAAAATCCATCTGTTTTTCTCAGATGGTTTCAGTTGTTTTGTTTGCACTGGCTCTTGGGTTTATTTTTATTTTTTTGGTGATATTTTCCTCAAAAGGAATGACAGATTGACATTGTGCTAAAGCTCTGGATGATGTTGAATGCTGTTTATGAGGGCGTATCAGTATCAGTGTGTTTATAAATGGATTCCAGTAGAATGGTGCTCTCAGCATTTGACATGATAACTGAATACACAGAACGTGGTGTATGCTGGTATCTTGTTGTAGCATTTAAATATACTGTACTTTGATATGATGTTTAAATATACTGTATACTGCACTTAGTACAATGTTACTGTATATTCTATGCTGTATATGTTTAAAATATATACTTTATGTACTCTGTACCAGGCATTCAAACATCTACATTGCATCGCATCATGTCTGTGCTGTAGCAGTGTTGTTTCTGTGAGTAAAGCCTGGGTTTATAACCTATACCAAAAATAGCACCGATCTACAAGCTCTCAACGCGGCGCAAACGCGCCGCGTTGAGAGCTTGTAGATTGGTGCTATTTTCCTCGCGCGACCTCACCAATTTCTATTTTAAATGCTTTATTGGCATGATTAAATAACTAGAAAATGTGCTCCTCGGAGCACAAGTCTCCGCCAGCAAATATTGATTAATCCTGTCTAAGCTATTTATATTACGTATTGTGATGACACCAGTGTGTCTACATAATGTATTGCTCCGCCATTTCTCAGCCATTTCGTGATTATTCCTGTCTTACCTCACTTTGAAAGAGACACAGACTCTTTCAAAGTGACACATCTATTTATAGGCCACTATACGTCATGCGTCTCACTAGCCAATCAGAGCACACTCTTTCAACGTATTGTCACGTGTCACGTGAGGCTTGACCAATGTTAGCTTGGCCGAGGGGGGGGGACGGAAAGTGAAAACATAGTCTCCTGGCGGAGACAATTATGTGTTTACATTGCCCAAAGCGTACAACAAGTGAATAACATACATCTTAACAATAATTAATAACAAGCAACATAGTAATAATGAAAACAAGTGAATAACAGTGATATGCAGCAGTATAGTGACTTTGTTCAGCCAGATGTGCTTCATGGCTCTTCTGTCCACTGGCTGTCCCTCAGTTGATGACGTCATGGCTCTTCTGTCCACTGGCTGTCCCTCATGATGACAACTCCTCACATATTGTGCATTTAAACTGTTCTCCTAGAACATACATGGGCAACTGGCGGCCCGGGGGCCACATGCGGCCCCCACCTTCACTTAATGTGGCCCGCAGGTTAATGACTTCAGTCTATATTAGTAGCTTAATGACTAGTATTAAAATGATATTGTCTTTTTTATGTCCAATGTATTTGTATTTAAGTTCATAAAGTTAACATAAGTATAACTAAATGCATTTGAAATGAAATAAAAATGTAACTTTTCAGGATTCCAATTCAAAAATAGCAAAAAGAAAATCAGCATTCCAATTCAAAAATAGCGAAAAATAGCAGATCTACAAGCTCAAAACGCGTCGCACTGCGACGTGTTTTGAGCTTGTAGATCTGCTATTTTTGCTATTTTTGTGAATGGTGAAAAAATACAGTATATGCAATGTGTCCCTCTGGAGTGAGTGTGGAAATATAGTGGCCCTCTCCATCATCAAAGTTGCATCACCCCCTGTCTTAGAACATGTTGAAGTGATGACTTATTAACACATTGACCGCCAGAGGTTAATCTCATAATGTACTCACCAGTGCCAACGTTTTATTTTTTTCACGTCGCCATAGACCTTGTTAAAATCCTTAAGATTGAGCTGTGCACTGTTTGTAAACATCGTGGAGATCTGCCTGGTTCGAGCAGTGAAAACCACGTGTCAAACGGAGCCGCCATGTTGTAGTTAGAACGGTTTATGTTAAACAGTGATCACCGAGGAGAAAAAAACTACAAGGAGAGAAAATGGAGTTTCAGTTTCGTCATTAGAACGGGGGCCGACGGGATCGGCAAAACCGGATCCCGAATAATTCCGTTTCCGGTGGTGTTACAATGAAATGTGCCGTATCGAGAATTTAAAAAAAGTTTTTTTTTTGGGGAAAAAAAAGGAAAAAGCACCAGTTGGCGCATAGCCCGTAGGCCCTTGGTTCTCAAAGTGGGGTCCGGGGACCCCCAGGGGTACTTGAGGGGGTTCCAGGGGGTACCCAGCAAAATGTGTAAATTTAGCATCAGAATAATGATGACCTTTTATACTTTGGCTATTCAAAAATAGCAGATATACAAGCTCATAGCGCGGCACCGAGTGCCACGCTATGAGCTTGTAGATCTGCTATTTTTTTTAAATCTTGAAAACTTGTGCAAATCTTTGAATATATATTTTTTAAAGCGAACATTTGTAACTCATATCTTTGCTTATGGGGGGTCCCTGGAATAAAATATTTTTAGATGGGGGTCCGCGGCCAAATACATATCATTTTGGGGGTCCTTGATATGAAAAAGTTTGAGAACCACTGCCGTAGGCTACGGGATCGGCGCTTTACGGTTGGATTTATCGGCCCGTAGGCTACGGGCCTGGCGGTCAATGTGTTAAATGGTGGATTCAAATTGTTTATATCTTGTCTTTAATTTTAGGGAAGAGCGATGCTCTGATGTCTTTATATTTGTCACATTGTAACAGGAAGTGTAGCTCCGTCTCCACCTCCCCTTGAGAGCAGAGTGAACACACAGTCCGTCTTCTCTAGGCAGAGACTTCATGTCAGGGACGTGCACAGATAGACTCTAGGTGGTGCTAGAGCACCTGCCCTTTGCCCTCTTGACCAGAAGTGCCCTTTTGAAAAAAAGAGTTTACAGCAGGGGTCTTCAACAGGGGGTCCGGGACCCCTAGGGGGTCCTCAGAGTTACTACAGGGGGGTCCAAATCTTTATGTGATATGATCTTTCTTTTTACCATAACCACTCGAAACCTAGCATCCCTTTTCTGAGGAGAACTTTAGCCAAAAATAGCCGATCTACAAGCCCACAACGCCTCGCGCTGCGAGGCGTTGTGGGCTTGTAGATCGGCTATTTTTGGCAAAGAGGTATAGGTGTAGAGGGAAAAAAGAGCAGACCAAGTAAACAAAAAAAAGTATAATTTAATTGAGCACCTGCCCCTCAAAATGTCTGTGCACGCCACTGCTTCATGTTCTCCACAGGACGGACGGGCCATACATTATAGCCTTTTCAAAAAAGCGTCTGGGATGCCTTGGTATGCTGTCTGTCTGCGTCTGCGCTCCGTCATGACTCCACCCACATGCCTATACCGCCAGGGTCATCTGTTGGGCGGGCCCACCGGGGTCGCAGGTCGTACAGCTTCCAGCTCGGCGCCGCGCTGAACACAATTCTGTGACTATAGATTGTTGTCATTCCACTGGTTATGAGGTTCAGGTTCAGTGACCTGACACTGACACACATCACACTGCTCTTCATCTGTATTAATTAACCCTCAACATGACTTCAACTATACGAGAGAGAGACAGACAGACATGTTCCGCCTTTGCAGTTGAAAAAACAAAGTAGCTTTTCAAACCTCTCTCTCTCTCTCTCTCTCTCTCTCTCTGTCTCTCTCTGCCTGTGTGTGTGTGTGTCTCTCTCTCTCTCGCTCGCTCGCTCGCTCGCTCGCTCCCTCCCCTAATCTCTGTGTGTCTCCTTTCTTCCCTCCCTCACCTGTCCTGCTCTCCTCATCTCTCTCCCTCTCCCTCTCCCCCCTTCTCTGTCTCCCCCTCTCTCTCTCTCCCCCCCTTCTCTCACTCTCTCTCTCTCTCTCTCTCTCCCCCTCCCTGTCTCTCTCTCTCTCTCTCTCTCTCTCTCTCTCTCTCTCTCTCTCTCTCTCTCTCTCTCTCTCTCTCTCTCTCTCTCTCTCTCTCTCTCTCTCCCCAACCCCCATGTCGGTGGCTGTAGTTCTCTCTCTCAGGTGTATGGTGGTTTCCCTCCTTCTCTGCCTAATGATACATGCTAATTGTTTTTAAATGGCTTTTTGGTGCCGCTGTGCTTCCCTCTGCGTTCAGTCCCATTATGTCCGCCCAACCGTGTGGCCCAGGCTGGAAATTCACCATGAGATGAGATTGGTCCTATGGTCTGTCTGGAGGACCAATCAATACTCTTAAATACTATCTGCTGGTCACCTGACCCGCGCTGTAACACACATGACACACACTGTAATCACACACTGTAGTGTGTAGTCACACACTGTAGTCACACACCATATAGAGTCCTATTAGATACCATGGAACCATGGATGGAGGGAAATCCTTATTCTTTAAAAAAAATCGAAATCCTAACAGTTTTTTGAAAAAAACAAACAAAAAAAAAAACATGATTTTTCAAAAATAGCAGATCTACAAGCTCATAGCGCGGCACTCAGTGCCGCGCTATGAGCTTGTAGATCTGCTATTTTTGAATAGCCAAAGAAATCTAAAGTGACACAGATGCGTTCCAGGTCTTAATGGGTAAAGGGCCAGACCACTGTGGTAGAGGTTCGGGTTGTATAGTTACCTTGCCATGATGTAACTCCAAAGCTGGACAAGAAATCAAAAATAATTGCTCCATTGATTAGAAATTGTCAGGCTACCCAGTTCCTACACTGAGCTCCAACCTGGAGCTGCGATCAGGGAATTCACCACCAAGTAGAAGACCAGGAAAAAGAGCCCAGCGCTGTCTAACAGCCACAGAAACCACAGTATCATTAACTCATATTTACCAGTCTTTAATTCTCATTCCCTCCGAGCTAGCCACTGTCACAGATGTCTGCTGCTCATTAAAACGTGACATTTGGAAATGAACATCTAAACCCATTCGAAAGCAATTTGCCAGCCGCCGCAAGCCTCTTAACCAATTAAGACCGGGAACACATTCTGTGTCATTTTAAGATTTATTTGGAATATTCAAAAATAGCAGATCTACAAGCTCATAGCGCGGCACCGAGTGCCGCACTATGAGCTTGTAGATCTGCTATTTTAAAATTTGTGCAAATCTTTAGATATATTTTTTTTCAAAGCAGACATTTGTAACTCAAATCTTTGCTTCTGCGGGATTCTACAAATGTCTTCTAAATCCTAACAGTTTTTTTTTTTTAAACCTATGTTTCTATATCAGTGGTTCTCAGACTTTTCCATGTCAAGGACCCCCAAAATGATATGTATTTGACCGCGTACCCCCATCTCTAAATATTTTGTAATAGGGACCCCCCCAGAAGTAAAGATTTGAATCCCACATTTTCCCTTTCAAAATATATATACATTCAAAGACTTTTTCACGATTTTTCAAAAATAGCAGATATACAAGCCCATAGCTAGCCAAAGAAATCTAAAAAATCACACCCTGTGTGAAGGAAGCGGTGCCTTTGATGAGCCCCGTATTGATGTTGTCATTAATATTTGTTTATGGGACAGACACACGGACACCCGGACACAGACACAGTCAGATATAGAGCGGTTGGCACCGCTAAAAATGACACAGATGATGTGTTCCTGGTCTTAATGGGTTAATATCCATTCTAACGGCGAGCCGGGCCGTCTCATTATGGACACATCACTCTCCGTCTTCTTCCCACAGACTCAGATCCGTTGTGGTCCATCTACCTCCATATCATGTCTCTGACTCTATACTGTAATAAACCCTGTTTCCACTGGGATTCATGACAACTTTTTGTCCGGACCGTTTTGGGCACACAATGTCTTAAGCTACCTATATAGACTGAAGTAATTAAAGAGGGTCATGTATGTTTGTAACAGTTGAAATCAATCGGTATTCTGATATTAACCTGCTGCTGCATTAAGTGAAGGTGGGGGCCGCATGTGGCCCCCGGGCCACCAGTTTTGCACATGTATTATTATAGACGCTCGACAGCACCGTCCACGTTGGATTTAAACCCCCAGACTCTGCGGTGGTGGGCAGATACTTTGCCACTGTGCCACCCGATCTCACCTTTCTTTAGTTGTCTTTTCTACCTGATTTTACCTTATGCTACTTTACCCTACCATACTTTATCCTGTACCTTATGCCCTCCTAACATACGTACCTTATCTGATGCACTGCGTTGCGTCACAGAGTCACATCGGTATAGTGTAGTGCCAGTCGACGGCACGGTGGCGCAGTCGGTAGCGCTGTCGCCTCACAGCTAGAAGGTCCTGTGTGGAGTTTGTGCATGTTCTCCCCGTGTCTCCTAGGGTAGGTACCCTCACAAAAACATGCAGTAATCCTGGTCTCTATACTGCCTCCCCCCGGTCAGTCGGGGCGCCTGATGGAGGGGAAAGGAGGTGGTTGGAATAACGTGTTCCTTCCACGCGCTACGTCCTACCGGGGAAACTCCCCCCTGTCAGGTGATGAGAAGCTACGTCCTACCGTGGAAACTCCCCCCTGTCAGGTGATGAGAAGCTACGTCCTACCGTGGAAACTCCCCCCCTGTCAGGTGATAAGAAGCTACGTCCTACCGGGGAAACTCCCCTCCTGTCTGCATGCATTGAAGGAGGCATGAGCTCGGCTCTGGGCTCTCCCTAGGCCGGCAGAGGGGGTGTAGTGCCCAGGATTACTTAGACAATTGTCACTGGGTGAAAAAAATTGGGTTTCAAAATCGTGGGATAAAAGATTTAAGAAAATAGATACAAAAGTATAGTGCCAGTGCAGGTGTGTGAAATATGAGCAATCAAGCACTTCTGTTGTTGTTGGGGGGAAAAGGGTGGGGTGGGGTGGAGGGAATCGTGAGAGGGGGGGGGGGATCACATAACAGTGCGTGCTTCTTGAAAAATGTGTACCATCAGCGTCCCCAGCGAGCAGATTAATGAGAATCCGTGTTGCTGAGGCAGTGAAGGGGCGTCTCATTTGTTTGTGCACTCGTCTCCATTAAACAGCAATGAGGGGGATTCATTGAAGCTCCAGCAAGCTGCTCCTTTACAACTAAACTCATCATGCTCTCTAATCTGGGATGAAATTAAAAAGCTTTGGACACGCAGCTGCAACCAGATCAATCAGTCTCTCTCTCTCTCTCTCTCTCTCTCTCTCTCTCTCTCTCTCTCTCTCTCTCTCTCTCTCTCTCTCTCTCTTTCTTTCTTTCTTTCTTTCTTTCTTTCTTTCTTTCTCTGTCTTCCCGTCTCTCTCTCTCTCCCTCTGTCTTTCTTCCCACCAGTGTTGCCAGAGTTTGCGAGAGAAACAAGCCAAAAAGAAGTGACTCCAAAATCAGTTTTACCACTTGAACCATATATATATATACATATATATATATATATATATATATATGTATATATCTCCATATACATACATACATACATACATACATACATACACACATACATCGGCTATTTGAAAATAGGCGATCTACAAGCTCGTGTCGCGGTTGTGTGCCGCAACGCGGACAACTGGCACACACCATGTTTTATATTATATTATCCATCATACTTGAGTCTCTCTGGTTGTGACCACACTTTCCCGTCACTTATCATTGCTGTGTGACTCTGGGTCTGTGATAATAGCGTATTAATAATAAAAGTAATATTAGCACACTGTCATGCTTTGGCTGTGGAGGATTTATACTCAGCAATATGGAGCCAAATCGATAATATCACAATTTCATGCAACAAGATACTAGGCTCCTTATCCCGATCATCTTTCTTTTTTCTTTTCTTTTTTGGCAGAACTTAATGGCTGTGGTTTCTCTCAAATCCATCTCTTTTCTCTTTTTTTGACTAATTTAATCTCTAACATCAAGACAATATTGTATTTTGCTTGCAGTATCATAGAAAGTGTTTTCTGTTTTTTTTTTTTTTTTCGATTACTGGGCTCCAGCGGCAGAGTCCAGGACAGAGCGAACTGAACGCTGATCTGTGTGGTAACTCTGTGTGAAGTCGTGCGTGTGAATCCTGAGTCACTGGACGATGCAGAGCTTGGTTTTCAGAAGCAGCCAGGAGGATGAATCATGAGAGATGAGATGAGCGGATATACACACCGTCACATTCTCTCAGTATTAACCCATTAAACCCTGCAGTATTATATCGTCTCTGTCGGGTGGAAACCTCATAATTATGTCCCAAAGCTGATACTTTTCAGGATTATAAGCATCAAAAGTAGCAGATCTACAAGCTCGAAACGCGGCGCGAAGCGACGCGTTTCAAGCTTGTAGGATCTGTTACTTTTGATGCTTTTTAAAGCACTGAGCTGTGCTTCAAAGCTATCCACAGAGGCTGCCTGTCTTAGGTGTAATGGGAGTTTATTCCACGCTGTCGGTCCGTAGACGCAGAATGCTGCTTCACCGTGTTTTTTGTAGGCACCTCGAGCAGGTCATCTTGTAAAGAGAGATTTGTAAAGCATTTGCATAGATTTGAGTGTGAGATTCAATGTGTGTGTGTGTGTGTGTGTGTGTGTGTGTGTGTGTGTGTGTGTGTGTGTGTGTGTGTGTGTGTGTGTGTGTGTGTGTGTGTGTGTGTGTGTGTGTGTGTGTGTGTGTGTGTGTGTGTGTGTGTGCGCGTGTGCGTGCATGCGTGTGTGTGTGTGTGTGTGTGTGTGTGTGTGTGCGTGCAGTGGTGTAAAGTAACTAAGTACATTTACTCAAGTACTGTACTTAAGTGCAATTTTGAGGTATTTTTTTTACTTCACTGGAGTATTTCCAATTTTCAGTAGTTGTGCTTCTACTCCACTACAACTCAAGAGGCAAATATTGTACCGTTTACTCCACTACACTTATTTGACAGGTTTAGTTACTTTTCAGATTTGGATTATTATCACAAAACATATCTTTTGCAAATAGCAGATCTACAAGCTCACAACGCATCACATCGCGACGCGTTGTGAGCTTGTAAATCTGCTATTTTCAAAATATTGTTTATACATTCAGAACACTTGAAATGGGACATCCTGCATAATGTGTACTTTTACTTTGTGGTGCTTTAAGTACATTTTGATGCCACTTTTTAATACCAGACTTTTACTCGCAAAATATTTGAGTGTGTGTGTGCGCGCTTGCGTGTGTGTGTGTGTGTGTGTGTGTATGTGAAGGGGTTGGGGGTGGAGATGACGACGGTTCCATTTGCGTCAGAGATATGGCCTAGTTGGAATTTCAATACCTCCATAGAGATGGTAGAGCAGCCAGGCAGGGTGTAGTGTACTGTACATGGAGACGGGCCCGCTGGGGAGAGGGGGGGTGGGGTGGGGTGGGGGGGTTCATGGGGGATGGGTGAGCAGTGAGGGGTCATGTGACAGGGAGAGCTGGTTTCCTCTAACCCAGTGAGACTGGGAACGCATCTGTGTCACTTTAAGATTTATTTGGCTATTAAAAAATAGCAGATCTACAAGCTCATAGCTCGGCACCGAGTAATGCCTGACACAATGCAGATATATCGGGACAGACCGCCTTGGGATGTACCCCCCCCCCCCCCTCAGGGTTGCCAGATCTGCTTATTATAATTTCCCCGCAAGATTTTATTTGAAAATAGACGCTTTACAAAGCTCACAACGCGTCGCAGACTCTTGCAACACCCCACCAAAGCCTCCCCCCCCCTCTGTGCTCGTAGATTGGAAACCAGTCCAGATGGCTTTGTGCTGGTTTTGCATCGTTCACACAGAGTTGCCAGGTTTGTGTGCTATACAGAGCAGCTTTCATATGTGAAATAAAGGACACTCACTGTGTGTTCATGAGACTGGAAAGCAGAGTCCTCCCAATCCTCTAGGTACTATAGTGGTATCCCTCTTTGTTATGCAGTGTATGGATGTGGCTATATGTGTGAATAGCTGATAGCTCTCTCTCTCTCTCTCTCTCTCTCTCTCTCTCTCTCTCTCTCTCTCTCTCTCTCTCTCTCTCTCAGTGGTGTGCACAGACATTTTGAGGGGCAGGTGCTCAAGTAAATTATACTTTTTTTTGTTTACTTGGTCTGCTCTTTTTTCCCTCTACACCTATACCACTTTGCCAAAAATAGTCGATCTACAAGCCCACAACGCCTCGCAGCGCGAGGCGTTGTGGGCTTGTAGATCTGCTATTTTTGGCTAAAGTTCTCCTCAGAAAAGGGATGCTAGGTTTCGAGTGGTTATGGTAAAAAGAAAAATCATATCACATAAAGATTTGGCGGACCCCCTGTAGTAACTCTGAGGACCCCCTAGGGGTCCCGGACCCCCTGTTGAAGACCCCTGCTGTAAACTGAAACTGAAACTGAAATCCCTTTTTTTCAAAAGGGCACTTCTGGTCAAGAGGGCAAAGGGCAGGTGCTCTAGCACCACCTAGAGCCTATCTGTGCACGTCCCTGCTCTCTCTCTCTCTCTCTCTCTCTCTCAGCTCACATGGGAGATGGCGTCCAATTGAAGTTGTGTTTCACACATAGGCGTCTCCCTCTGTGGCAGTGTGTTTCCCAAATGAATGTACAGTTGGCAGAGAGGGATAGAGCACATGAAGATTGCATTGGGGATAATGGCTTGCACTCTGAAAGGCA
This sequence comes from Gymnoscopelus microlampas, assembly GCF_963454915.1. Taxonomy (NCBI): domain Eukaryota; kingdom Metazoa; phylum Chordata; class Actinopteri; order Myctophiformes; family Myctophidae; genus Gymnoscopelus; species Gymnoscopelus microlampas. The sequence continues at coordinate 47,910,119 of NC_139954.1, read as the reverse complement.
ATGACATCTGGCACGGTGATTGGTTTTATTATTGTAACGCCCAAACGACACCTATATCCATAATGTAACGGGCAGCGCCAGGTGTGTTAGGGATAAGACTGGTGTCTGAAGATAGCAACCTTTGCACGGGAACGCCCCTTAATTTGAATGAATGGTTTATTTTCGGGCTTTGTTTACAACCAATCAAAACACACTTGTGTGGACTTACAAAAAGGAAAATCACAATTGTACATATCCAAGTCAACTCACACACAACATCCAAAGTCACTGACCAAAACAAGCAATAAGCTTTGCCTATCCTTTACAATCCTTACAAAATGTATATATTTTAATATTTAAAAAAAATCCGGGAATCAACATTTACTTGAGTAAAAGTATAAAAGCATTGGTATCAAAATGACTTAAAGTACAAAAATAAAAGTACTCATTATGGAGAATTTCACGAGTTTTCAAAAAAAAAATTCGGCCATTTGAAAATAGACGATCCATTTGAAAATAGCCGATCTACAAGCTCACAATGCAATGGTTTAAATATTTTAATATTTAAAAAAACATAATAGTGATGTCACGACTAATCTGTGCCTATTTATTCATGCATAAGAAACTTAACCACAACCAGACATACCATGTATGGACAAATTGGTGACAAAGGCTTGTGTAGGCCTTCAGGTCTGGCAAATATTGGAAAATAGAAATACTCAGTAAAGTACAAATACCTCAAAATTGTACTTGAGTACAGTACTTAAGTAAATGTACATAGTTACTTTCCACCACTGCTGCAGAGTAAAAAGCCTGTGATCATAGAACCCGAGTTATAATACGTAACTATCCATCCTTCTCTTATCGGTGTGTCGCTCTGCCCATCGAGTCCCATTTGAACCGAGGGCCCTGGAAGCCTGCAGGTCCTCTGATAGAAAGGCTGTACAAAGGGCCGGGCCCCTCTGTGCACTTAGCCTCACAAAGGGCCGGGCCCCTCTGTGCACTTAGCCTCACAAAGGCTCCATCACTGACGGGTCTGATCTCCGTACGCCGCGGCGGTCAGAGCGCTACAAAAGAGCTGTCCTCTGTGTTCACTTCACAAAGATCACATCTCTAATGATAAGCCCTGAGTGATCCCTCTGAGAGAGACACGCTTTATTTATTTATTTACCATACGGAAACACTGATACACACTGGCCTTCTTTTCTTTTCTTTTTTTCTTTTTTTTTTCTTTTCTTTTCTTTTCTTTTCTTTTCTTTTCTTTTCTTTTCTTTTCTTTCTTTCTTTCTTTCTTTCTTTCTTTCTTTCTTTCTTTCTTTCTTGCTTGCTTGCTTGCTTGCTTGCTTGCTTGCTTGTGTGGATCTGGGACTTCATGTGATCAGCCTGTGACATCAGGTCGTCTATGACAGTGGTTCTCAAACTTTTTCATGTCAAGGACCCCCAAATGGACACTTATTAGCCCGCGGACCCCCATTTGAAAAGATACATTTTAAGGACCCCCAGTTTGACATGCATTAGGTCTACGGACCCCCATTTAATGGCATTTCTATATCTGGGACCCCAATTCATGTTGTAAAATCAATGTTAACTTAACTCTGAGAGTGTACAAATGGAACCAAATGGACCCGTTAGGGTCCATTTGGTTCCATTTGTACACTCTCAGAGTTACAGACCCATAAGGGTCCATTTGGTTCCTATCCATCATTTAGCTGGGGACCCCCTGGAACCCCCTCAAGTACCCCTGGGGGTCCCCGGATCCCAGTTTGAGAACCAATGGTCTATGACACATCTATGATGTATGACTCCTTATTTGGTCAAGATCCTGTATTGTTGTTCTTTAATATATTTTGATGGGAAGTATTTTTTCTGGAATATATTATATTGGGTCAAATATACCCAACGTTAGTGATGGTGTGATAATATTCAACGTTAGTGTGTTGGGCTAAAACTTAAAATGGCACTTTTGTTAAACGCGTTGTGAGCTTGTAGATCTGCTATTTTCAGAGCGCGACACCCGAGCGCAAACAAATATAAAATGACTTGTCTTTTAGTTCTACTGGATCTCTTCTCCACTAGATCCCTCACTAACATTTTAGTCTAGTTTTTATTTGTTGACAAAATTGTCACATATTTAGTCATAGTTTTAATCATCATAGCTTAGTTTTAATTTAGTTTTAATTTAGTTTTAATTTAGTTTTAATTTAGTTTTAATTTAGTTTTAATTTAGTTTTCGTCAGTGAAAAAAGGTAGTCGACGGACATTTTTTCGTCCTAGTTTTAGTCGACAAAATCAACACTGGTGTCGATGATCTGTGAATATGAACCAGGAGCACGGCAGGATATTATGTTATTCGTGCTCAAAAGCCTAATTTTATAGGAGAAATATTCATGGAAGCATAAAGCCCACTCTCAGCTGGAAGGGACAGACCAACCGTGGTTCCTTCTGATGTGATCAAAATCCATTTCATGTTTAAATCATCGTTATATTTTAATCATAAAATGGATGTGGAATTATGTGGGAACTGACATGAATATTATAGTTACCTGAACCTTATGAATATGATATAATATTCTCTTTTTTGAGCCGTGCTGCCGCTAAACTGTGGTTCACTGGCACTGGTTTGTGCTCTCATTGTTTATACTTTAACCGTAACCTTAATAATAATAATAATAATAATACATCATTTGGTCCCCACTCCTTGGCAATGGTGGAAGAAGTACTCAGATATTTTACTTCAGTAAAAGTAGCAATACCGCAATATAAAAATACTCTGTTACAAGTAAAAGGCCTGTGTTCAAAATGTTACTTGAGTAAAAGTACAAAAGTATTGGCATCAAAACATACTTAAAGTACTAAAAGTAAAAGTAATACAATGTTTGAAAATAGCAGATCTACAAGCTCACAATAAGCTTGTAGATCTGCTATTTTCAAATAGCCGATATATGAAATAGGGCTAAAGTGGTTAATGTATGGTTTATAATGTAATGATTTATATCTGCAAAGTAACTAAAGTAACTAAAGTTAATTGCTGCGGACCCCCTGGACCCCCACTTTGGGAACCACTCCACTGTAGGACTTGACAGTGAGCGCGTGTTGCATCATCCATCTAACTCCTCCATAGAAAGGGCAGCGTTTTCACTTTTCCCAAATTCAAGCTCTTTATAGGCATTTTTTTTTTAGGAACACTCATTCAATAACCCATTCAGAGCGGGCACGCATCTGTGTCATTTTTTGATTTCTTTGGGCTATTTTTGAAAAATCGGGGAAAATGTGTGCAAATCTTTGAATATATACATTTGTAACTCTAATCTTTGCTTCTGGGGAATTCTACAAAATGTCTTCTAAATCCTAACAGCTTTAAAAAAAAAAACGTGTAACCTATGAAACTTATAATATCAGTGTGTTTTCAAACCTTTTTCATGTCAAGGCCCCCCCAAAATGTATTTGGCCGTGCCCCCCCCCCCCCCCCCCCCACCCCCATCTCAAAATGTTGTTCCAGGGGACCCCCCAGAAGCAAAGATTTGAGTAAAAAATAATTGCTTTAAAATATATGTATTTTCAAAGATTTGCACACATTTTCACGATTTTTCAAAAATCTACAAGCTCATAGCGCGGGCGCTATGAGCTTAGATCTGCTATTTTTGAATAGCCAAATACATCTTAAAATGACACACAGATGCGTTCCCGGTCTTAATGGGTTAAGACTTCTTGGATGCAGCGGGCCCTCATCCATTCTGTCTCCTCAGTGGGCTGACCAATAGATCTCACTTTACACACAGCACAGGCATGTTCTGCAGGGAGTGAGAAAACGGATTATAAACGTCTCCAAAACTAAAGCTGTTCATTAGTATTTTCTGTGAACTCTCATGCACAGGGGAGTGACCAGTGGTGGAAAAAGTACTCAAATGTTTTACTTAAGTAAAAGTATCAATACTGTAAAAACACCGTTACAAGTAAAAGTCCGGAATTGGAAATGTACTTGAATAAAAGTGCGAAAGTATTGGTATCAAAATGTACCATTTCACAAGTTTTCAAATCTCTACAATGTATAAAAATCGTTTGAAAATAGCAGACCTACAAGCTCACAATGCGTCGCGATGCGACGCATTGTGAGCTTGTAGATCTGCTATTTTCAAATGGCCGAAATATATATAGGGCTGAAGTGGTTAATGTATATTTCGTAATAATAATCTAAATCTACAAAGTAACTAGTAACTAAAGTTTTCAAATAATTGCAGTGGAGTAAAAGTATAATATTTGCCTCTGAGATGTAGTGGAGTAGAAGTAAAAGTCAGCGTTTTCAAAAAAAAAGTCTCAAGTATGCACACATATAGTTATGGTGGACGCATCCCTGCCAGGTGTGGACTAGAAGTTTTGAACACATTGACATTGTGTTAAAGATCTGAGGTGTTCTGCTACTTCTGTGTGGTTGAGTGAATTATAGTGTTTTGGTCATAATATCAGCCCCTATACTGTATGTACAAACGTTTGCATAGGAATGTATATTACAGTAGGTTTATCTATGGTGTTCCGTGGGATCAGCTGTTAGTCTAGTTAGCTGGATAATAACCCATAAAGTCCATAAAGGTTTTCCAGCAGCTTCTGCACGGCTGACATTGTTGTTTTTCTCTCTGACCCACCTTCCTTCAGAGCCGGAAATAAACATAGTTATTATTTCAGGCATCCTGACTCATGATTATGTTTCATTCCACATAATCATGGTGTTCTGTATTTGAATACAGCATGACTGTACTGCCATCTTCTCTCTCTCTCTCTCTCTCTCTCTCTCTCTCTCTCTCTCTCTCTCTCTCTCTCTCTCTCTCTCTCTCTCTCTCTCTCTCGCTCTCTCTGCCGATCTACAGAGCTTATAGATCTGCTATTTTCAAACATTTTAGTACTTTTACTTTTTGGTACTTTAAGTATCAGGGACGTGCACAGATAGACCTTTGCCCTCTTGACCAGAAGTGCCCTTTTGAAAAAAAGGAAAAAAAACAGGGGGTCCGGGACCCCTAGTGGGTCCTCAGAGTTACTACAGGGGTTCCGCCAAATCTTTATGTGATATGATTTTTCTTTTTACCATAACCACTCGAAACCTATAGCATCCCTTTTCTGAGGAGAACTTTAGCCAAAAATAGCAGATCTACAAGCCCACAACGCCTCACGCTGCGAGGCGTTGTGGGCTTGTAGATCGGCTATTTTTGGCAAAGAGGTATAGGTGTAGAGGGAAAAAAGAGCAGAACAAGTAAACAAAAAAAAGTATAATTTACCTGCCCCTCAAAATGCCTGTGCACGCCACTGTCAAGTATATTTTGATGCCAATACTTTTGTATCTTCACCCGAGTAGATTTTTGAATTCCGGACTTTTACTTGCAACAGAGTATGTCTACATCGCAGTACTGATACTTTTACTCAAGTGCCAAATGTGAGTATACCTTTTCCACCACTGGAAGAGGTCTGTCTGCATGCTTTTGAGAGCACAAATACCACGTCCCCCCCAGAAGCGCAATGAATGAATGTGTGTTCATCATGAATATGTGAACTGTGTCGCTGCCTTGTTTTGCTCCCCGCCGCTCCGTGTGGGTGGAGGGAGGGAGGGAGGGAGGGAGGGAGGGAGGTGTGAATATGGAACTGGGTCTGCCAGCTTTCAGATGACAGTGCAGGCCAGCCAGGCAGCGCGTGGCTCCGGGGTCTCTATTCTCCTCTCGGAGCCAACAAACACAACCCGGGGAAATGTTGACAGGCCTCAGTGAACTGCTGTCACCCTGTGTCACCCATGTGTCACCCTGTGTCACCCTGTCACCCTGTGTCACCCTGTGTCACCCTGTCACCCTGTGTCACCCATGTGTCACCCTGTGTCACCCTGTGCTGGTTGCTTACATAAGACCCTGGCTGTCACAGCTCATTGTGTTGAACCAGTGGGCTGTGGGTGACAACTCAAAAGCACATTATTTTTTTCATATATATTTTTTTCATTCTCTCGGGTTAACTGAATGTTTCTGGATGTTGTTTTATTTTAATAGCGTTGGCCCGGTTACTGCGTGGGATAGGCTCTCTCCCTCCCTCTCTCCCTCCCTTTCTCCCTCCTTCTCTCTCCATCCATCCCCCTCTCTTGCTTGTCTGTGCTTTACTGTGTGAAGCACAGACAAGCCAGCAGAGTGCAAAGTACTGTACGTACAGTATGTATGTATTGACTGAATATATACTGTATCAACCAATTAAGACATGAGGCCCATTCTACAAAATGTCTTCTAAATCCTAACTGTTTTTTGAAATAACTTGTGTTTCTATATCAGTGGTTCTCAAACGTTTTCATGTCAAGGACCCCAAAATGATTATGTATTTGGCCACGGACCCGCATCTCAAAGTATTTTGTTCCAGGGACCCCCCCAGAAGCAAAGATTTGAGTTAAAAATGTTCGTTAAAAATATATATATATATATTCAAAGATTTGCACAAAATGTTACGATTTCTCAAAAATAGCAGATCCACAAGCTCATAGCGCGGCACCGAGTGCCGCGCTATGAGCTTGTAGATCTGCTATTAATGTCCTGCTGCAGTAACCCAGGACCCAGTCAGCACTCTCCTCCTCTAGGCTGCTCTGAAAATGAAAAGTACATTTATAGACAGTTCTACCATTATGTGGCATCGTGTTTTATGAGTAACGGCTGTACGGGGAGGGGGAATTAGTCAGAGTTATTGGGTTGAGAAGTTCCATTCACCTTGGAGCAGAGAACCATAAGATTATATAAGATCCTTGGGCCGGGGAAGGTTTATCTGAGTGTCTAGACGAGGCTAATCGCCTTCTTCATCCAGGCTCCTTGACTTTGGAGTGACCTGCCCAGAGAGGCATATATATACAGTACAGTATAAGGGTTTGAAATGTCATCATCTTTATCTTTATATATCTCGTAACTATTGTTACCCATTCAAACCGGGAACGCATCTGTGTAATCCACTCTATCCATATTTTATACCTTGGCTATTCAAAACATAGCTGCTATTTGTGCAAATATTATTTATATATATATATATATCCGCCCATCTGCCAAAAATCTCGGTGTAACCCTTGACAGTTCATTAAAATTTACTCAACACATCAGTTCCGTGGTTAAAGCCAGCTTTTTTCAGTTAAAGGTAGGGTAAGTGATATTTTTTGGTTAAAACAAAAAGTATTTTGTTAAAAGGTTAAAATACTATATTCTGATAGTAATCATTGCTATAGAGTGTTTGTTCAGTAACAGGAGTCTCCCTGTCTCTCCAGCTCTTTAATAAACAGAAAATACATTTTTCAAAATCTCAGCCAATCAGGAGAAAGTACCCATTTTTAAGCTTAATTTGTATAGTGTTCCAGTTCCAATTTTGTCTGCTCATTTCTTAGTGTCATCACTTCCAATTTCACTTGTTTAATCTGTATCCTGATTGAGTTCTCTGTCCTGGTTGGATAAAATTGGAAATGAAACTGAAACTGAAACAAACATGCATTTTCTGTTTAATAAAGAGGTGGAGAGACAAGGAGACTCATTTGACTGAACAAACACTCTATAGCAATGAGTACTATCAGAATATAGAGCTATTTAACACTTATTTTAACCAAAGCAAATCACTTACCCTACCTTTAAGGCTTCTGGCCCAGATTAAGCCCTACCTCCCTCGCCACCAACTGGAGATGGCCATCCATGCCTTCATTTCATCCAGATTAGATTACTGCAACTCTCTATATACCGGTTTAGATCACACATCACTCAGACGCCTTCAACTCGTTCAAAATGCTGCCGCCCGCCTCCTTACAGGTACAAGAAGGCGTGAGCACATTACACCTGTCCTTGCCTCTCTACACTGGCGCCCCGTAAATTTTAGAATTGATTTTAAGGTGTTTCTATTTATCTACAAATCATTAAATGGGCTCCATCCTACCTCTCCACACTTGTAGAACCATATGTCCCAACCAGGGAATTGAGGTCTGCTGATACATTTTTATTCAAGGTTCCAACCCGAAAATGTAAAAAGACCAGGGGTGACCCGCTCGTTCATGGCCACGGCCCCGCGACTCCGGAACAGCCTGCCCCTCCACATCTGAGCCCCCCAATCGATCGGGGCTTTCAAGGCCAAACTCAAAACTCATCTTTTTTCCCTCGCTTTAAATAGCATCTAATTTACATGGTTTGCTTTTATCTCACTCCATAATTATGTCTATGTACGTATTAGTTATGTACCTAGCCTATATGTAATTTCCACTTATACTTACTTCTCCTTCCCTCTTTATGTTGTCTTTTTAAAGTGTTTTTCCTTTGTTGCTCTTAAATGTTTTGTGAACTTGCTCTGTTGTTTTTGCATTGATGTTTTTGTGCTATATAAATAAAGTTTGATTTGATATATATATATATATATATATATATATATATATATATATATATATATATATATATATATATATATATATATATATATATATATATATATATATATATATATATATTATTATTATTATTTTTTTTTAAAGGGATAATTTTTGATCCCTTTAAAAATCTTTGCTTCTGGGGAGTCCCTATTACAAAATACTTTGAGATGGGGGCCAAATACATATGATTTTGGGGGTCTTTGACATGAAAAAGTTTGAGAACCACTGAAAATGTTTTACTCAAATCCTTGCTTCTGCGGGGGTCCCTGGAACAACATATTTTGAGATGGGGGAATCCCCCAGAAGCTAAGATTTGAGTTACAAATGTTCGCTTAAAATATATATATATATATATTCAAAGATTTGCACACATTTTCATGATTTAAAAAAAAATAAAGTAGAACTACAAGCTCATAGCACGGCACTCTGTGCCGTGCTATGAGCTTGTAGATCTGCTATTTTTGAATAGCCAAAGCAATCTAAAAATGACACACAGATGCGTTCCCGTTCTTAAAGGATTGACAGCCTGTGGTGTCACTGAGTCCACACTCCACACTGCAATAGATTCACGGGGGAAAAAAAACACCAAATGAAGTGAAAATCTACATAATATTGAACTATTAAAGAGGCTCAGGGTGGCTTATCGGAGCATTTAAGGACAGAATAATGCACCGGCTGAGCTCTACAACCTCCCCTGACTCTTAATTACTGCAATGACTCAGTGCTCTGGGTGTTGTGGTTGTTGTTGACAGTAAGACGGCAGGCTTGCAGTTTGTAAGCTCCTCCTAACACCACGATTGTAATCAGAGATTGTCAACAAAACAATCAACGGTAATACACACATTCACACAAACACAGGCACACACACACGCACGCATATACACGCACATACACGCGCATACACGCACGCACATACACATTCACACAAACACAGGCACACACACGCACGCATATACTGTACACGTGCATACACGTGCATACACGCACATACACGCACGCACATACACATTCACACAAACACAGGCACACACACGCACATACACAAACACAGGCACGAATGCACGCACGCACACGCACACGCACACGCACACGCACACGCACACGCACACGCACACGCACATGCACAGGCACACAGACACACACACACACACACACACACACACACACACACACACACACACACACACACACACAAGCAGACACACGCACGCACACACACACGCACGAAGACACGCACACAGACACACAGACACACAGACACACATTCACACAAACACAGGCACACACACATGCACGCATATACACGCACATGCACGTGCATACACGCACGCACATACACATTCACACAAACACAGGCACACACACACACGCACGCATATACACGCACATACACGTGCATACACGCACATACACGCACGCACATACACATTCACACAAACACAGGCACGAATGCACGCACGCGCTCGCACACACGCAGACACACACATACAGAGACACACAGAGACGCGCAGACACGCACACAGATACAAACACGCACGCACACATGCACGCACGCACGCACACACGCACACACACACACACACACACACACACACACACACACACACACACACACACACACACACACAGGCGTACACATATTTAAACGGAAATATTATTATAATATTCTAATTTTGAAAAGCATGTGGATAGTGATAAAAGGTGCAGCTCAACAAACAGGAAGGATCCATAGTATTAACTTATTAATGTCAAGACAAATACAAACCAGCAGTAATACATCTCACTTAAACCTGTTTCACCAGGCTTACAAACAATAGATATTAAAGGCCTGCTCCATACATACACGCACACGCACACACACACACACGCACACACACACAAGCACACACGCACACACACACACACACACACACACACACACACACACACACACACACACACACACACACACACACACACACACACACACACACACACAGACACAGACACACCGCAACTACCAATATTTACAAGCAACTTAACAGAAAAACAGGCCCAAAGTTGCTTATATTTTGCAGACATGGCAACACTGGTGGCGCTGAAGACCATCTATGTGAAAGGTGTGTGGACGGACCGTACAGATTCCAGGTTTCACAGCCGTAGAGCGGTGTGGAGACGTATTAGACCGTTGTCTTTGGTGTGTTGAGGCGTTTCTACTTTACTGGAGTATTTCCAATTTTCAGTACTTTTACTTCTACTCCACTACATCTCAGAGGCAAATATTGTACTTTTACTCCACTACAATTATTTGAAAACTTTATAGTTTCTAGTTACTTTGTAGATTTAGATTTTTATTTCTAAACATACATTAACCACTTAAACTCTATATTTGGGCTATTTTGAAAATAGCCGATCTACAAGCTCACAACGCGTCGCGATGCGACGCGTTGTGAGCTTGTAGATCTGCTATTTTCAAAATATTTTTAAACATTTTGAAAATTTGAAATGGGACATTCTGCATAATGACTACTTTTACTTTTGGTACTTCAAGTATATTTTCATTTTGTACTTTTTACTCAAGTACATTTTGAGTAAAATTCCGGACTTTTACTTAATGGAGTATTTCTACATCGTGGTATATGATACTTTTACTTTTGTAAAACATTTGAGTACTTTTTACACCACTGGTTTATCCCTATACTATACGGAGCCTGCCAAAGAAGGCTGTGCATGTTATCTGATCTGGTGTTGGATGTCACCATCTGAGCTGTGATCTTCAGACAGGATGATTCCACCATGTCTGGAAGCTGGCACTGTATACTGCTAAAGGCCTGCATGCTGTCAACGCTGAACATGGAAAGAGATGTTAGGGAGCAGTGTTGATTCTGACAGCACATTTTGATTTAGTTTTAGTCATATTTTAGTCATCTGAAATGTTTTAGTCTAATTTTGTCGATTAAATACCATAAGATTATAGTCGTCTAAATCTACAGTTGATTTAGTCGACTAAAATGTATTTTGGCGGTGCCTTTGTGGCAGCGGTGGCCTAGTGGTTAGAGGGGCGGCCTTGATACCGGAAGGTCCCTAGTTCGATTCCCCAATTCATCACATCAATCATGAATCACCGCTGAATAGCCCTTGAGCAAGGCTTCCATGCAGGGTCCGGCTGGAAACAAGCTTCGTGCTTAGTCCGACACCCTGGGTAAACAACAAACTTTGCTTTGCTTTGCTTTTGCCTTGATGGCGTCGTAATGGCTGATTATTTTTTTTTTAGCGCAACCAAACATAAAATGACTTGTCTTTTAGTTCTACTGGATCTCTTCTCCACTAGATCCCTCACTAATCTAGCTCTACTGCTGGTATCTTCTAATGAGCCTTTTAGGACAAATGATGTGAAGATAGGTTGATCGTGGCTGAAGTCGTCCTTTAAGTGGTAATGGACCCTTCGCTAAACCTCACCCCAAAAATCGTAAATAAATGGTAAATGGTGCATTTATATAGCGCTTTTATCCAAAGAGCTTTACATTGGTGCCATTAACCCATTCACACACACATTCACACACACATTCACACACCGATGGAGGAGGAAACCACGCAAGGCACCAACCTGCTCATCAGGAGCAATTAGGGGTTCAGCGTCTTTCTCAAGGACACTTCCACACTAACTCTGGGGAGCCCCCCCAGCCCGGGCCACTCTACCCCTGAGCCACTGCCGAGAGAGAGAGAGAGAGAGAGAGAGAGAGAGAGAGAGAGAGAGAGAGAGAGAGAGAGAGAGAGAGAGAGAGAGAGAGAGAGAGAGAGAGAGAGAGAGAGAGAGAGAGAGAGAGAGAGAGAGAGAGAGAGAGAGAGAGAGAGAGAGAGAGAGAGAGAGAGAGAGAGAGAGAGAGAGAGAGAGAGAGAGAGAGAGATTCTTCTATTTTGTACTATTCTATACTATGCATACTATGTATATTTTCATCCACGCCTCTGGTTCCAGTGTGACACATCATAAGATCGTGGATTTTGCCATCGCTTTGAAATGACGCTAGAGTGCATGATGTTAGACACACACACACACACACACACACACACACACACACACACACACACACACACACACACACACACACACACACACACACACACACACACACACATCATCCATTCTCAGATGATGACACCCACGCTTTGACGCCCTAAGCGTTTTGATACAGAGAGCTCATAAAGAGCTTCTAATGACCTGGATGAGAACTGTAATAAATCTGGATAAGAATTGATTAACCAAACACCCCGTTCGTTCTCTTCTGCCAATAAGGGACTCTGTTTGTATCCGCTTGGTCCTGCATTCCTCTGTGTTTAAACCCATTAAGACTGGGAACGCATCTGTGTCATTTTAAGATGTCTTTGGCTATTCTAAAAATAGCAGATCTACAAGCTTGTAGATCTGCTGTTTTTGGAAAAAATCATGAAAATGTCATCTTTCATGAACATTTGTAACTAAAATCTTTGCTTCTGAGGGATTCTACACATGTTTTTTAAATCCTAACAGTTTGTAGTTTTTTTTTATTTTTTGTGAAAAATCTTTGAATATAGACATATTTTTAAAGCGAACATTTGTAACTCAAATCTTTGCTTCTGGGGGGTCTTTTTGCCACTCGATGTGCCATTCACTTTAAGCATGCGCATATCCTCTATTTTCCAAAAAATAGCAGATCCACAAGCTCATAGCGCGGCACTCGGTGCTGCGCTATAAGCTTGTAGATCTGCTATTTTTGAATAGCCAAAGAAATCTTAAAATGACACAGATGCGTTCCCGGTCTTAAAGGTTTAATATCTACAATGCTGCGTCCAGGTCATCTATGTGCTTCTGAACCTTCGCCAAACTGTTCATGATGAATGAAGTGCATGTCACCATGATGATTCATATCTGCTCGCTGTAATGAAATACAGATGATGCAAAATGCACTCTAAAAGAATACAGAGGAACATCTCAGCTGGGATTCCCAGAAACTAAAGCGAACAGTAACACTTTCTCCTTCATATAATATACTGAGCCTTTATACTAAGTCATTTACTGAATCTTTACACCAGTGGTTCTCAAACTTTTTCATGTCAAGGACCCCCAAATTGACACTTATTAGCCCGCGGACCCCCATTTGAAAAGATATGCCACGGACCCCCCCAGAAGAGTTGATTTTTACAGCTCTAGCAGTCAATTCTCAACCATTTTAATTGAAGGACCCCCAGTTTGGCATGCATAAGGCTACGGACCCCTATTTTATGGCATTTCTACCTCTGGGACCCCAATTCATATTGTAAAATCTATGTTCATGTAACTCTGAGAGTGCACAAATGGAACCAAATGGACCCTAACGGGTCCATTTGGTTCCATTTGTACACTCTCAGAGTTACAGACCCATAAGGGTCCATTTGGTTCCTAACTATCCATCATTTAGCTCAGGGGACCCCCTGGAACTCCCTCAAGGACCCCTGGGGGTCCCCCGGACCCCACTTTGAGAACCAATGCTTTATACTACTAGAGTTCGGGCTGCGTCACCTGCAGTGTGTCGCACCGCCGATCCCACTGATATGTCCATATATGGAGATCTCTGTATCTGTCAGTCCTTGTCCTTTTTATGCCCATATATGGTGTCAATTTGGGCTTTGCTCCCTGAGGTTTTTTTTTAACCAGTGGTTCCCACATTTTTTCATGTTAAGGACCCCCGGATTAATATGCATTTGTCCGCAGACCCCCATCTGAAAATATTTTTTGCCAGGGACCCCCATACAAGATTTGTGTTGTACAATGTTTCAAAAATGTTGAAAATATATCACTTTTTTTTTATCAATATGTATTTCTTTAAAATATCAGATTTACAAGCTCACAACGTGTCGCGATGTGACACGATATGAGCTTGTAGATCTGCTATTTTAAAATAGTCGATATAAAGTGGAAGATTGAGAACCACCAACCACAGCTCGGATCAGCGGTGATCGCGCCGCGACGATCATTGTTGTTTTTTTTCCTCCTGCGCGGTGCGGTGAAAAGAAAATCTCACCACAATCCAGCTCTTGCCGCCCGCGAGCGCACAAACGAGCACGCGTGTGAGAATCTCATGGGACCGCGCCCGCCTGCCTCACCGCCCCTCAACTTCTCCGCGCGTCCCAAATAATCGCCCGCCTCTCATTGAAAATGAATTACATATAGGCACGTTGGACGCTTGCCGTGTGAAAGGACCTTAAGACCTCCAGTGGTGTTGATAGATCCCCCCCCGCCCCCCCCTCTGGGTGTCCAGTATCGACCGGAAAACAGGGGAACTGATCGTTCAGGCCGAACAAAAGCCTATCAATCCCTGTGATCATTAACCTGCCTGGTGTCAATAGTCAGAGTCTATGGCGTTCACTGACCTTCACTGAGCGCCATTTGTCACCCCGCCCTGCCCCCCTCCACCCCCCCTCCCTCCTACCCCCATTCCCTTCACTCACACAGGACACACACACAGATGCATGCACACACACATCTCCATATTTCAACTGTTTGTTTGTTTTTAATGCAAATTAATTAATTTCAGTCGACTAAATATCATAAGGTTATAGCCGACTAAATCTACAGTTGATTTAGTCGACTAAAACGTGTTGTGAGCTTGTAGATCTGCTATTTTCAGAGCGAGACACTCGAGCGCAACCAAACATAAAATGACTTGTCTTTTAGTTCTACTGGATCTCTTCTCCACTAGATCCCTCACTAACATTTTAGTCTAGTTTTTATTTGTTGACGTAATTGTCAATATGTTAAGTCTTAGTTTTAGTCATCATAGACATAGATTAGCTTTTATTTAGTTTTGTCAGTGAAAAAAGAAGAAAAACATGTATAAATATATATATATATATATATATATATATATATATATATAATATATATATATATAAAGATTTGCAGCCAAAGAAAATGAAGGGCCGTCTTGTCATTCTTGTCTGTTTTTCTCCTCAGTGGATTGACCAATGGATGTGAACGTAGACATACATGCACATACATGCACATACAGTACATGCACATACATGCACATACATGCACATACATGCACATACTACATGCCACATGTCTGCCCTGCGGAACCGTTGGCATTATGCAGGGAATGAGGAAATGAACGTTTCCCAGGCTGTTAAGCTGTTTATTAGCATTTCTGTGAACTCACACTCAATTAAGATTGTTGTTTGTAGAAATGCCTGGGATCCATGTTTTTTTCCTCCTCAGTGGGTTCGTCCATCGATCTGAACCTCCCGGTCATTGACCATTGATGCAGGGAGTGAGGAATCTGTTGTTGTTTTTTTCACTTTCCCCAAATTTAAGCTGTTAATTAACATGTGTTTGTGACCTCTCGCTCAATTAAATAGAAAATGGTCTCGTCAAAAGTGTCAACAAGAACACACAGTTAGCACTCAGGTTATCTTTTTAGCATTGTTGTAAAACTGTACCTCTGTACTTTTTACAAACAAGTATTCAATCAATCAATCAATCAATCAATCAATCAATCAATCAATCAATCAATCAATCAATCAAAAAAGGTGGTCAGGGATATTCAAAAGTTGTGTGGCTGTTGTTGCTCATATAGTGAGATGGTAAATGAATCTAAAATTTCACATGGGCATTAACCACTAGCCAGATGTCAGATTTGTCTGGTTTCCAGGCTAATTGACCACTGGAATATGCAGGGACTGATTTCTAAATTAAGCTGTTTTTATATCATTTTTTCCCCACAGGTTATGAGATCTGCAGTCATTGCTGCGTTCCCAAGTCTGCACGAAGTTTGGGAGCACGGCACGGCACGGCACACATCCCCGGGCATGGACTAGTAAGTATAAAATGCACAATCTATTACCACTAAATATATGCATGAATTATATATATATTATTATGTACAGACTATCAACAGTGAATATAAAACAGAATCTGGATAATACAAACAATATCTGTCCTCATAGAAACCCCATTAATGATGAAATGTCTCACAGTGGTGTAAAGTAACTAAGTACATGTACTCAAGTATTGTACTTAAGTACACTTTTGATTATTTCTTACTTTACTGGACGATTTCCAATTTTCAGTACTTTTACTTCTACTCCACTACATCTCAGAGGCAAATATTATACTTTTACTCCACTACAATTATGTGAAAACTTTAGTTTCTAGTTACTTTGTAGATTTTGATTACTATTACAAAACATACATTAACCACTTCAGTCCTATATACATTTCGGCCATTTGAAAATAGCAGATCTACAAGCTCACAATGCGTCGTGATGCAACGCATTGTGAGCTTGTAGATCTGCTATTTTCAAATGATTTGCATACATTTGAAATGTTCTGTAGAAGTTCTGCAGAACGAGTATAGGCTACTGTCTACTTTTGGTACTTTAAGTACATTTTGATACCGATATACTTTTGTACTTTTACTCAAGTACAATTTTGAATTCCGGACGTTTACTTGTAACAGAGTAATTTTACATTGCGGTATTGATACTTTTACTCAAGTAAAAAAATGTGAGTACTTCTTCCACCACTGCTCAGACCCTCCCTGCAGTTTAATTCCTTGTAACGTTGCTGATGTAGGAAGTGTTGTATTAATACACTGGTTAGTGAGTGAGTCAGCTAAACGTCAGCTAAACGTCTAAATGCAGGATGTTGGAGGAAAAGGCTTTGATCTCTGGAGTCCATGCTGGAGCGTCAGGCAGCAATAAGGCTTTGATCTCCACGAGGTTGGATCTGCTCGAGGGGGGATAGGGGGGGGGGGGGGGGGGGGTAGGGAGGGGGGAGCAGGGGGGGGTTGACATCTCCCTCTGGACATTCGTCTTCATGGCCGATGGGGGATATCGTTGTTGTCGGGCAGAAACCTCTTATCTCCATATTCTAACTTTTTTTGTTTTTTGTTGTTGTTAATGAACCCATTAAGACCGGGAAAGCATCTGTGTCATTTTAAGATTTATTTGGGCTATTCAAAAATAGCAGATATAGAAGCTCATAGCGTACGAGCTTGTATATCTGCTTTAAACAAAAATCGTGGAAAATGTGTGCAAATCTTTGAATATATATCGATACATGTTTTTTTTTACTTCAATCTTTGCTTTTGGGGGTCCCTGGAACAACACATTTTGAGATGGGGGTCGGCGGCCAAATACATATCATTTTGGGGGTCCCTTGACATGGAAAAGTTGGAGCACGATTGATATAGCAACATACTGTTAGGATTTAGAAAACATTTTTAGATAATGTATTTGTCCGTGGACCCCCATGTCATAATGTTGTGTTCCAGGGACCGCCATGAAGCAGAGATTTGAGTTACAAATGTTCGCTTTAAAAAATGATATTCAAATGCACTCATTTTCAAGATTATTCAAAAATAGCAGATCTACAAGCTCATATGAGCTTGTAGATCTGCTATTTTTGAATAGCCAAAGACATTTAAAATGACACAGCATGCGTTCCTGGATTGATAGGGGTTAACGCCCTATTTGATCACACTACAGCGTCACACAAAAGCATCAACAGTAACAGGTCTTCAAGCTCGAAACAAGTTCCGCGCTTGTAGATCTGCTGCTTCAGCTATTTTTTAATTTCTATCCTGAAAAGTAACATATGAGGTAATTTCCACCAGACGGAGACGCTTGTATGTTTGATCCCTGCTTCTGGTCAGACTGATTTAAATACATGCTTTTCCTTTATAACTGTCCCTTAGTTTCAACACGTAGTCACTTTGGTTCTTTGACAGTCAATCCCCCACGAATGCATTCATTTAAATGTATGTATGCAAATGAAAATGCACGGCTATTACCACTATAATTGTACACATTTGAAGACTGTACCGTATATAATGTCTGTGTTGCACGATGCCACGGGGAGGTTTTGTGATGCAGGCAGTGGAGACTAATCTACACTCATTTTTTTTTCCACTGTCGTCGTCTTTTTGTGGGGTATTTCTTAATAGTCTACTGTCCATCACAGCACAATGACTGTTGCTAACAGCTTTTCCCCCTTAAAGGGATAGTTCACCCAAAACATTTTTTTTCTATGGATCAGTCACCCCATGGAGACTTGAATTCATGGATATGTTTTAGTTTTAGTTTTTGTCTCATTCCTAAGACAATAATTTGATGACCAGTGGACCGGTAGGCAGCGGTTCCGGTAGAAGACACAACGGAGACTCTTGCTCTGAATGGGGAGATCTCATTTTGAACAACAACATCAACAACTTTTTATCTTTTAAGTTGTAGATAGATGTGTTACATCCACTGATTCTAATCGTTCATCTGAGTGTTTTCAAATAGTTTTGTTGTTTTGTAACAGGAAAAAGCCCTCCATTATACTGTACCTTAAAGTGGTGAGCTTAATTTGCTAAAAGCAGTGTTAAATTATTGATCAATGCATTCGGCTGTTAAAGCACGTAAATCGAAGCCATAAACTCCTCCAATTTTTTAATAAACTCTTTTATTGCCTACTCACATTGATTGTTATAGGCTGGGCTTTATGGCTGAGGTGCTACAGGGGGGGGGGGGGGGGGGGGGGGTACTTTACAGCCTAACGTCCATGGATCTCAGCAGCCAGATAAATTACTGGACAACAGATGATAGTTACAGTAAAATACTGTCCATGCTGTTGATGGGGGCTGTGGATCATGAGACTATACAGCAGAAACACACTGGTAGCAGAGTGGTTCTCAAACCTTTTCAGGCTGTGACCCCCCAACATAATCATATTTCAATTGGGGACCCCCCACCCTGACAAGCACTTGGAATTGTAGGAGTTGAGATATTACGTTTAGTTTGACTTTTGTTCCACAAACAAATATTGTGAAAATAGCCGATCTACAAGCTCACAAACGCCTGCGTTTCCGCACCACACCGCCCGCGTGTGCTGTCGTTTCCATATACAAGGACCCGGTTCAAAGTGGGCTCAGTGATGATTATAGTTGGGCTAATTTATACCCTGTCATTCTCTCACAATCCTTAATATGTTGGTTATTAAGAATAACTACTGCATATGAGTTTATGACTGTTTATTCTATGTATATTTGTCATGTCAGAATAAGTAATTAGGCATTCTGCCTAATTCAAGCTGCAGTACTTTCTACTCACAGCTGCATATGAGAGTTTCTCTACATAATAGGATTGCATTTGGATGTACTTTGAGTACTAAACGAAACTATCTAAACTGAAGTGTATACTATTTGGTATTGTATCTTTCCAGCTAGATGACACCATTTGACTGGTTTGATATGTGTGTGATATGTTAGACCTCTGATGGTACATTGTATTTATATTAGAGCCCTTATATGTGTCTTTATTCTGTTTATTCCCAGAAAACCACATACACATTTGCATTGTTGAACTTTACTACATGCCTGTACGACTGCAAAAGGAGAAAACCCAGCATCAAGCCTCTCTCTGTCCTCTTCTTTAATATCTGGAATAAGGGCCCCTAAAGTGGTGTTCTGGCACCACTTTTGGCCAATGTTTTGCCAATGTTTGGCCAATTGGCAGGCAGGCCAAACAGGGCCGAACAGGGCCTAACCGGTGATGTGTAACGCTGCTTGGTGCTGGTTGATTGGCCGTGGTCATGATGTTTCGGTAGACTAAAGTGAGGACTGTATTAGCTCCGCCCCCCCAGGACTTCAGAACATAATATATTTTGCTGTGTTTTGGTTTTTATTTCCCATTTTCAATATTTTTACTTCTACTCCACTACATCTCAGAGGCAAATATTGTACGTTTTACTCCACTACAATTATTTGAAAACTTTAGTTACTAGTTATACATTTTGATTAGTATTACAAAACATATATTAACCACTTCAGCCCCTACATGAGAGTGCTTTTTCCACCACTGGGTGCAGTGCTGGACCGCTTCACGGAAACTCAGCGTTAGTTGAATGGAATCCCCCAGAGATCTTCCTGTCTTCGTTCTCTGAGTATATCTGCTACTTTCACCGAATGTGCGCCCCCAGAATAGGAATGCTAATAAAGTTAAAGGATGCGGTCACCCTGGAAAACAAATCGGAGATAACGAGTTCAACTAAACCCCCCCCCCCCGTCCCCCCCGCCCCCCCCCATGCACAAGGCTTGGCTTCATCGTTGGTCCGCTCCTCCACCAACTCCTCTGGGAGTCTTTCCCAGTGCTGCCTCGCCTGTAGAAAAGAAAGCATTCTGGAGGAGTTGCTCGTATATATACCACGGAACAATAAAGCTGCCACACAGAGTAAAGTGCTTATAGGAACGACGGTGGGGTTCGCTCGTGAAAAAGCCATTTGGAGTGACTGTGTGACACGTAGAAGACGGAGTGAACTGAGAAGGCAATAACGTTGCTTACTGCGGGGACGGGCCGCGCTAACAAGATGAGAAGAGGATTAGCGCGCGATATAGCTCATCTTTCATTCAGGTGACAATTAGGGCAACGGTGTCTTAATGGCCCCCAACAGGGGCTCTGCAAGGCTGGACCACTTTATGTGAGGAAAAGCACCGACGTGTCTACAAATTAATGATGCAATTCGTTCAGAATTATTTCTTCACCTATTAAAGTATTTTGCAAATTGTAATGATTTTGATGATATAAATAAACGGTGTGTAATTTTAGCTGGTATAAACACTGTATTTACGAATGTGCCAAAGCCTGCCATCTCATCCTTAACCCATTAAGACCTGGAACTGTGTCATTTTTAGATTTGAGCTAAAAAGCATTATTTTACACTTTGGGCTATTCAATAGCAGATATACAAGCTCATAGCGCGGCACCGAGTGCCGCGCTACGAGCTTGTAGATCTGCTATTTTTGAAAATTCGTGAAAATGTGTGCAAATCTTTGAATATATATATTTTTAAAGCGAACATTTTTAGCGGTGCCAACCGCTCTAAGCTTGACTTGTCCGTATGTCCGTCCGTCCGTATCAGCACGGGATGATGAGCACGGGATTTTACACAGCTATAACTCCAGTTTGCAGCATGCCACCAAGTCCAAATATGGTATGTGGACTTAGACCACCAATAGGGACGAGCATGAATTGCTGAAGATAGCAAAGAGCGGTCCAGGGACCCCCAGCGTATGTTATGTTTGTCCGTCCGTGGAAGCACGGGATGAGCACGGGATTTCAAACAGCTATAACTCAAGTTTGCAGCATGCCACCAAGTCCAAATATGGCATATGGACTCAGACCACCAATAGGGACGAGCATGAATTGCTGAAGTTATCAAAGAGGAGTCCAGGGACCCCCAGCGTATGTTATGTCCGTCCGTCCGTGGAAGCACGGGATGAGCACGGGATTTCAAACAGCTATAACTCCAGTTTGCAGCATGCCACCAAGTCCAAATATGGTATGTGGACTTAGACCACCAATAGGGACGAGCATGAATTGCTGAAGTTATCAAAGAGGGGTCCAGGGACCCCCAAGCACGGGATGAGCACGGGATTTTAAACAGCTATAACTCCAGTTTGCAGCATGCCACCAAGTCCAAATTTGGTATGTGGACTTAGACCACCAATAGGGACGAGCATGAATTGCAGAAGCCCGCCCCGTCTGTCTTCCCATTGGCTGGCCTTTAAACAGGCATAACTCAAGTTCACAGCATGCGCCATGCTAGGGAGTACAAATTTTGTACATGGACTAAAACCACCAATAGGGCCCCAAAGGCACCGCTTCCTTCACACAGGGTGTGATTTTTAACTCAAATCGTTGCTTCTGGGGGGTCCCTGTAACAAAATATTTTGATGGGGGTCCGCGACCAAATACATATCATTTTGGGGGTCCTTGACATGAAAAAGATTGAGCACCACTGATATAGAAACATACGTTTTTCAGAAAACTGTTGGGATTTAGGAGACATGTAGAATCGGCTTCAGGTCTCAATGGGTCAACAGACCACTGTCTTTCATGAGTTCCGGTATATAGTCGTATTTTTGTCTCCCCCAGGCCGAAAGGCATGGCGAGAGAGTATGTTTTGCCCCCTGTCCGTCCGTGTGTCAGTCTGTGTGTCCATCTGTCTGTGAGCAGCTAATCTCCGGCGCCGTTGGCCCGATCGCTGCAAAACTGTGCACACACACTCCCTGGATGCCAATTCAGAACCTCTGCCCCAAATTGTCCACATAGCCCCGTTATAGCGCCCCCCAGGAGGCCGATTTGTGTAAAACCAATTTTTTGACATTACTCCTACATATTTTATCCAAACGTCATGCAAATCGGTACACAGTATCTCTATAGTCATATGATCAACACGGATCTGTCCGATTTCCCATATTCCATCCTGATTGGCTAAGGTTGGCTTCCAAAGTTTGCAGGATTGGTCCGTTTTGAACAAAATGCCTCAAATCATGAACGCAGCGTGCGATTTCCGTGAAATTTCACACGCACATTCCCACTAAGCCGAGAAAGAAATGCCACCCTTTTCACATTGGCCTGTTATAGCGCCACCAGCAGGTCTAATTTAGCAAAACACATTTTTGGAACAAAATGCCTCAAAGTCTGATTGCCGTGAAAGGCCTAAGAACAAATGATTAGAGTTCACAGACACGGTTATAGATCTTCATTAGAGCTCACACACACAGTGATAGATCTAATTAGAGCTCACAGACACAGTGATAGATCTTATTAGAGCTCACACACACAGTGATAGATCTGATTAGAGCTCACAGACACAGTGATAGATCTAATTAGAGCTCACAGACACAGTGATAGATCTTATTAGAGCTCACAGACACAGTGATAGATCTTATTAGAGCTCACACACACAGTGATAGATCTAATTAGAGCTCACAGACACAGTGATAGATCTAATTAGAGCTCACAGACACAGTGATAGATCTTATTAGAGCTCACAGACACAGTGATAGATCTTATTAGAGCTCACAGACACAGTGATAGATCTTATTAGAGCTCACAGACACAGTGATAGATCTTATTAGAGCTCACAGACACAGTGATAGATCTTATTAGAGCTCACAGACACAGTGATAGATCTAATTAGAGCTCACAGACACAGTGATAGATCTGATTAGAGCTCACAGACACAGTGATAGATCTGATTAGAGCTCACACACACAGTGATAGATCTTATTAGAGCTCACAGACACAGTGATAGATCTTCCTGCATTAGAGCTCACAACGCGTCGCATCGCGATACGTTGTGAGCTTGTAGATCTGCTATTTTCTAACATTTTAGTACTTTTACTTGTGGTACTTTAAGTACATTTTGATACCAATACTTTTGTACTTTTACTCAAGTAAATTTTGAATTCTGGACTTTTACTTGCAACCGAATACGTCTACATTCCAGTATGGATACTTTTACTTAAATAAAAAAACTTGAGTAGTTAGTGATAATTTAACTCTGGGGTCCATTCTCTCACACTCTCAAGAGTTAAAGTAACACTCAGATTGTTTTGCAGTGTACGCACAGCATTGATTTTCTTCCCCCTTATTAAATAATATTGCTTTTTTTAAGTTAGCTTTCATTTGAAGCTTTCACCATGAACAGATAATTGATGACGGGGAGCGGACCCCCTTCAGTGACAGGAACCACTTACAAGACAAACGACGGCGGCGATCAAAGAGAGATTTGGATGATTTATGGAGTACAATATAGTTAAATATGAAGTAGCCATCCATAACATCTTTATGGACATGAGAAGGATTGATGTTGGAGTATCGTTGTGTCAGTGTGGTGTAAAGTAACTAAGTACATTTACTCAAGTACCACTGTACTTAAGTTCAATTTTGAGGTATTATTACTTTATGGTATAGGTATTTCCAATTTTCAATAGTTTTACTTCTACTCCACTACATCTCAGAGGCAAATATTGTACTTTTACTCCACTACAATTATTTGAAAACTTTAGTTACTTTGCAGATATAAATGATGATATTATAAGACATACATTAACCACTTTAGCCCTATTTTATAGCAAGGCTAAATAGCCGATCTACAAGCTCACAACGCGTCGCGATGCAACGCGTTGTGAGCTTGTAGATCTGCTATTTTCAAACATTTTAGTACTTTTACTTTAGGTACTTTAAGTGCATTTTGATACCAATCATGTTGTACTTTAACTCAAGTAAATTTGTAATTCCGTACAGTACCTCTATATTGCAGTATTGATACTTTTACTTAAGCAAAGAATGTGAGTAATTTTCCCACCACTGCATTGTATGATTTATTGGCTATTGTACACACACACACACACACACACACACACACACACACACACACACACACACACACACACACACACACACACACACACACACACACACACACACACACACACACACACACACACTGTTCAGTCCTATAGTCTTCGATCTGAACATGCAAGACCACATAAAGATAAATAACTAGCTATTTGCTCATTTTTCATCGTACTGTACTACCGAAAAAACAGATTCCCATGGAGTGATTATAAGGAATCGTCTTTTATTTTATCTTGGAATCCACCACACATTAACATTTTTCAGAAAAAAAGATTATACATTTTTGATGAAGAACCTTTTTAAACCACAATTTCTCGTCACCCCCTAGAGATAACAAGCTTTTGATCTGAAGCTGTGAATAATTAACAAGCCTTCACGCACAGCATCGAAAAATGATCCTTTATACTGAAGATTACCCCTTTATGAAATAATATCACCGCTTCAAGTTGTCACATTAATATTTAAAAATAACTCATGCACTCTGGTAGCATATAATAAGCTGGTCCTCTGAGATAGTAGAGACTACTAAATACCCAGCTGGACGCTTTGAGATTATTATTCATCACTGGTCTTTAGATGTTCATGTAAAACAAATTAACCCTTTATGACCGGGAACGCATCCGTATCATTTTTAAGATTTCTTTGGTTATTCAAAAATAGCAGATCTACAAGCTTATAGCGCGGCACCGAGTGCCGCGCTATAAGCTTGTATATCTGCTATTTCTTTTTTTTTTTAAATCGTGGAAAATGTGTGCAAATCTTTGAATATATCATTATATGTTTTAAAGCAATTTTTTAAAACTCGGATCTGTGCTTCTGGGGGTCCCTGGAACAACATATATTGAGATGGGTGTCCGCAGCCAAATATATATCATTTTGGGGGTCCTTGACATGAAAAAAGTTTTAGCACCACTGATATTATAGCAGCATAATTCTTTTCAGAAAATTGTTAAGATTTAGAAGACATTTGTAGAATCTCCCAGAAGCAAAGATTAGAGTTATAGTGTTCGCTTTAAAAATATATGTATATTCAAAGATTTGCACACATTTAAAAGAAAAATAGCAGATCTACAAGCTCGTAGATCGATGAGCTTGTAGATCTGCAATTTTTTTAATGGCCAAAGAAATGTTAACATGACACAGATGCGTTCCCGGTCTGAATGGCTTAACCCATTAAGATCTGGAACGCATCTGTGTCACTTTAGATTTCTTTGGCTATTCAAAAATAGCGAATCTACAAGCTCGTAGCGCGGCACCGAGTGCAGCGCTACGAGCTTGTAGATCTGCTATTTTTGAAAAAATCTTGAAAACATTTTTTCTTTTGATTTTTTTCAAAAAAACTGTTAGGATTTAGAAAACATTTTTAAGAATAACCTCAGGTCTGACTGGCTTAAAGCTGTGAAACATAATGTACATCCAGAGCTGTGTGTACATTGTGTTCATACTGTATGCTGAGTATTGATTCCACACTGTAGAGCCCCTCTGGGAGACAGAGCGGAGCGGCGTGATGCGAGGTCGGGCGGCGGTGTGGTGGATGAGCCTTGAGGAGAGCGGGTGGGTTGATACTATGGCTGCTGTTGTCAGGCAGAAAGCTTGTATCTCTGTGTCTTCAAATGTTGATTTGTTTTTGTCTAGTTTTAGTCGACTAAATATCATAAGATTATAGTCGACTAAATCTACAGTTGATTTAGTCGACTAAAATGTATGTTGGCGGTGCCTTGATGGCGTCGTAATGGCTGATTTTACACTTTGTTGCGTGCTGAAAATAGCCGATCTACAAGCTCACAACGCGTCGCGCTGCGACGCGTTCTGAGCTTGTAGATCTGCTATTTTCAGAGTGTAACACCTGAGTCCAACCAAACATAAAATGACTTGTCTTTTAGTTCTACTGGATTTCTTCTCCACTAGATCCCTCACTGACATTTTAGTCTAGTTTTTATTTGTTGACGAAATTGTCATTATATTTTTAGTCTTAGTTTTAGTCATCATAGCTTAGTTTTTATTTAGTTTTAATCTCGTTTTTGTCAGTGAAAAAAGGTAGTCGACGAATATTTTTCGTCATAGTTTTAGTTGACGAAATCAACACTGCATCATCATAAACTTTATTTCAACTCAGAGTACAGTACAGTATCAGAAGAATTGTTAAAAATCACACCCAGAGTGAAGTGAGCGGTGCTATTTATGAGTATTTATGAATGTCATCATGTATCTCGGTAGCCAATCACAGCACGTCCTGCGAAGTGACGTGCCTACATTTTTTACATTATTATTGATTTCATCATGCATCTCCCTAGCCAATCACAGCACGTCCTGCAAAGCTTAGCCTATGGGCCTTTTTTGAGGCTTAGCCTCAAAAAAACAAAACACATACTCAACAACAAAAAAAATGGATAAACCATAACATTTAATAAAGCAGGTGCAATCTTGAACACAAGTGTTGGAAACCATTGCCCTGAATTGACCCAAAGAAGGAAGTGAACTTCTGGAGCTCATTCCAAGCAGATGGAAGCACTGACAGAGAACGCTGCCTCGCCCTTATATTATATTATAGCTCTGTCTGAGCATGAGGAAACCGTGAGCGTCAGGAAGTCACTGGAGCGTTCTAGTATAGGGACTAAGGTTCTGATCCAACATGGAACAAACATAAGGGAGCACATTCATACTTTGTATGTGACAAATAGATGTAATACTTCATCCATATTTGATTGGTTTATGTCAACAACACTTTAAATATTCATGGGGAATGGTCTGTAGCTGTTCTCTAGCGGTTCCAGAGTAAAGATATGACTTTAAGTGATATATAAACTCAATATCTGACACACCTGGATATGCCATAGACATAGATATTTCCAGATATGACCTAAGGTCTTTTACAGAACACATACAAGACAAAATTAAAATGCTCGTATCCTAGTAGAATATATTGTCTTCATGATGTATATTGGG
Source organism: Gymnoscopelus microlampas (assembly GCF_963454915.1). Taxonomy (NCBI): domain Eukaryota; kingdom Metazoa; phylum Chordata; class Actinopteri; order Myctophiformes; family Myctophidae; genus Gymnoscopelus; species Gymnoscopelus microlampas. The sequence goes on along the minus strand of NC_139954.1, from coordinate 47,882,611 downwards.
GTAATATTGTTTTTTGTTATCAATTGTTTTTTTTATCATTGTTCAATTTTGTAGCAAATCGCACTTTCTGCGTTTGATGCAGCTAAGCTACAATCGCTAGACCCATTGAAAGGGTTCGAGAGAGATGTTGGTGTTTTAAGCTAATCACTCAATCAGTTGTCTTTTAGATATTTATTCACTAAATCACACATAATACATAAATTGAATACATAAGTTACATGGTCAGTTACAGATAGACCTGGCGCTGGTTCATTAAGTCAGCTTCAGGCTATGGTATAAACAGACGTTAGTTACATCACTTAGACAGACCGGTTAGGTTATTAAACCTGTAAGAAAACAAAACACAGAGAACAACAATATTAAATGACGTGAATCCTCATCCCATTATGAACACATCAGAGTTATAATCGTTACATAGTTAATTCTCACTTACTTTAGTCCATCCATTCTCTCGCCAAGTTGTTAGCAACCTGTACTAGGTCCCATATCCTAGCACAGCTCATCGAATCTAAAAGCTTTCTCCCAAGACAAGCTATTATATCAACTTTACACATAAGGTCCGCCTTTAGGGCAGATCTTTAAGCAACAGGACGTTCTGGTTACCCACAAGGCTTTGCGCTTGGTCCTGTCTCTTGTTACACATCACACAAGGGCCGGCTAGCTCTGGCCTTCTGCCCTGTCCACCTATTGTTTCTTATCTCACAACCTTCCCCCGCTTGGTATGCGAGGGGCCCTTTGAAGCAGCTACCTCACCAGGGGGTCTAATATGGCCTGCTAGACTCAACTTAAAGGGACATGTATTCTTCAACAGGACAGATGACAAAGTACATTACTATATCATTAATAATAATCCACAATTATCTTTCATAATCATAGATTATTTCCACACCTGCCACCTGTGTGTCTGATCTAGGATCCAGGACACACACAAAACATTCCTCGTGAGCTTTTTGGCTCTTTAGATAACGGCTCGGTAAAACAATCATTTAGTATGGCTCTCTGTAAACTGCTTTGATCCCATACTCATACAGGTTACATTTTCAACACACATTGTCTCTCAGTGGCTCCAAACCCATATTTTGAAACAATTAACAGTTCAACTTAATGTTCTCAATTTGTTTGAAATACTTTTTGGACATTGTGGCTAATATTTGATCTCAAATTGACTTTACTTCATAGTAAATCAAGACCAATTTAATTTAGCAACAATTCTTTTCCACTAGTTTATCCCTGAGATTTTTCCTAAATCCCAGGACAAATTAACTTTAATTGTAGTTATTATCTATATTCAAGCATGAACCCTCCAAGGCCCATTTGTTTGACACCCACGTGTCTTGTCCTTTTTCTCTCCTCCCACTAAGTCAATGTCCTATTTTAGGGCATTTTGCCATGGTAACTGACATTGCAATTTGGGCAAAAGGGTTAAAAGATTATTAAAATAGTTGATCTACAATTTCACCTTAAGAAGCCTTAACTTAAACTTCAAGCACACATACAAAAATGCTTTTTAGACAATCAACAAATAATAATTCAAACAGGTCTGATTGCTCATACCATGAGTCAAATATCAGTAGAGAATAATTGTTGTTGTGCGGAAGAACCTCCCAACTTATGTTGCATTTTGAACTTAGTGGCATAGTTTTGGAAGTTACAAGTAGCTTAATACATTTCATTATGCGTTAAGTGTTTCTTCTGTGGTATATTGCAAACCTAGAAATGATACATTCATTTACAAAATATATCTCGAAATTTCCTGTACACAGTCGCTCAAATAAGACATTTCGATTTTTTAGACACCGCGCTGGCATCTTTTCGCTTCTCGTCCGCACTGCTCCCCTACTCTGAGGGTGGCAGCGCAAGTGTCAGTTCGTTCGCCAGTGTCCCGTTGCTGGCAGCCGCCAGTGGGACTGCTTTTTTAGCAGCTCCCTCCTGGGGCCTCTTCTCAGCTGTTGCCAAGAAAGAGCTGGTTGCTCCCTCCGCAGAGGGTGAGGAAGGCTTATCTTTTATCTTTACCTTCTTTTTTCTAATTATTCCAGCCCCACCAGGACGAAGCATTCTCTTTGCCTGGATCCTGGCGGTAAGAACCGAAATGACCTGACGTAGCACCCCGCCCCTCTCTTTCCGAGCGGGCGCTCGCATGTCAGGCCACACCCACTCAGACTTCCTTCTGAGTGGTTTTGGGGGTGCTGGGTTGGCGCCCAGCCCCCGATTTCGGACAGACCCTGGTCTGCCTTTAGCCTGTCGCCTGCCACCTTTGTGACACGCAGGCTTGGGGCAAACGCCACCCTTCTCGAACGCCACCAGTCTGCTTTTAGCTGGTCGCCTGCCACCGTTGTGAACTGGAGGCTCAGAGGGACCGCCGCTTTCAGCAGGTAGCCTGCCACCTTGGTTACCCCGAGCAGGTAGCCTGCCACCTTGGTTACCCCGAGGCTCCGTAGGGCCACCCAGCTGGCTGGCCATGGCTCTCCGCCCTGGCGTAGTGGTGTGCTTCCCCTCCATCTTGGGTGGGCTGGTGTCGACGTCCGTCATAGCGGCGCCCTCTGGACGGTCCTCCATGGCAGCTGTCGTGGCTGACACCTCCGACGGTGCCTCTCCTGGTGCAGCTCCTCCAGTAGCGACCTCCAGCGGCTGGCTCTCCGCAGTTACTCCCTGGACCTCCTCCGTGATGAGTGAGTCAGTGTAGACGTCCTCTGACGCCCACGCCAGCGCCTCTCCTGGTGCAGCATTCCCAGTTGCAACATCCAGTGGCTGGCATCCCTCTGCGTTGATTGGTTCGGTGACGACGTCCTCTGACGCCCTCGCCGGCGCCTCTCCTGCGGCCTCTGGTGGATGGTATCCCTCTGCGTTGAGTGGGTCCTCCTCCGTGGCTCTCACGATTGACGCCTCCGCCTCGACCACCACGTCACCCGTGGCCTTGTCTCCAGGAGCTGGTTCGACCTCCGATGGCACTCCCTCCTCGGCCGCCGACTCCTCTGCGACGTTGACTCCCTCTGGAACCTTCTCAGCGTCGTCTTCTGGAGCAGTAGCAGCTTCTGGTTCAGCCGCTTGCACAGTGGGAGTAACTTTCTCACCTCCCTCTGCAGCGTAGAGTGGGGTCTCTGCGTTCGCAGCTTCGTCTGCAGGAACAGCAACGCCTGGTTCGACCTCTGATGCCACTCCCTCCGGATGGCCCTCTGGACGGACTTCCTTCTCAGCGTGGTCCCCTCCCTCTCCAGCGTAGAGTGGGACCCCCGGGGAGAACTCTGCGTTCCCCCCTGGAGTGGTGCCATCTGGGTTAACTCTGAGGGCTGCTGGCCCAGCTGAACCATCTATGGGTGTGACATTCCAGCCCCCCTTTGCAGCGACCGGCTTATCTGTAGGACTGGTGACTTCCTCACCTCCTCCAGCTGCTCTGTCCTTTACGACCGGCTCATCTGTAGGACTGGTGATTCCAACCCCCTCTCCAGGCACAACCGGCTTTGCTGCTATCTCTGTGGGGGAGGTCATTTGCTCTTCCCTCACAGCAGGGGGGAGTTCACTAACTATCATCACTTCTAGATAATCTGCCCTTGGTTTGAGATCCACCCACAGAGCCTCTTCGATTCTCTGCTTTGCTGTTCTTAGCTTTAGAAAACAGGCCTCCATGTTCTCACCAACCTCTACTAAAGCGCAGCCACTTAGGCCTGCTAAGAAACAATCAGCAGTAATGTCAAGGACTGTAGTATGCTTTGCCTGCAGTTCCTCTTTCGCTGCGATTAGCTCTAGTTCTGATAAACGATCAAGACTAGAGACCACTCGATCTACTTTCCTCCTAAAAGCTGTCTGTGCTGCCCTCACCTTTTTCACTAATTTAGCTAACTCTGCCATTTCCCCTTTTTACCTTGCCTTTTTGGCCAATAGGACTTTTAGGTAGGCTTTTTCAGTTAGTCTTAATTCAATAGGCTGTGAAAGCAATCGTCAGTTCTTTTAGCAAGTAGAGTGTTGTTCAGCCTTTAGCTATATAACAACAATAATTAATTAACACTGTGTTTAACCTGTAATAGCACCCACCCTGTAGCAGTCTATGCAAGAAGCCTGTTAATGGTCTATTCACGTTTGGTTATTTTGTTAATTAATACTGGCAGGATTTATTTAGCTCTACCAAAGTAAATAATAGCATTTAACCCACAATGATGACTTCATCCACTGCTATCGTAACTAATCATGTAGTTGCTCACAGTTTTAGTCTATCATACAGTCTGGTTGAACATGGTATTACACTAGTGGTAGAAAACCTCCCCCACCCCTTATCAGTAAACAATGGCCTTTAACTCCCCATTATAAGATCACCTCATAATCTGTCTCTTAGTCTAATTTTTAGCTATATTGCAGTGGCTGGTCTCTCATAAAGCCTAGTTAAACCATGAATACTATTTTAAAGTTTGTCTAATCAGCTTAAAGCAAGCATCTATGATTAGATTATTAACCAAACCTGACTACTTCTCCTCTCAAGGCGTGTTAGAATTTGGCGGTTAGCTTAGCACTTTATGCTAGACAATAGAGCTACTTAGCTTAGCTTGCTGCTAAACCTCCTAGCCCCTATCTTAGCGCAGACAATAGAATAGTTAGCACGCAGCGTTTCACTCTACAGTCTTTGTTCTCCACGGTCTTCACAAACTGTGGGGCTTTGTTCATAGCAACCTGATAGCGAGTCTCTTCCCGGTGGTTCCTCGGGCCCGTACGGTATTACTGCCTCGGTCCTAGCGTCGTGTAGGCCGCCGGCTCCGTGTATCTCCCTTCGCCTCCGTGGACAGATGACTTCCTTCAGTTTGTGTTAGTTGAGGCCCTTTGTCCCCTTTGTTCACACAACTAGCACTGGTTCATTAAGCCAGCGTTAGTTCTGTGAGCCTATTTAAACCTGTCCCATACCAGGCCATAAGTATTTTATTATTACAACTCACGTCTCATCTTAAAGAGACCGTGCGTCTTCATTCCTATGGCTATAGGAGTTTGTTATTCTTTATATAACATGCATAACATCCGCTTCCAAGGCCTCTCTCTTTCCTAGAATTACAGAAGCTACCACGGGACCTTTTCTCAAGGTTCATCCGCTTCTATGGCCAAATACTTTCTTAGAGTTTACCAAGGCTACCACGGGTTTATAATTGTTTAATTACTCTGTAACATTTAATCTCTGTTTAATGACTATGTAACCAATACACACAACTAGTTGTCCCTCTCAGACACACTAGTGGTTGATTACTGTGTAACACTTAAACTTTGTTAATGACTTTGTAATTATACTTATACCTAGTTGTCCCTCTCAGACAAACTAGTACTGTGTTATACCTCTGTATAACACAAAGGCCTTATTAAAGGCCGCTTAAACTTAGTAGAAAAGTCTCCTCCGGAGACTACTAAAGTTTAATAACTTGTAATTACACTTAAAACTGATAGATGTCTCTTATATAAGAGACTCTAGAGTTTAATAACTGTGTATACCTCTGTATAACACAGAGACCTTATTAAAGGCCGCTTAAACTCAGTAGGAAAGTCTCCTCCGGAGACTACTAAAGTTTAATAACTTGTAATTAAACTTAAAACTGATAGATGTCTCTTATATAAGAGACTCTAAAGTTTAATAACTGCATAATTCAATGCTTAAAACTCAAACATGCCTCCTCCGGAGGCATCAGTAGTTTTATTACTGTTCAATTTTGTAGCAAATCGCACTTTCTGCGTTTGATGCAGCTAAGCTACAATCGCTAGACCCATTGAAAGGGTTTAAGAAGAGTGGAGAGAGTTGTAAGCACATTACTCAAACCTGGTGTCTTTGATGGTTTTTTATTTACTATACAAACATTACAAACATAATCTAGTCTAAAACTTAGTTACCAGTTAGCAACGGTTAGCACTTTAGGCACCGGTAGTTAGTGGTTAGGTAATAAAACCTGAGAGAGAGAATAAGCACATAACACACAGAGTATTAAGGATATGACTTCACATCAGACGTACACATCACAAGTACAAAATTACAATGTTACTCACTATTGGTCTCTCACTCTCTTGTAGGATCTCGGTAAGTTACTTAAAACCCATATTTCAGGTAACCCACGGCACTGTTCCTTCCGAATCTAAAATCCTGTGCTCAGGCAGCCTATTATATCAACTTCACACATAAGGTCCGCCTTTAGGGCAGATCTTTAAGCAACAGGAAGTTCTGGTTACCCACAAGGCTTTGCGCTTGGTCCTGTCTCTTGTTACACATCACACAAGGGGAGGCTAGCTCTGGCCTTCTGCCCTGTCCACCTATTGTTTCTTATCTCACAACCTTCCCCCGCTTGGTATGCAAGAAACCCTTTGAAGCTGCTAGCTCACCAGGGGTCTATTATGCTAAGCCACCACTAGACCAACTCACCACTTTCGCCAACAGGACATTTGAAACAAAGTACATTACTATCTCATTAATAATAATCCACAATTATCTTTCATAATAATAGATTATTTCCACAATCATATCTGCAACATAATTATGTTTAAATGAATAGATTTTCAACAAAAACAAGATACAAACACATACACAACTTGAAAAAAACACAGAAGGTTAACCCTTTAAGACCTGGAACGCATCTGTGTCACTTTAGATTTCTTTGGCTATTCAAAAATAGCGGATATACAAGCTCATAGCGCGGCACCGAGTGCCGCGCTATGAGCTTGTAGATCTGCTATTTTTGAAAAATATTTTTCCAAAAAAATGTTTTTTAAGAATCGCCTCAGGTCTTAATGGGTTAAATAAAATAATAATACTAATAAACCCACCCACCCCTCCCAGGACCAACAATGTCTCGAAATGCAAGGGCCAAACACCATGCCTATACCTGTGCAAGGTCACAACACTGTGTACAACACTTAAACCTAGTCCTTAAGCTTATCTGCGACATACCACATATCAATGTTCCTCTCACTTGCTCCATGTAACCTCGCCGTTGACAATTCTAAATAAACAATATCTAAACATGTTAAAGCCCATTGGCGAAACGTTAGGGTATGAGGAGGTTTCCACCTCGTATCTACAGTACCATCTTTTCTGCTGCTGTTAAGCCAGCAAAGAAGATGCGCTTGTGTGTGCAGTTCAGGTGTAGCCGGGACACATCATTTAAAATAAATACAGTTGGAGAAGGTGTGATATCAGCTCCCAAAAGAAATGACAGTTTAGCTGCAACCATAATCCAAAAAGAGGAAACATTTGGACATTCCCAAACCATGTGAAAAAAGGTACCAAGTACATAGTGGGGTAATATTTGACCAGATATGGTGCAAATACAGTAGCAACACAACTCAGGATATGCATCAGAGAGAGAGAATCCAAAAACAGATATTTGGGGGATTCTGTCTCTTTTGGCCCACTGGGGAGCACTCCTGAAATGGCTTTAACCCATTGAGACCTGGAACTGTGTCATTTTTAGATTTGAGCTAAAAAGCATTATTTTACACTTTGGTCTATTCAAAAATAGCAGATATACAAGCACCGAGTGCCGCGCTACGAGCTTTTGAAAAATCGTGAAAATGTGTGCAAATCTTTGAATATATATATTTTTAAAGCGAACATTCTTAACTCAAATCTTTGCTTCTGGGGGGTCCCTGGAACAAGATATTTTGATGGGGGTCCGCGGCCAAATACATATCATTTTGGGGGTCCTTGACATGAAAAAGATTGAGCACCACTGATATAGAAACATACGTTTTTCAGAATACTGTTGAGATTTAGGAGACATGTAGAATCGGCTTCAGGTCTCAATGGGTTAAAAGTGAACAGATAGCAGTGCTTATCACGTATCTCAGACAGAGAGGATTTAGCATTAAATTGCAGAGCGCTGCTGATTTGCAAACGTCAACCCTACTCCTCTCCTCTCCTCTCCCTCTCCCTCTCCCTCTCCTCTCCCTCTCCTCTCACAGAGGACCTAAAAAAAACGAACACCCCCGCAGGCCAGGGAAAAACTGTCAATTGGCACATCATCACAACCAGTGTGTCTGCCCCAAAATAGAGCCATAGAGTACTACTGTATAGATGGGTTATTAATTTGCTCAAAACACCTTCAGGGAGAGACAGTATGTTTTTTTTTGGATAATGTTTCTTGAAATCGCAATGCCTGTAAATCCTTTAATCACTTTTAAAGCCCTATATATACTTCACCACGCCATGCTGTTTGTGCGGCGAAAATAGCAGATCTACAAAGTCACAACACGTTGCATATTGAAGCGTGATTTCCCCCGAAATAGTGGCCATAGGCAACAGGCCCAACATAGGGGTGATATTAGGTAGAAAGTGCTTCATAACCCAGCCAAGCACCACAGATGAAAGTAAAGAGAAATTACACACAAACAGAAGCACATTTCAGAATGTCATCAAGACAACCTTTTTTTTTTATATTCATAGAATCCTCGGCTGAACCCAGACGGCATGCTAAATCCACAACAACCGCCGTGGAGCAGGCAAACATCCGCCCGATAAGGATGACCTGCCTGTATAACAATGCCTTAATCCCTCTCTGCTGAGTGAGACATCCTGAACACCATCCTGTCCGCAGACTGACTGACTGACTGCAGCTTTATTTTCTGCTCGCGTCAGGTTGTCACCGCCAAGCCTGTATGATGACACCCCCGTCACTGTCTGTCCACACCCCCCCTCCACCCCCTCACTGTCTGCCCCCCCCCCCTCCACCCCCCCCATCAATGTCTGTGTGCCGGGTAAGATGTTCTGTGATTACCTGTGACACCCCCCCCTCACCCCAGCCCTACCTATCAGTGGTGTAAAGTAACTATGTACATTTATTTTGACTTTACTGGAGTATTTCCAATTTGCAATACTTTTACTTCTACTCAACCACTCCAGACCTACAGTATATATTTTGGCAATTTGAAAATAAAATAGCCGATCTATCGACGTGTTGTTGTAGATGTTGTTGTGAGCTTGTAGATACGCTTTTTTCAAAGGATTTTTATACATTTGAAAACTTGTGAAATGGGACCTTCTGCATAATGAATACTTTTACTTTTGGTACTTCATACCAAAATGTTTTGGATACCGAACTAGTATTTCTACATTGCAGTATTGATACTTTTACTTAAGTAAAACATTTTTAGTATTTTTCCCACCGCTGGCTGCTGGTGCCGCCAGGTTTATTTTAGCAGTATTTCATCGGGGGTGAGTAGGAGGAGGGGCGGGGGGTGTCTCATCTTTTGGCCCCCCGCCGCCCCCGTTGTGTGTGTGTGTGTGTGTGTGTGTGTGTGTGTGTGTGTGTGTGTGTGTGTGTGTGTGTGTGTGTGTGTGTGTGTGTGTGTGTGTGTGTGTGTGTGTGTGTGTGTGTGTGTGTGTGTGTCATCACACCACACAGAGTCACAAAGCTCAGAGCAAGAAGCTTCTGTTGCAGAGATTAAAGACAAGCCAGAGAGACATGCTTAGCATTCAGTGGAGATGTGTGTGTGTGTGTGTGTGTGTGTGTGTGTGTGTGTGTGTGTGTGTGTGTGTGTGTGTGTGTGTGTGTGTGTGTGTGTGTGTGTGTGTGTGTGTGTGTGTGTGTGTGTGTGTGTGTGTGTGTGTGTGTGCAGAGAGCGTGTCTAGTCACAGCTAAATGGATTCCTCATTGATTCATTTGGTTCGGTTCAATCACAGAGAGAGAGACGCTCTGAAGGCGTCTCTCTACAGAGGGAGGGGAATGGAGGACGTGTGGTTGTGGTGGGATCCTCGTTTCAAGAGGAAACGAGGTGAACGCTCTGCTGTTCTCATCACGGAGGAACACAATGACACGTCCTCTCTCAACTCCTCCTCTGTAGTGACACGTATAGAGGCTGATGTGGTCCTTATTATGTACAGTAATAATAAGTCCATTCTAAAGGGTCAAATCCTTCTTTATTATTGAGGCGCGCGCTGTGGAAATATCGTCGTATTGCAATGCAATCACTGAGCATGCAGCAGTGTTTGGCACTAGTGCCAAACACTGCTAGTGTGCCAACTAGTTTGGCACATTTGAAAAGATAAGCCAGGGACCCCCATAATAGAAGACTTTTACGGCTCTCTAGCAGTGATTTCAACCATTTTAATTTCAAGGACCCCCAGTTTGACATGCATTAGGGCTACGGACCCCCATTTAATGGCATGTATGTCTCTGGGACCCCAATTCATATTGTAAAACCAATGTTAATTTAACTCTGAGAGTGTACAAATGGAACCAAATGGACCCTAACGGGTCCATTTGGTCCCTGTCCATCATTTAGCTGGGGACCCCCTGGAACCCCCTCAAGTACCCCTGGGGGTCCCCGGACCCCACTTTGAGAACCAATGCTTTAAGCAGTCTATTCCCAAACCCTGTTTGGTCTTCTGCTTTATATTGCTCTTTTTATTAAAAAAATAATACAATTATATACTTGTGTAATTGACCTGTTTGGTAATTAACTGTTAATGCTGATATTTGCTATTTATAGTTGACTAATTTCGCCTAAATTGCAGTTCCTAGTTCACTATTCTACAAAACCCCCATTTAAGCACTGAGTGCCGCGCTATGAGCTTGTAGATCTGCTATTAGTGGAAGATTTGTGTATATATATATTTAAAGCAAACATGTGTAACTAAAATATTTGCTTCTGCGGGATTCTACAAATGTCGTCTAAATCCTAACAGTTTTTTGAGAAAAAAAAAACGTATGTTGCTATAATATCAGTGGTGCTCAAACTTTTCCATGTCAAGGACCGCCAAAATGCATTTGGTCTCGGACCCCCATCTCAAAATATGTTGTTCCAGGGACCTCCAGATGCAAATATTCATTTGAGTAAAAAAAATGTTTTAATGTTAAAAAATAAATAGCAGATCTACAAACTCATAGCACGGCACTCGTTGCCGCGCTATGAGTTTGTAGATCTGCTATTTTTTGATAGCCAAAGATATCTTAAAGTAACACAGATGTGTTCCCGGTCTTAATGGAATTAGAAAGGTCAGCAGAAGCTGCATTTTAATGCACAGACTGACACAGTAAAGTCTAATGGTAGAAACTCTTCCATCGATCCTTCGCGGAGAGTGCATTAACTTTTAGTTTGGTTTCCTGGTATGGCTCATTATCATCGCTTAATGAAAACAAACGTCCATAAAATCATCACTGTATCCAGCAAGATATATAGCTGGGGTACGACTAGAGCAGTGGTTCTCAAACTTTTTCATGTCAAGGACCCCCAAATTGACACTTATTAGCCCACGGACCCCCATTTGAAAAGATAAGCCAGGGACCCCCATAAGAGAAGATTTTTACGGCTCTAGCAGTGATTCTCAACCATTTTAATTTCAAGGACCCCCCAGTTTGACATGCATTAGGCTGCGGACCCCCATTTAATGGCATCTCTATCTCTGGGACCCCAATTTATATTGTAAAATCAATGTTAATTTAACTCTGAGAGAACCAATGGAACCAATGGAACCAAATGGACCCTAACGGGTCCATTTGGTTCCATTTGTACACTCTCAGAGTTACAGACCCATAAGGGTCCATTTGGTTCCTGTCCATCATTTAGCTGGGGACCCCCTGGAACCCCCTCTAGTACCCCAGGTACTTAGGAAGGTGGAAAGCTATTATTACAATAAGTGTATGTTGTTGTATGTCTCTAAATGTCTCTATTGTGGAGAATATAACACCTTGTCAAAACGATCATTTTTGTTCTAATTTGCATTTGTAGTTATTTTACAGTCATTTAATAACAGAATAATCAATGCTGTAAACATAGACATTCATGAATTTATTTTATGAAGTACTTTTTCCCTGGAGGCAGCTGCCATACCTTTGCTATACCCAATTGATGCCCCTGCTGTCTGTCTGTCTGTCTGTCTGTCTGTCTGTCTGTCTGTCTGTCTGTCTGTCTGTCTGCCTGCCTGCCTGCCTGCCTGCCTGTCTGTCTGTCTGTCTGTCTGTCTGTCTCTCTGTCTGTCTGTCTGTCCAGACACAGAGTGGTGACAACAGGTATAATTAGTAGAGGCTTGTTTGATGTTTTTCCACACAGAGACATAATGAATCAACAGACATGACATAACACTAATGTAATTGTTTGGGGCCTTAAACCTGAATCCAGGTGATTCATTATCATTAATGTTTAATCCTGCATCCACTACACCCTGTAACATACTGTACCCTACACAGATTGATTGGTATAATGTTGTATTCATTCAAATAAGTCCAGGGTTTGCAGCTTCAAGGTAAAACACATCTAAATGTGACTCTGTGAAGTCTCTGGTGGTTATTGGTATAGCTGTGGGTTGAGTTTTTTTTTGGGCCAATAATTGTGTACTTAGCAAATGTAGCAAATGTTGAATGTGTGTGTGTGTGTGTGTGTGTGTGTGTGTGTGTGTGTGTGTGTGTGTGTGTGTGTGTGTGTGTGTGTGTGTGTGTGTGTGTGTGTGTGTGTGTGTGTGTGTGTGTGTGTGTGTGTGTGTGTGTGTCATCATATTCCTGCACCAATGGAACAAAGACAAACAAGGGGCGGGGCGACAGACAGGATTCTTGTACAGTATCAGTTTTCTGGGCCTCAGTACTACTGTAGTATTAAGTGCCGCTTCATTGAGTAAAATGCCTTATCGGTTACCCGGTTCAACTTTATTATTTACAGACTGACACCAGTGTTGGGAAAAAGTACTCACATTTTTTACTTAAGTAAAAGTATCACTGCAATGTAGAAATACCCTCGTACGAGTAAAAGTCCGGAATTAAAACTGTACTTGAGTAAAAGTACAAAGGTATTGGTATCAAAATGTACTTAAAGAACCAAAAGTAAAAGTACTCATTGTGCAGAATTTCACAAAGTTTTCAAATGTATAAAATGCATAAAAATCTTCTGAAAATAGCCAAAACGTATATAGGGCTGAAGTGGTTTCGTAATAATAATAAAAATCTACAAAGTAACTAGTAACTTAAGTTTTCAAATAATTGTAGTGGAGTAAAAGTACAATATTTGCCTCTGAGATGTAGTGGAGTAGAAGTAAAAGTACTGAAAATTGGAAATACCAAAGTAAAGTAAAAATACCTCGAAATTGTACTTAGTTACTTTACACCACAGTCTGACACCATCCAGTCCAGTGACAGAAGACCCCCCCCCCCCCCCCCCCCGCCCCGCCCCGTGTTCAATTGTGCTCGATGACAGGGGGCCCCTCGCCCCCCCTCCCAGGGTCTTCTATTATTTATTCTGTTAGCATCCAGGGGAGAGGTGGTGACAGTCCTATCTCTCACTGTGTCATGGCTGATAAATAGACCTTTAGGTAAACGCTCTATCAGAAGGCACCGGGTGAGCTCACCCCTGCAACCTTCTGTGGGAAACCCCATGCATGTGTTTATAGCTATCTAGACCCTCCAGAGAAACGCGGGCAAAAATCCTTGTTCATGTGGGAATTTTATGCGGTGAAATTGCGGGGAAATATGCGGCAATATGCAAAATATGCCATATGTGAAAAGTTGCCTTTTTTTTTTTCAACAATATGTTTATTTATTTTTCCTTTCTTTTCACAACATTTTTCAACATTATATTACAAATACAACAGAAGACAAAAAAAAGACAATTACAATAAAACATACAAGACAAACAATGAAAAAACAAAAACAAAAAAAAACACACATTGACATCAGCACTACTCCTCTCCAGATTCTTCCATTAAATGTAACAGATTATTGTTTTCCATATACTGTATAAAACGACCCCACACCTCCTGAAACATCTCTTGTTTGTCCTTAAGTATATATGTGATTTTTTTCTAGGGGTAGGCATAAAGACAATTCCCTGAACCACTGTGCAATGCTTGGTCTGTCCGGCCTCTTCCAGGTCAATGCAATTACGGACAAATATCTATGAATATTATCTCTTTGCGCCTAAATCTGTGTCCATCTGGATAGAGGTCTAGCAGAAAGAACTTAGGTTCTGGTACAATGTTAATTAAAAGTATCCTTTGTATTTCCTGCCCAATCTCCCTCTAAAAGTCCATCAATCTTGGGCATGACCATAAACATTGGAACAATGTGCCTCTATCTTCACCGCATCTGGTGCATAAGTCCGGAATATCGTTATTAAACGTATTAAGCTTCACAGGTGTGATGTACACTCTCATAAGCCAATTGCATTGAAGAAGTTTTAGGCGTGTATTCCCAGTCTGGGATTGAGCCTCTTTACAAGCTGTACTCCACTGTTCCACTGTTAGGTCCTCCTGTAAATCTGCTCTCCAGGCATTAAGCCTATGCTCAGAGGATTCCGGAGAGAATGACATTAACAGGTCATAAAACTCTGATATTATTCCCCTTCCGAATGGATTTTTAACCAAAACTCTCTCCAACACAGATAAGGGAGGGGCCAGCATGGATTTTGAAAAAAAACGTTACCCCTGCATAATTATGCGCCATTTTGATGATTCTGCGGTACATTCTGTGATCGCATAATCGCATTTTTCTGGAGGGTCTAGCTATCTGTCTGGGTCTGGTGGAGGAGCAGGGGTGGGTAAAAGTACCCACATGTGTTTTACTTAATCCATTAAAACCTGAGGCCATTCTTAAAAATGTTTTCTAAATCCTAACAGTTTTTTAAAAAAAAATCGAAAACAATTTTTTCAAGATTTTTCAAAAATAGCAGATCTACAAGCTCATGCCGCGCTATGAGCTTGTAGATCTGCTATTTTCTTCTGTCACTTCTTCTGAAACTTATAATGGGTTAATTAAAAGTATCAACACAATACCGCATTGTAAAAGTTTGATATTCAAAATGTACTTCAGTAAAAGTATACAAGTATTGGCATCAATATGTACTTAAAGTACCAAAAGTACAAGTACTCATTATGCAGAAAGGTCCCATTTCAACTTTTCAAAATGTATAGAAATCAATCAAATGAAAATAGCCGATCTACAGTGTGACGCATTGTGAGCTTGTAGATCTGCTATTTTTAAATGGCCGAAATGTATATATAGGGCTGAAATGTTTTGTAATAATAATCAAAATCTACAAAGTAACTTTGTTGTTGTAAGTTTTCAAATAATTGTAGTGGAGTAAAAGTATAATATTTGCCTCTTGAGATGTAGTGGAGTAGAAGTATAAAGTACTGACAATTGGAAATACTCCAGTAAAGTAAAAGTACCTCAACAGAGGTGACGCAAACCGCGTCACAGAGGTGACGCAAACCGCGTCACAGAAGCCCCAAATAGGCCACGCCCATCACATTTCCCAACCCAGAAGAAGGGGTGATTCCGGCCCATGCGCTGGGTGAGCAAACTCAATGCAAGTGGATGGGAGGGGATTATCCGGTGCCCTCTCTATTATTGTTAACTCTATGGGTGTGCGGTGGACGCTAGATGTGAAGCAGCCCGAACATCTAGTCAAATGAATAGAGACATTGAGTAGTGCCTCAGTGATCTATAGCAGTGGTTCTCAAACTTGTTCATGTCAAGGACCCCCAAATTGACACTTATTAGCCCGCGGACCCCCATTTGAAAAGATATGCCAGGGACCCCCATAAGAGAAGATTTTTACGGCTCTTGCAGTAACCATTTTAATTTCAACCATTTTAATTTCAAGGACCCCCAATTTGACATGCATTAGGGCTACAGACCCCCATTTAATGGCATGTCTATCTCTGGGACCCCAATTCATATTGTAAAATCAATGTTAATTTAACTCTGAGAGTGTACAAATGGAACCAAATGGACCCGTTAGGGTCCATTTGGTTCCATTTGTACACTCTCAGAGTTACAGACCCATAAGGGTCCATTTGGTTCCTGTCCATCATTTAGCTGGGGACCCCCTGGAACCCCCTCAAGTACCCCTGGGGGTCCCCGGACCCCACTTTGAGAACCAATGATCTATAGGACCATGTAGGTTATTGGGTAAACAAAGAGCCTATATGGTTTGATGGATAACGGCAGCGTTCACATCACAACCATAGCGTAAACAGACAAATGAAGATAAGTTATCTGACCTTTTAGTGGGTGAAGAGGCCATTACAGAACTCAGTCAACCCGTGGTGGGTGATGGGAGTTGGGGGTAATTAACCACGAAACACAACATCTGTCTTGTACTTGTGATCAGCGAGGCTTGTGTCGCAAACGCAGTAAACAGCAGCTGTTTGGTTTTGGCAGCGCTGAGACAAAACGTGTTCCCGTTGCATTCTGTAACAGAAAGAACCAGGATGACAGATGCCACCGCGACCCCCCCCCCAGCCCCACCCCACCCCCCCACCCCCACTCCCACCCCCAACCCGAGAGAACGTATACGTTCCCCAAGTCCCTGTCATTCAGGGTTCAAAACCCTCCTCCTCTGAGATGGACACCACAGGCATGTTGAGCAGAGATGAGTATTAAGAGGGTTAGCTGAGGATTCACCAGCGTTTTTGCCAGATATTGGGAGAGAAATAAGCAACCAGGTCTAGGAAAACATAAGGCCAAAAGAAGCGCCACATGATCACTTTAAACCTGTATACTATACATGGGCTAATTTGAAGATTAGCCGATCTACAAGCGTTGCTATTTTCAACAAAAAGTCTTGAAATAAAATGTGGGATTTTTGGAAGATTTTTTAAACATTCTGACGACACAAAGCTGGTCCGGCGCTTCCCTGGCACAGAACATTTACAGATGGGGGCTACTAGGGATAAATATATGTTAATTTGGGGGTCCATGACATGACAATATTTGAGAACCACTGGTTTAAATAATACAATTAAAAACATGGAAGCAAACCCAAATAAGCAACTACCCTTTAGAAACAAGCCCCCCCAAAAAAGAAACATATTTACAAGCAACTTTACATAAAAAGACCCAGAGTTGCTTATAATAAGTGGACATGGCAACGCTGGGATTCACACACTGAACAGAAGACACTGTGGAGGCAGCCTTGTTTTTATTATTATTACCATTTCATTTCTTTCAGCTGATCAATATCCTGTTTGTAGGATAAACAAAGTTATTGTTTATAAAAGTACAGAGCATCTCTCTGATGACTCATGATAGAGTTATGCAACGCTGCAGCAAAACCCGCTGCGTTCAGAAAGTACATTTTAGAGGAATTTATCATGAAACAGTAGAAGTACTGCATCACAGATGTGTGGCTCCACCAACCAGCAGTGGTGGAAGAAGTACTCACATTTTACTTAAGTAAAAGTACCAATACCACAATATAAAAATGCTCTGTTACAAGTAAAAGGCCTATGTTCAAAATGGTGCTTGAGTAAAAGTACAAAAGTATTGGCATCAAAATATACTTAAAGCATCAAAAGTAAACGCACTAAATCTTTGAAAATAGCAGATCTACAAGCTCACAACGCGTCGCATCGCGACGCGTTGTGAGCTTGTAGATCTGCTATTTGCAATACTGCTAAGAGCAAGTGTGAAGAGCCATCGATCATTAATGTGTATCAGCTGTGTGGACCTCGTAGGGTCAGTAGTCAGACTAATGTGATCCTTTCTGATTTCTGTCACATTGTGTTTGTCACATTATTATTGACTGACACAGATCACTCAAATGGATTGAATGACTGACAGCAAAGTCAGGGAATATCATCAGAATAATGTCAAATATCTTGGAATAAATTCCTTACCAATAAATGTCTCCACCGATGTGTTTGTAAAAGTGTCCAGTTACACATCTCACAAAGACTGACATTACATTTCCCTAGGGAAATATGTGACAGCTGCTGAAAGTTGGGGTACCCTTAACCCATTGAGACCTGAAGCCGATTCTACATGTCTCCTACGTATGTTTCTATATCAGTGGTGCTCAATCTTTTTCATGTCAAGGACCCCCAAAATGATATGAATTTGGCCGCGGACCCCCATCAAAATATGTTGTTCCAGGGACCCCCAGAAGCAAAGATTTGAGTTACAAATGTTCGCTTTAAAAATATATATATTCAAAGATTTGCACACATTTTCACGATTTTTCAAAAATAGCAGATCTACGAGCTTGTATATCTGGTATTTTTGAATATCTCAAAGTGTAAAATAATGCTTCTTAGCTCAAATCTAAAAATGAGACAGTTCCAGGTCTCAATGGGTTAAGCTCAATTTACTGGTGGTTTTGGTGCAAAACAAATGCTTGCAATGGATTTAGAATCATAAAAAAAAAGTTTGACCCCTCACATGCTACTCAAAGCAGAGTTTTATTATTTTATGTTCTTCCCGCATAAGGTTAAGGTTACCCAACTTTCAGCAGCTGTCACAGATTCCCCCGAGGGAAACTGAATTTCAGTCTTTGTGAGATGTGTTACTAGACACCTTTACAAACACGTTCGTGAGCTCTTGTTTTATTGGATCTTGTTTATTTGATACACTTATTTGTTTTAGCTCTTGCTCATTTGATTTTCCTCGTCTTGTCTCATCTGTTTAAGAAAGTAGGTAGCTGATATATTGTACTTTTACCTTAGCACTAGGAATACTCTTAGTTGATTGTTTTAGAAGAGAATGCACTGAAGACTTCTGGTGATTAGTAGTTTTCTTGCCTACCTATGTTGAATGCACTTATTGTAAGTCGCTTTGGATAAAAGCGTCTGCTAAATGACTGTAATGTAATGTGAAGAAATGTCTTGGTGAGGAATTTATTCCTTACCAAGAATATCCCCTGACTAACATAATTCACTCAAGGCCTCTTGGGACACTGGAAACTCGTGGATATGTATGTAGTGAAGGAAGACTTTGAAGGAATTTAATGAACATGTTTTGTGGGATCACTAGTGACCTTGACCTTTGACCTTTTATCACCTACTTCTAGTCAGTTCATCCTCAAGTCCAAGTGGACTCTGGACTCTCCACAAACTGCTGTTGCATTATAAAGAATAAGAGTGAAAGTAAGAGTAAAAATATTCCAATATCAAAACAAATATCAAATATACATAGAGTGTGTGACAGCGTTTCACAGTCTTATGTGCAAATAAGACTATGGTTTATTTAAAATAACATTTTCCTTGGTCTCACGCCAAAGGAAAATGACGTAATTTTCAATTACTTTGATTGCATTTAGCTGTCGATTTGAAAACTGTAACACAAGGTATGGCATGTGCTTTTATGTGGACAATCGTAACTTATTTTGCAACTTACTTTGTTCATCTTTTTTTCTTTTTCTTTTCTGAACTTGGTTCCCATCTATTTTCTCTTCTATTATAATTAGTTTTTAGTTTTTTTACGCATTTCTTCAGTATATTTATTATGTATTTGTGTTGTTTTAATGCCATTTGAAATGCTATTCAAATAGCATGGAGTCCACAGCTCTAAACAGCGCAGCGTTGCAGACGGTGAGATTTCTGGCACCGAACGTAATCTGTTATTATAAAATTCTGGCACCCGATGTGTTAAATGGTTGTGTGCTAATGTGCCAAATGGTTGTGTGCTAACGGCCAGATCACATATAATATTCACACTTGTATTTGCATTTTATGAATAGAATGTTCTCAAGGTATTATTGGTCTCAATCTGTTCATGAGTAATCTGACTGAACTGGAAGGACGGTGAAAAGGTACTATAGGGAACAACATGAGAAACCGCCTGGCCCATCAGCACTCAGAAAAGTGACAACCTGTGAGGAAAAATGCTTTTTTTTTTTTATTACTACTAATTTTTATCCCTCGATTTTGTAACTCTTTTTTTCACCCGGTGCCAATTTTCTAAGTGATCCTGGGCGCTACACTCCCCCCACCAGCTTAGGGAGACCAGGGCCGAGCTCATGCCTCCTTCAATGCATGAGAGCCAACTGACCTTCTTATCACCTGACAGGGGGGGGGGGGGGGGGGGGGGGGGGGGGGGGGGCGTTTCCCCGGTAGGACGTAGCGCGTGGAAGGAACACGTTATTCCAAACAGTTCCTTTCCCCTCCATCAGGCGCCCCGGCTGGCCAGGGGGAGGCAGTATAGTGACCAGGATTACTACATGTTTTTGTGAGGGTATTAACTACCCTAGGAGACACGGGGAGAACATGCAAACTTGGGGGGAAAATGCATCTTGATGCATCTGTATCAATAACAAGATGCATCCCTGAGTAGACAAGAATATAACGCTAATTTCTATGGTCGACATGCTATGATGGATTTAGTAGGTTACAAAACACACTGACTTTCCAGGTCATTCAAGTCCAGTTATCCTGGTATTTATTGTATTGTTAGTTTTTTGGTGTTAAACATCTAAATGTTACACTCTGCTTGCCGTGCATAATAAAACAGTCCATCCATCTGGACACATAAAATGACAGCAGCCTGCCGAAATAAAATGCATTTCAGGTTGATGCCCTGCTGGCCATCTGGACTCACCCTGTCTGTCTCTCTGTAACATATCCACCACCACAACACAAGAGACAGACAGTCAATCAGCCTTCTGTCTGTCTCTTGTGTTGTTGATGTGGTGGATGTTGCAATCACACCAAAATTATTCACAGGTGTTCATTTTTCCCCCACCCAATTACAGACTCCACCCCTCTGGTCCTGGCCTGCCAGATTCTGCCAGATTCTGCCAGAGAAACAAGCAACCAGGTCTACGAAAACCAGCCCAAAAGAAGCGATTATGGGCCACGTGAGTACTTTAACATGTACATCAGCTATTTGCAAATAGCCGATCTACAAGCTCACAAGATGCGACGCATTGTGAGCTTGTAGATCGGCTATTTTCAAGTAAAATCTTGCGGGGAAATTATAATAATCAGATCTGGCAACCCTGGACACAAGCCACACCCAGTGGTGTAAAGTAACTAATAATAATAATAATAATAATAATAATAATACATTTTATTTATGAATCTCAGAGTGCCACATGGTAAATCATTATCAATCATATAACGTTTTTTTTCACATGGGAGGGGCTGGAGCAGCTCTGGAATCACCCACGGTGATTCTGAGAAGGAAGGGCCTCATAGATCTATCTCCTTCTCTAAAACCCCTATAACTCCCAAACTTTTTACGTTGGGGAAAACGACTCATTTTGTATGCGCGATCGCTCCGCCATTGTGACCCGAGGTAAAGATGTTATCGTTCCAGGCGTTAGCCAGGACCATCGTGCAAAATGCTCGCATGCTTTGTTTCACATGGATTGCTCGTCGTGGAGTCTACAGCTTAAACAGCGCCGCGCAGCTCAACGGTGAGATTTCTGGCACCGAACGTAATCTGTTATTATAAAATTCTGGCACCGAATGTGTTAAAAGAGTCCAGGGTCTGTGGTGCTCTCAGGTCAATAGGAAGGCTGTTCCACAGGTGCGGCGCTGCCGAGAAGATAGCCCGGTCCCCCATAGTAGGCGTAGATTTGTATCGTAGATCTGAGGGTGCGGGTGGAATTCTGTGGGGGCCTAATTAATTCCTGTAGGTAGGGAGGGGCATGTCTATTTATGCAGTTATGGGTGATCAGCAGGACCTTGTAGTGGATCCTGGCGGAGACGGGGGAGCCAGTGCAGTGAGAATAGGACCGGTGTCATGTGATCATGCTTACACACTCTCATTAGCACCCTGGCAGTGCTGTTCTGGATGTATCGTAGCCGCGCTATGAGCTTGTAGATCTGCTATTTTTGAAAAATCGTGAAAATGTGTCCAAATCTTTGAATATATATATTTTTTTAAAGTGAACATTTTTAACTCAAATCTTTGCTTCTGCGGGTCCGTGGAACAAAATATTTTGATGGGGGTCCGCGGCCAAATACATATCATTTTGGGGGTCCTTGACATGAAAAAGATTGAGCACCACTGATATAGAAACATACGTTTTTAAGAATACTGTTGAGATTTAGGAGACATGTAGAATCGGCTTCAGGTCTCAATGGGTTAACTCCCAACTTTGTGATGAACATACAGTACATTTGCACAAATGTTGGGTAAACACCATCCTAATAATCTTATATAATATACATTTTCAGTCAATCCAATAACCCATTGAACTGGCCTTAACCCTGCATCCCAATTAGCATTGCCACTGCGTATATAGCGGGCGAGAAATTCTGCGAGCTAAGCAAATAAATCAATGAGACTAATCATCTGGCTTTAAACGAAAATTAGACTCATCCAAATCCAGTCTTAGCTCGGAGGATTTGATTGAACAGACTAATTGTCTTTATTAAGAGGGAATTAATTAGCCCGCATGTTTGCGAAGAGGACTAGATCAAAGGGAACATGAGGGATTTGGGTTGTTTTACTAAGATGACACTGTTTACCACAAGGCCTGGAGGGGAGGGGGAGGGAGGATTGTTTTTGAAAGCTACACCAGTGTGAAAGAATCCAATTGAATGAATCCTTTTCAATTTGCTTTTGAAGGACGTCTCTGCAGGACTCACCTGTCCCGCTGTCCGGTGTCTGGGAGGCCATGGGTTAGCTGTCCGGTGTCTGGGAGGCTGGGTTCAGTGCCAACGGGTGAACAAAGGAAGTGGAACCATTCATTCATTCTCCCGTCCGTCCCTGTGGCACTGGAGACTCTCAGGTGACAGTTTACATAAATACCTGTGACGCCGCAGACTGTCGCCGGGCAGAGAGGGCAAGATCAGCCCGTCTGTTGCTGCACTTTCCTCTGCATATTGATACATAAATGATGTTCTCACCTGTAACACAGGGGAAAATAAACAGTACTAAAATGTATTTACTTAAGTAAAAGTATCGATGCTGCACTGTACCGAAAGTAGAAACACTTCTGTTACAAGTAAAAGTCAGGTGATCAAAATTTACTTGAGTAAAAGTACAACGTTTTTGGCAAAACATATATTTTTTTGACAACAGAAGAGCCTCTCCTGTCCTGGCATCCACGCTCCACTGAGGCTGTCCTGTCAGGCAGCCAACTCTGGAAAGTAGAGGAGAATTAGCAATCAAATTTAATTAATACAATGATTGTACCAGTTTAACACGTTTTAAACCGGTGTCCCTATTTTGGGCACGATGCCATTATTATAATTGTTTTAATAAAGGTTCCTATAATAAAAACCAAACTAAAAAGAAATGAAGTACAGTACGTTATATAACGTTGGCTGTTGCCGTGGGAAACAAACAGGAGGTAAACCGAGACCTTCAAGTGCACTCAGGCATCAAATCCTATCATTAGCTCATGTATTATTAAAGCCAGTCAGTCAAGGTGTTGTGGGAGTTTTAATCCACTACGGCCGGGAACGCATTCTGTGTGTCATTTTTTTATTTTATTTGGGCTATTCGAAAATATCAAATCTACAAGAGGTTGTAGATCTGCTATTATTATTTTTTTTTCGTGAAAATGTGTGCAATTCTTTGAATATATATGTGTGTGTTTTTAAAGCAAACGTTTTAACTCAAATCTGATTGCTTCTGGGGGGGATTCTACGATATGTCTTCTAAACAGTTTTTTTGGGGGGGGAAATATATATATTGCATCTGTGGTTCTCAAACTTTTTCATGTCAAGGACCTCCCAAAATGACATTTATTTGGCTGCGGACCCCCACCTGAAAATTTGCCCCCCCCCAAGAAGCAAAGATTTAAGTTAAAGATATTTGCTTAAAAAAAAAATATATATATATATTATATATATATTCACAGATTTGCAAAAATTGCAATTCAAGATAAAAAAACTAAACAAATCAGATCTACAAGCTCATAGCACGAGTGCCGCGCTATGAGCTTGTAGATCTGCTATTTTTTTGAACAGCCAAAGAAATCTAAAAATGACACAGATGCGTTCCCGGTCGTAATGAGTTAATGGTATTCAACTGACTCTCCCCCACACAAGATTAATTGGGCTTATACAGTGCACAGAGTGACTATTATTATCATTATGTCAGTATAATTCTTCTCCCCCCAGAGGCCTCTGTTCCTTACAGGTGAGGACATATGTATTATACACTATTGATAGAAGGTCAGGTCGCTGCTCTCCTGAATACTGATGCCGATGATGAGAGAGGAGGCTTGAGCTCAGAGTTCTTGTGATGTTTGTTGTGTTTTATGAGCGTAATGCTGTAGAGCATTGGTTCTCAAAGTGGGGTCCGCGGACCCCCAGGGGTCCTTGAGGGAGTTCCAGGGGGTACCCAGCAAAATGATGGATAGTTCGGAACCAAATGGGTCTGTAACTCAGACTCTCAGAGTGTACAAATGTTACCAAATGGACCCTAACGGGTCCATTTGGTAACTGCTGTCCATGGTCCTGAAGTAACTGTAGCTGCTGTCCATGGTTCTGAAGTAACTGTAGATGCTGTCCATGGTCCTGAAGTAACTGTAGCTGCTGTCCATGGTGCTGAAGTAACTGTAGATGCTGTCCATGGTGCTGAAGTAACTGTAGATGCTGTCCATGGTCCTGAAGTAACTGTAGCTGCTGTCCATGGTTCTGAAGTAACTGTAGATGCTGTCCATGGTTCTGAAGTAACATTTTGACTCTATTTTAGGACAGAAACTGCAAAACACCAAATCACATTAATCCTTGTACTAAATACTTAAGGTGTATTCTACTTTGCCCCATGTGCGTAGGACCCTAATGGTGTCTATTTAAGATGTTGCTGCCCAGGTCAACTAATGTTCCATGGGGTTCATTTGGTGACCATTTTGAATTGATGTCCGTGAGAGAGACTCAGTCACATCTGACATGGGTAACTGATTCGGCACACGTTGACTAGATCTGCTATTTTTTTTTTTTGAAGCCTGCATGCTGGTAGTCGTCTACGTTTCACTTGCACACAGTTTAACTGAATGACAGACTGGCTCTGGGATCAGATTACATTCACCGTCTCCTTCTCGTTCGTTCACACGGAAGGGAGAGAGATTGTTGGGTAATGATCCTGTATTCCTGTTCAGTAATAATGCTATAGGTTGGTTCAGTGAACCAGATCACTGTCTGCATACAGAGAGACGAGATCAGTCACTCAAAATAGCAGATATACAAGCTCATAGCGTGGCACCGAGTGCCGCGCTATGAGCTTGTATATCTGCTATTTTTGAATAGCCAAAGAAATCTAAAATGACACAGATGCCGGATTGATGGGTTATCCCATTAAAACCGGGAAAGCATCCGTGTCGTTTAACATTTTAGCTATATATATATGAGTGTGTGTGTGTGTGTGTGTGTGTGTGTGTGTGTGTGTGTGTGTGTGTGTGTGTGTGTGTGTGTGTGTGTGTGTGTGTGTGTGTCACTGTGTGTTCTGTGTGAGTGTGTGTGTGTGTCACTGTGTGTTCTGTGTGAGTGTGTGTGTGTGTCACTGTGTGTTCTGTGTGAGTGTGTGTCTCACTGTGGGCGTATAGGCATGGCTTGGCTTTCAAAACATCCATTCGCTAATGCTTCTGGCCGGTGCAGTCGGAGACAAAAATACACTGAGGATAGTATATCGGGGACTGGACTTGTCATAGCTCTGCTTCAACTGTGCGATGACCAAAGCGACGCCAGACTTTGATGTGTGATGGATCAAGGGACTTGGTAATAATTTGGGGATTTTTTTGGTTGCTCTCTAGTGGCCATTCTAGACATTTATTTGCCTGGCTTTTGTTTTTGGGTCACGTTCTCCCCGCCCCCTCGTCAACCACCACACCTGTGTCTTTTTCTGTTATTGCTTTGATTGGATGTCTGTGTACTTAAACCCTGCTGTCTTTGATGTGCAACAGAGGTACAACTGATCTCTCTTATGTTTCACTCTCTAGTGTTTGACATTACGTTGTTTAAAGACGGGGTGCCGTGATTTTCAGTGATCCCCCCCCCTAAAACATAATCATCAGGTATTATGGTTATACTAGGAGGAAGATTGTTTTCAAAAAAGTGTACAGAAAGTGTTAAAATTATATTTTTTATGTGGACACGCCTCCAGTTCATCAAGTATACCTGGTTCTCACCTTAGCACCTCCCACCTGAACCAGTCCCTCCGCCTCCTGTCCTAGTCCCTCCTCCTCCTCCTCATGCCCACACCTGTTGTGTTATGATAATGAGGGGGAGGGTTTAATTTTACTGTGTCATTAAAGCGCCGTTTTTCTATTGGCACGTTTGACCCTCAAGGTGTCAGCCTCCAGGAAGAAACTCAAAATAGTCAGAGAAGACATAACACACCATAAAAACACCACCAGGGGGCTTAATGAAGTTCTATCAACCTCATAGACACATGAAAGACAGAAAAAGTGCAAAACCATGGCACCACCTCTTTAAGGTACTCTGTAGTTGCATAACTTTAGCCTACTTGTGATTAGGGTTCTGTTTTTGTGTCAATAAACTTTGTTTTGTCTTTGCATCTGAGCTTCCACCTTTTTGAAATGTGAGCGTTATTACCGTCCAAATGCCTGTCTCTTACCTCTATCTGCATCTTATACAGATGTCTTCTGTATGAATAAATACAATACAAATCCTGGCCACTGATAATTGTGGTGTTCAACACACCTACGTGTGTCATTTAGTGAAAGTTAAATTGCAGCGTTCACCCAGAGATGCCAGCCAGGTCATCAGTGATTACAATAACTGCTGCAGTCTGAGATTAATGATGACATCCTTCAGTTCTTCTCAGCCGGTATCATCTCATAATTATAGCGGAACCCCTGCATGAGCCTCGTTTAACCCATTCCATCCGGGAACACGCACGTCTCGCGCCATCTTAGATTTCTTCGGCTATTCAAAACATAGCAGATCTACAAGCTCATAGCGCGGCACTCGGTGCTTGAACATTTTTGCAAATCTTTGAATATACCGTATATCTTTTTAAAGCGACATTTGTCAAATATTTTCTTCCAGGGACTTCCAGAAGCAAAGCTTTGAGTTACAAATGTCATATACCAACAAATATATACTCAAAGATTTGCACACATTTTCACGATTTTTGAATAGCCAAAGAAATCTAAAATGACACAGATGCCGGATTGAATGGGTTATCCCATTAAAACCGGGAAAGCATCCGTGTCGTTTAACATTTTAGCTATATATATATATATATATATGAGTGTGTGTGTGTGTGTGTGTGTGTGTGTGTGTGTGTGTGTGTGTGTGTGTGTGTGTGTGTGTGTGTGTGTGTGTGTGTATATATATATGAGTGTGTGTGTGACACGATTTAAAAGAAATAGCAGATATACAAGCTACCCAACAAAATTAGTTAATATAGCATCAAAATCATATTAACTACT
This sequence comes from Gymnoscopelus microlampas, assembly GCF_963454915.1. Taxonomy (NCBI): domain Eukaryota; kingdom Metazoa; phylum Chordata; class Actinopteri; order Myctophiformes; family Myctophidae; genus Gymnoscopelus; species Gymnoscopelus microlampas. The sequence continues at coordinate 47,855,599 of NC_139954.1, read as the reverse complement.
TTAACCTTATATTTTATACCTTGGCTATTCAAAAACAGCAGATCTACAAGCTCATAGCGCATCACTTTGTGCCGCGCTATGAGCTTGTAGATCTGCTATTTTTGAAAAATCGTGAACGGCGCAAATCTTTGAATACATATATTTGTTTTTAAAGCGCACATTTTTTAGGTAAAATCTTTGCTTCTGGGGGGGGGGGGGGGCACTGGAACACAATATTTTGAGATGGGGGGGGGTCGGCGGCCAAATACATATAATCTTTGGGGGTCCTTGACATGAAACAGTTTGAGCACCACTGATATTAAAACAACATACGTTTTTCAGAGAACAGTTAGGATTAAGAAGACATTTTGTAGAATCAGTCTCAGGTCTTAATTGGATAAAAAAAAAAAAAAAGTATAAAATAAATTAAAGCCTCATCTGGCAGAAAGCTGCCCGGCAAGCCGTCCTCCTCCTCAGCATCTCATTCATTTCAAAACACAAATAAGATCTTCAGACGAGGCAAACGGTACGAGAGAACCTGCTGCTGCTGAGGTTTGTCGGCACCGCGATGATAACCAATCAGGTTCACCAATTAAGACGGCGAGCTGTCAGGAATCCCCCCGTTAACACAATCTGCAAAACATGATTACACACAATTAGTACGAGTGCTTACAGGACGGGAGGAGACGGCCTGCCAATTATCACTCTCTAATCTGAGCGCCGATCAATGCTCCTCATGAAAGCAACGTTGACACATAGACACTCCGTTATGCTGCATAAAGTATATGCCTGTACGCTGTAATATTATACGGCAAGATTTAGTTCTGAACCTTTTCAGACCTGAGGCCGATTCTACAAATGCCTTCTAAACCAGTAGTTCACAAACTTGTTTGCTAAAATGATATGTATTTGGACCCCCATATGCATTTTTTTTTGTACCGGGGAAATCAGCTACATATAGTGATCTTGAGCTAGCTTTGATAACTCTTATCACATTGCATGGAAGGCTTTCCATTCCTTATGGTTATGGTTATCCGTATGGTTATTCTCCAGTGTGGATCCACGCAGGTATGACTTCAGGTGAGATGAATGACTGAAAGTCTTGTCGGCTGTTTGCAGAGGAAAGGTTTTCTCTCTGCTGGTGTTTATTCAGTTCACCCTTCTGGCTGAAATACTTGTTGCACAGTCTGCAGGGGAAGGTTTTTTTCTCCCGTGTGGATGCGCTGGTGTTTCTTCAGGTCACCTAAATCATTGGTTCTCAAAGTGGGGTCCGGGGACCCCCAGGGGTCCTTGAGGGAGTTCCAGGGGGTCCCCAGCTAAATGATAGATTAGGCACCAAATGGACCCTTATGGGTCTGTAACTCTGAGAGTGTACAAATGGAACCAAATGGACCCATTAGGGTCCATTTGGGTCCATTTGTACACTCTCAGAGTTAAATTGACATAGATTTGACAATACAAATTGTGGTCCAAGTGATAGAAATGCCATTAAATGGGGGTCTGTAGCCCTAATGCATGTCAAACTGGGGGTCCTTGAAATTAAAATGTTTGAGAATCACTGCTAGAGCCATAAAGAGTCTTCTCTTATGGGGGTCCCTGGCATATCTTTTGAACTGGGGGTCCGCGGGCTAATAAGTGTCAATTTGGGGGTCCTTGACATGAAAAGGTTTGAGAACCACTGACCTAAGTGACTGAGGTTTTGTCGCACTGATTGCAGTGGAAAGGTTTCTCACCGGTGTGGACATGCTGGTGTGACTTCAGGTGAGCTAACCGATTGAAACTCTTGTCCCACAGTCTACACGCGTGAGACGTTCTTCTTGTGTAAGTCATTACTTGTGGCTATTAAAAAAATCACACCCAGTGTGGGTGGTGTGTGGTCATCACAACATGACTCACTTAAAAAAAAGGGTAAATTACTTTTTTTTTTAAGTCCATACTGCTATTCATAGGGCTGCACATGTGTCATGTGTTTTGCTAGCCAATCACAGTCCTGAATTCCAATCACATTACAGCTAGTGGTGATGACACTAGCTGTAATGTGATTGGCTGACTTTGCAAAAGTATAGATTTGCATTGACTGTGGAAGGGTTAGGGTTGTAGACTGCGTTGTAGACTATTGGCCAATCACGGTGCAGGATTGGTCAGTGTCCAAAACTCACTTATAAAAATAGCAGATCTACAAGCTCGTAGATCATCATGATTATATGATGGTCCACTTAGAACAAGAGAACTGAGTCAGGAAGTATTCAGACTCGTTCCTTCCAGGAGTGGCGTTGTATCGTCAAAGCTTTTGCTATGGACTGTGATGAAGACAGAGTTGGTTCTGCTGGGTCTGGCAAATTTGTATCTCCAATATGTTATTTTTCTCAGGACAAATGTGATCTTAGAGGGAAGGATTAGGAAGCCTTAAAGTATATCTTTATACCTTTGCCTCGATGGGATAAATACTTCTCGATGGGATACATACTTCTCGATGGGATACATACTTCTCGATGGGATGAATACTTAAGTACCTTTCACCTTTGGCCGCAGTGAGAAAAAGAGGAAGTCTGCAGTATATTAACACCTTATAGAGTACAGAAGTCCTGACGTCACTCGTTCATCCCCTGGTTCGTAAAGTAATTTCTCTAGGGAGAATAACATTGTGTCATCATAGAATCGTCTCATATAAGAAGTGTGGTCCAAACATAAACAAACTGTCTCTGTGAAATTATCAGGGAGGAGGTTCTGTATTCTGTATTGATGCTTCAACACAGTTCTTATTTGACGTGATATTAAATACGTCTATGGGGATTCAGAATGGGGGAAAAAAACACGCCCCAGGTAGGACGTGTATTGTGTAAATTACGTCAGACTTTGGTGCAGAGCGCTGCTCTTACCTCACTCACAACACAAGTGCACCACCGCCTCTCCATATTTTATTTTTTTTATAAGTGAGACACGCCTCCTCATCCATCTCAATACACAACTGGCTGAACACACACCTGAATCCAGCCAATCACAGCAATGAAGTTTATATCTGGAATTCTACTGGCTAGTGTTGTCTATTGTGGAGCTGTGATCCTATGAGGCCTCTCTTTCTCATAAAAGACAAATATTATGATGTGTCATCAGTGATGATGATGATGATGATGAGAGGGAAGAGGATGAGGTGGAGTTTGATGATGAGATGGATGATACTGATCAGTGAAATTGTGTTTTGATTATTTAAGAAAGTTATGGTATGCCGGACATTTGATATGTTTTTCACAAATAAAGAATGGTTGTAAGTTAACATGTCAGTGACCTTTCCATTAGATTGCTGGTGTAAAAAAATCTATGAAACTCAACGCAATCTTAACTAGACACCATTAGTGTCCTAAAAACATGGGGCAAAGTAGAATACACCTTAAGTATTTCGTACAAGGATTAATGTGATTTGGACATTTTCTGTTAGTGTTTAGCAGTTTCTGTCCTGAAATAAGAGTCAAAATGTTACTTAAGAACCATGGACAGCAGCTACAGTTACTTCAGCACCATGGACAGCAGCTACAGTTACTTCAGCACCATGGACAGCAGCTACAGTTACTTCAGAACCATGGACAGCAGCTACAGTTACTTCAGAACCATGGACAGCAGCTCTACAGTTACTTCAGAACCATGGACAGCAGCTACAGTTACTTCAGCACCATGAACAGCAGTTACAGTTACTTCAGAACCATGGACAGCAGCTACAGTTACTTCAGCACCATGGACAGCAGCTCTACAGTTACTTCAGCACCATGGACAGCATCTACAGTTACTTCAGAACCATGGACAGCATCTACAGTTACTTCAGAACTATGGACAGCAGTTACAGTTACTTCAGCACCATGGACAGCATCTACAGTTACTTCAGCACCATGGACAGCACCTACAGTTACTTCAGAACCATGGACAGCAGCCGCAGACATCTGTGTTCCACGTTCAGGCCGATCGGCACCAAACTTAATAATATGGTCGAATAGACCCCATAAAACCCTACAATTGTAGTACTGATACTTTAACTTACGTGAGAAATGTTAGTAGTTGTTGAAATTATTTATAAATTCTGGAATCATACGAATACAAATAGTTGCGTTTTTGCATAATTGAAACTACATTGTGTTTACAATGTACGTATTTTATTTAATTTTTATAAAGGAAGGGATTTGAACACACGTGTACGAGGTTTGCACTCGACACAGCGACAGTGAAAATATACCTGCAAATTCTTGCAGCATAATCTTCCACCGCAGCGATAAAACGGCTTAATGAAGCAATAAATGGATTGGGTCACGCCATGTTGTCACATATCAGTACAGCTGGGGTTCAGTTTAAAGGGGCTACACCATGAATTAAAAAAATATATATTATATATAAATATTGCCCCCTAATACGTTTTAAACAGGTTGTAAGCCTAAAAAACATCCAGATATTTTTTCTCACAATCTGACTGTCTGTCATTCCAAGCTTTTTCAGCTGCAATACCAAAGCGTCCTATTGGGCAGGGGGGAGCTACTGAGCAATTCTGTCTGGCCATCGTCAATGCAAAATCTGTGCAAGTGACATCACTTGCACAGCCATTCTGAAATGGCCTGTTCAGACACGCCCATTCAGGAAATCCATGAAATGAGCATGAATGACTGAATGTTTTAAAAAAATATTTTTTTGGGTACAAGAGACACTGGGGAGCCCAAAAAATACTAAAAACCTAAAAAAAAATGAAATTCATGGTGTAGCCCCTTTAACACATTGAGACCTGAAGCCGATTCTACATGTCTCCTAAATCCCAACAGTTTTCTGAAAAACATATGTTTCTATATCAGTGGTGCTCAATCTTTTTTCATGTGAAGGACCCCCAAAATGATATGTATTTGGCTGCGGACCCCCATAAAAACAATATTTTGTTCCAGGGACCCCCAGAAGCAAAGATTTGAGTTAAAAATGTTCTCTTTAAAAATATATATATTCAAATATTTGCACACATTTTCACGATTTAAAAAAAATAGCCCAAAGTGTAAAATAATGCTTTTTAGCTCAAATCTAAAAATGACACAGTTCCAGGTCTTAATGGGTTAACCCATTCAATCCGGGAAAGCATTTGTCTCATTTTAGATTTATTTGGCTATTAAATAAAATAGCAGATATACAAGCTCATAGCGAGTGCCACGCTATGAGCTTATCGATCTGCTATTTTTGAAAAAGATGTCGTGAAAATATATGTGCAATTATATATTTTTTAACTCAAATCTTTGCTTCTGGGGGGTCCCTGGAACAAAATATTTTCAGTTGGGGGTCCGCGGCCAAATACCTATAATATTGGGGGTCCTTGACATGAAAAAGTTTGAGAACCACTGATATAGAAACATAAGTGTGAGTTAAAAATGTTTGCCTAAAAAATTATAATATATGTATATATATTCAAAGATTTGCACACATTTTCACTATTTTTCAAAAATAGCAGATCTACAAGCTCGTAGCGCGGCACTCGGTGCCGTGCTAGGAGCTTGTAGATCGGCTATTTTTTGAATAGCCACAGAAATAAAAAAAATGACACAGATTCGTTCCCGGTCTTCAAGCGTTAAGCACTTCCATCCTATAGCATCCTTATCCCATAGTGGGCAAAAAAAGAAAATTCTCAAAAAAGTAGTGAAGATAGCAGATCTATAAGCTCACAATGTGAGCCTGTATAGATCGTCTATCTCCGCTATCTGCCATAATATGATGAAATATGGGGCTTAAAGGTAGGGTAAGTGATTTACTTTGGTTAAAATAAGTGTTAAATAGCTCTATATTGTGATAGTACTCATTGCTATAGAGTGTTTGTTCAGTATTAGGAGTCTCCTTGTCTCTCCAGCTCTTTATGAAACAGAAAATGCATTTTCGTTTTAGTTTCAGTTTCATTTTCAATTGTATCCGATCAGGATAGAGAACTCAATCAGGATACAGATTAAACGAGTGAAATTGGAAGTGATGACACTAAGAAATGAGCAGGCAAAATTGGAACTGAAACACTATACAAATTAAGCTTAAAAATGGGTACTTTCTCCTGATTGGCTGAGATTTTGACACCTACAGAAAAATGTATTTTCTGTTTATTAAAGAGCTGGAGAGACGGGGAGACTCCTGTTACTGAACAAACACTCTATAGCAATGATTACTATCAGAATATAGTGCTTTAACCTTTTAACAAAATACTTTTTGTTTTAACCCAAAAATATCACTTACCCTACCTTTAAGTAGTTAAATGTTGGACTGCACAGCGGGGGTGATGCAACGTTGATGATGGAGAGGGCCACTATATATCCACACTCCTATTTTATACCTAGGCTATTTGAAAATAGCCGATCTACAAGCTCACAATGCGTCGCGATGCGACGCATTGTGAGCTTGTAGATCGGCTATTTTCAAAAGATTGGTATACATTTGAAGACGTAATGACATAATGAGTACTGTCTACTTTCCGTACTTGAAGTACATGTTGATACCAATACTTTCACTCAAGTAAATGTTGAATTCCACTTTTACTTGTAACAGAGTATTTCTACATGGCACTAATATTGATACTTTTACTTAAAGGGTAAGACCACTTTGGTAGAGGTTTGGGTTGTGTAGTTACCTTGCCATGATGTAACTCCAAAGGTGGACAAGAAATAAAAAAGAATTGCTCCATTGATTAGAAATTGATAATTCAAAACATGCTCCTCATTGACTTGTTTTTGTACGGTAAAACAGCTCTCAAAGTCACTCTTTTAGCACATACATGAACCCAAACATAGCTGATTCAGACAATATTGAGCATCACCAAACCCAGTACTGTTCGTTTTTTTAATAAAAATGTCAACTTCCTGTTGATTTTACTATTTGAAGATCCGGATCCGCCGATCCAGTCCGGGTTTTCTACTTATTAAAAATGGCAAAATCAACAGGAATTTGACCTTTTTATTTAAAAAACAAACAGTACTGGGTTTGGTGATGTTCTATATTGTCTGAATCAACTTTGTTTGCGTTCGTTTTTGTGCTAAAAGAGTGACTTTGAGAGCAGTTTTACCGTACAATGTAAGTCAATGAGGAGCATATTTTGAATTATCAATTTCTAATCAATGGAGCAATTATTTTTTATTTCTTGCCCACCTTTGGAGTTACATCATGGCAAGGTAACTACACAACCCAAACCTCTACCACAGTGGTCTTACCCTTTAAGTGAAAGACGTGAGTACTTTTTTCCACCACCGATGGAAACAAATGGACGTCATGTGAGGAGTGGAGAGTGGGAGGCGGTCATCCATTGAACTGGTTGGATCCAGTAACGCTTGCAGGTATATATATACTGATCTGCTAGACCCCCCCACACACACACACACACACACACACACACACACACACACACACACACACACACACACACACACACACACACACACACACACACACACACACACACACACACACACACAGTGTGTTGAGCCATGTGACTGTGTGTACACAACGGTGCTTTGTTGTCAACAAACAAAACCTGGAATCCTTTGAAACGCCACATGAAAAGAGAGCATAGATGTTCAGCCATGCATCACCTGTAGCGTGAAGAACATATCAGATGATTGGACTATATGTACACATTTAAATAGAAGAAGAATAAGACTATAATGTACACATTTAAATAGAATTATATTACTAATGTACACATGATAAAACGAATGTACACATTTAAATAGAAGGATAAGACAAGTGTACACATTTAAATAGAATTATATTACTAATGTACACATGATAAAACTAATGTACATGTTTAAATAGAAGGATAAGACTAGCTTTTATATTTCAAATGCACACATTGATATAGAAAAGTAAGAGTAATGTCCACATGATAATAGACTAATGTACATACTGTATCTAAATAGAATGATAAGACATTGTGTAAGAATGATACAGACAATGTGTATCCTCTAACCTCCACTGCATTTACATAGATGGATATTACATAGCACCAAACAACACAACGCACGCACGCACGCACGCACACGCACACGCACACGCACAAACAATCCTTCTTCACCTATTCAGGCTTGAACGATGAAAATGAGAGAGTGGAACCTGATGCTGTGGATCCAGTTACATGGGCCTCCTCATGCCAAATGACACACACACGCACGCACGCACGCACGCACACACAAACTCAGAACACACTTCACAGCATATTAATTCATATAGCAATGCTGCACATGGATGGCGGAAGTAATTACCGCAGAGTCTGCACACACACATTAATTTACACCCGACTCTACATGTTACGGTGCGTTAGCTGGATATCATTCAGACTCTGCGGTTCATCTCAAACCTCAGGGGGTTTTAAATCCAATTGAATTGGCCACTTCTTGGCAATAATGCACTTCCCCTGGTTGAGATGGATGCGCATGCAAATGAACTGCATTATCATCACGGTGGCTTTGCAATGCGTCCCCAGACACGGCTTAAGGCAAACATCTACTCCAGATGCAAAGTGATGCCGTAGGTCATGATAGCATCCACGCCATGACCCCCCACATTGCAATGCATGATGGGTAGTGGTGGAATGTAATCTAAGTACATTTACTTAGGTACTGTATTGTACTTAAGTACAATTTTGAGGCATTTGCACTTTACTTGAGTATTTCTTAAACTTCAGTTACTTTTCAGATATAAATTATGATATCATGAAACATACATTAACCACTTTAGCCCTATTTTATACATAGGCTATTTGAAAATAGCTGATCTACAAGCTCACAACGCGTCGCGATGTAGCTTGTAGATCTGCTATTTTCAAATATTTTTGTACTTTTACTTTTGGTACTTTAAGTATATGTTGATGCCAATACTTTTGTACTTTTACTGAAGTAAATTTTTAATTCCGGACTTTTACTTGTAACAGAGTATTTTTATATTGCAGTATCGATACTTGTACTTAAGTAAATAATTTGAGTACTTTTTACACAACTGATGATGGGTAGCAGATACTGTTCAATTATTCAATTAACTGCCAGTTCTTTCATGTAGAGAGAGAGGTGTTTGAAGATCTTGCCAGAAAGGAGTGAGAGAAGATCTCAACATGCCAGAAAGAAGTGTGAGAAGATCTCAACATGCCAGAAAGAAGTGTGAGAAGATCTCAACATGCCAGAAAGAGATATAGATATAGAAACCTAGATACCTCATTGGCCTCTGCCGTTCGTTGGAGCAACTGGTATCGCGGCCGTCATTTTAGGGTAGGCAAACTGAGAGTCAAAGTGACTACTGGCCAATCACAGCGCTCACAGTGCGTTGACTACTGGCCAATCACAGTGCGTCTTTTCCGGGACTTGTCAGTGCAATGGTTCTCAACCAGTGGTCCGGGGACCACCAGTGGTCCTTGAGGGGGTTCCAGGTGGTCCCCAGCTAAATGATGGAGAGTTGATAACCAAATGGACCCTTATAGATCTTTAGATCTTGAGTATAACATTTCACACTCTCAACAGTCAAATTGTTAAACATCTGCACAGTGGTGTAAAGTAACTAAGTACATTTACTTAAGTAAAATTTTTAGGTGTTTGTACTTTACTTGAGCATTTCCAAGTTCCAATACTTTTACTTCTACTCCACTACATTTCAGAGGCAAATTGTACTTTTTACTCCACTACAATTATTTGAACACTTTAGTTACTAGTTACTTTTCAGATATAAATTATGATATTATGAAACATACTTTAACCACTTTAGCCCTACCTAGGCTATTTGAAAATAGCAGATCTACAAGCTCACAACGCGTCGCGACGCGTTGTGAGCTTGTAGATCTGCTATTTTCAAACATTTTTGTACTTTTACTTTTGGTACTTTAAGTACATTTTGATGCCAATACTTTTGTACTTGAGAACGTAACAAATTGTTATTTTGACAGCATCTTATCCAACGATAACAACATATTCTAAGTTTTGGGTGTGAGAGGCTAAAGCTCATCAAACGGTGTTCCGTGGCTCAAATGGCGAATAAATAATGGACCTTGATATGAAAAAGGTTGAAAACCTGTTCTAATGCATTCATGTCCATTGAAGCAGACGGTCTCTCCACAATTAAAATCATCACAACTCCCTGAATTTTCAACCTATTTTCAAGCGGTTAAGAGTTATGGATGGATCCAGTAGGCGTAGGCCTATATTTGGTTACATCTAAATTGCATATTTTCATACCAAAATACTTTCAAGTAACAGTAATAGTCACAACATATTTGTGTCTCCATTCACTGGCAGACTACACGAAATATGCTGGCCACATTGCAGAATTGCCTTTATCCAACATCCTTATTTTAGCTAATCAGGTCAGAACAGAGCTATCAACTTTGAAAGACTGAAATAATTGTTCATTTGAAAATTTTCTCAAATGACAAAAACAGCAACTACAAATTAAATGTCTTTGTTCCATATTTTAATGGCACTGAAAGCATAACATCTTTCCACTCAAACAGAGAGCGTCTCCTTCCCAAACCCCAATGGTTCTAATCAGCCCCCCGCCCACAGGAGTGGCCCAATTCACTCACAACTTGCTACAAAAATCGCTCATGAAAAACTACATAATCTCCTACATTCCATTTTCCACCTTCACATCTGTCTCCTTCTCTAATAATCAAAAAGTGCTATATATTTCATCTCGCACTTTACTTCCGGATGGTTCGTTTTGCACCTTTTTTTGCCACATCGGTCACGGGAAAGAAATAAGCGCTGCCGTGGTCTATGGAAACGAGCCCAAAAGTGCACCCAAATAAGCCCAAAATCGCTTATACAAACAGTCAGACCTGGCAACGCAGCCTACGCCAATCATGTGTGAGAGATCTACAAGCTATGGGGCAGTGACGCCACCGTATCTTAGCAACAACGACAGCGCTCACTCTCATTGGTCGTGTCATGCCAGGAGCAGTCTCCAGACAATGGCATCGCAGAGAGCTTGCTGTAGCCATCACATCACATTCAGTCGCAGCAACGACGGACAGGGAGCTGTGATAGTGGCATGTAGCTAACGCTAACGTGGTTGTCATGCCTGCAGCGGCTGTGCAATCACTTTGTCAACAATGCACGTTCGTGTGGTGAATGTCAATATTGCTGCTCAGTTAGTCCATTGTAGATGGTGTATGTTTGTGTGTGTCTTCTGGAGAACTATGTAGCTCCACAGCAACTACAGTAACTAACGTAATGGCAGGACCGCCCCGTGCAACGCATGTTAGGCTGCATTATGGTCATGTAGTAATTTCAGATAATTTCGCTCCAATTAGAGCAGTGCTTATCAACCCTTTCAGGCCGCCCCCCCCCCCCCCCCCAAATAAACGTAATTGATCTGGCCACCCCCCCATTTTGTTTGACTCCATTCCACAAGTAAATATTGTGAAAATAGCAGATCTACAAGCTCGAAACGCCTCACGTTGAGAGGCTTTGTAAGCTTGTAGATCGGCTATTTTCTACATGATTGCCTCTTTCTTAGATTATTTGACAATGTGGCCAATGTTTTTATAGTATAGTTTGTTGACTACTTTTGTTGCAGAAATGGTAATTTCCTTTACTTTCGTTTTTTTATTGTCTCCGCCAGGCCGAAAGGCATGGCGCAAGACCTGTCCGTCCGTCTGTGATAGCTAATCTCTCACATCGTTGACTTGATCGCAGCGAAACTGTGCACACACTCCCTGGATGCCAATTCAGAACCTCTGCCCTATTTCTTTCACATGGCCCTGTTACAGTGCCACCAGGAGGCCGCTTTTTGCTAAACACCTTTTCTCACAGTACTCCTACATATTTTGCCCAAACATCACGCAAATCGGTACACATTATCTCCACAGTCATTTAAAAAAAAAACCTTTCAGATTTTTCATATTCCATCCTGATTGGCTAAAATGGCTTCCAAAGTCTGCAGGACTGCTCCGTTTGGACCAAAATGCCTCACATTATGAACACAGCATGCACTTTCCGTGCAACTTTGCACCCACATTCCCACTATGCCGAGGAAGAAATTCCACTTGAGATTTCTCTAATCAGCCTCATGGTGGCGCTATAACAGCCCCATGTGGAGAGTCAGTGAGAGCTGGATAAACGAGGTAAAATGTGTCAAAAGGAGTCTGTACGGCTGTCGATAAATGAACACATGACGTCGGTGGGAGAGGAGATATTGTGTCTTTTGGACAAACAGCAGCGTGGTGCTGATGTTTGTTGTGTGAAGCAGCCTAATGTCAGAGTGTTTGTGTTGGAGCGTCTCAGTGCGGCTGCAGAGTTCATGTGCAACCTCTTCCAGAGAGAGACAGAGACACTAGAAACTCTGCTGGAGAAAAAAAAAACACTGCTGGGCATTGACTTTCATATGGACATTGATCTACACACTGCAGGTATATCTGCTACACACACAACATCAAACTACACACTACAGGTATGATGCAGCGTTTGCATTCCAGCCTGCATGCCAGCGTAGTTCCCATATGGTTTCAAGGTGGGCTAAACCATATGGACCCCATGTCAGCAATGTCAGCGGCATCCACTTCAGTCCCAACTGCGATGCCCATGCAGGCTATAAGTAGCTTCTACCTGGCCCTTAGGTGGGCCCCAACTAGCCATGTTTATGTGGGACCAAGGCGGGTCCTAACTGGGTTTGCCCATGCAGGCTTTAACTGGGTTCTACCTGGGCCCTAGGTGTACCCTAACCAACCAGAGTGCAGTGCCCATCGCTCCAATTGTTGTGACGTCAGGGCTCTCAATACTGCACATTGGTGGAGGAGGAGGGGCCGCAGGGCGACCGCACACATCGCTGAACCAATGGTAGCCCACAGATGTTTCCTCTGGGGATTTACAATCTGCCCCTCTATGCCACATATCATCCGCACTACAGGGTCTTCACTGACCGAGCCACGGCCCCACTGGCCCTCAGGACGCTACGCCACTTACATGAGCTGCCAAGTGGCCGCGGGCGCTACGTGGCCGTGGCCGCGGGCTAGACGCGAGCCCCCGCGTAGCGGGGGCGAGCTTCTAGTATAACACAAATACTCCAAGACAGCCAAAAGCATAGGAACATAGGAACCTGTTTAAACTGTAAAACCGTAAAAGACGATTTATTATTGCACAAATCCAGAGTGTGGAATTTGAAAGGGTTAAGAGCTGGGTTACAAAAAGACCCGCCCCCCGCCTGGCTCTGATTGGCCTACCTCAAGCTCTCAATGCCTCGCAGCGCGAGGCGTTGAGAGCTTGTAGATCGGCTATTTTTGGCTAATCTTCCCCTCAGAAAAGTAATTCTAGGGTTCAAGTGGTTAATGTAAAAAAACGAAATCCTATCACACAAAGATTTGGCGGACCCCCTATAGTAGCTCTGAGGACCCCCTAGGGGTCCCGGACCCCCTGTAGAAGACCCCTGTATTAAAGACATAGTTCAATGTTGAAAATGAGTGGTATTACCCTTTAAGTAAAAAATGTAAGTAGTACTTTTTTCCACCCCTGAAGTACCCTGGTGCCCAGAGAGACCCAGAGCGACCCAGAGAGACCCAGAGAGACCCAGAGAGACCCAGAGAGACCCAGAGAGACCCAGAGAGACCCAGAGCCAACAGTCAGAGAGTAAAAAGAAAAAGGACCACAGATTAAAGAGGAGAAAGAATTACTCTTACACTCTTTTTTTCCCCTGCCTCCCCGGTTCTCCACAAAGAAACTGAAAGGCTGAAGCGCTATGATGACACCGAGAGGCCCGCTGCGGCTGAACTGTAATTCATCAGCTCACCAAGGCCAAGTACCGACACGTTTACTCACTGTGTCATGAGGGAACATATTTCTCCTCGCCTGCTTGCCGGCGGAATCGCCGCCTCTTATCACCGCCTCGTATCACCGCCTCGTATCACCGCCTCGTCTTCCCCCCAGAAGCACAAAGTTCCAGCTCTCTGCGGTGAAATAAGATGGTGTCACAGCGTACCCCCGTACCTAGAGTGATTAGTCCGTTAAGACCCGAGGCCCATTCTACAAATGTACTCTAAATCCTTGAAAAATGTTGCTATAATATCAGTGGTTGTCAAACGTTTTCATGTCAAGGAACCCCCAAAATTATATGTATTTGGCCGCGGACCCCCGTCTCAACATATTTTGTTCCAAGCAAAGATTTGAGTTAAAAAATGTTCGCTTTAAAAATATATATATTCAAAGATTTGAGAAAAAATCTTGATAAAAAAAAATACCTAGCAGATCTACAAGCTCATAGCGCGGCACTCACAGTCAAGACCTGAGGCCGCTTCTACAAATGTCTTCTAAAACAGTTTTTTTTTTTTTTTTAAACCTATGTTGCTATAATATCAGTGGTTCTCAAACATTTTCATGTCAAGGAACCCCCAAAATAATATTTATTTGGCCGCGGACCCCCGTCTCAACATATTTTGTTCCAAGCAAAGATTTGAGTTAAAAAATGTTTGCTTTAAAAATAAACATATTCAAAGATTTGAAAAAAAAATAAAAAAATAGCAGATCTACAAGCTCATAGCGCGGCACCGAGTGCCGCGCTATGAGCTTGTATATCTGCTATTTTTTTGAATAGCCAAAGTATGAAAATGATGGTTAAAGTGGTTAAAAATGATTGTGACGACAGGCGCTTTCCCGGTCGTAATGGATTAGGATATTTTTCAGCCCAAACTCTTCATCCTGCAGAGTGTCAGACACGGTGAGTTATAGGAGCGCCGGTGGAGGGTATACGTCATGGAGGAGAACAGTGAGGGGGATAAAGAAGGACGCTGCATGTACAGATGAGCAGCACAGATGCACTTCCATCGCATTACTGTTATGCAGCAGTTGGATTGGCTGGAGGGGATGGGCTCTGCTTTTCATAATGCCCCCCTCTGTTTTTTTTTGCAGGTTGGGGAATGTTTTATCTCTGCTTCTGGCCAGACTGAATTAATATTACAAATAAATGTTAACTGCATTAACCCTGGCCTCTATATTTGGGGGCAAATGTTCAATAATTATACGTAGCTTGCAAGTTAGTGCTGGCAGCATACATTCGAGAGGTTACATGCATGCTTTCTATGGGGCTGTTTACAGCGCCATGCTGACTGACGTGGCAGTCAGCTGTCCAATCGGGCGGGTTATTTAACTTCACTTTCATCTGTGTTCCGTCCAGCTTTGTGTCATGGGTGTTGTCATGCGGCGTTTGCTGCCACCACCACCCCAGCACCACCGGTGGGCTCTGCTATTGGTTCTGTTCCCCGTGGGAGGGTTGTGTTATTATATATCTGTCTCCCTGCTCTTAATGGTTAATGATGGCTGTCTTAATTGTGCTGAGCAGGGAGAACAATGTAGCAGAGCCTGAACGCCAAAATGAAATATTACATCCACTCTTGTGTTCTCATTCTATAATATTGGTTCAATATATTTGGTCTATAATATCTATTGGAGAGTTATCTGACAGAACTACATGTTCAGCCTGCGGCCTTCATTCACAGCCTTCAAAATGCAGTCCTGTGTCACACTGATCAGAGCAATGGTCACCAAGTTACGGCCATTTGAAGTGTTAAACACTGCTGTAGCGCCCCCATAATGTGTTAAACTGTGTGTTTTTTGATCTGAATATGACCCCTGTGGCCCCCAGGGGCACCTGCCGTGACTTTCCTCATGGAGTAACTGTAGCTGTTTAGGGGTCCTGTGTGGACACATGGCCCCTGGTATGACTGTTATCTCATGGCAGACCCCTGAACAGTGTCTGTGCCAAGTTTGGTGCGGATCGGAGCAACGGTTCATCTGTGGCACCCATTGGCCCTTGGCGGGGGGGCCACACGTGGTCCCTAGTGGGACCATTCTGATGGTAGACCCCTGAACAATATTTGGGGCACCTTTGGTACCTTTTTAGAGAGAGAGAGAGAGAGAGAGAATTTATTTTATAATTTAATTCTCAAATTTGTCGAGAAAATCCCTAAACTTTAGGTTAAAGTAAATAGCTATTTGTCATGACAAAGTAACTAGGGCATAAGTGACTAAGCCCCCCCCCACTCCCACCCCTCCCGCCCCCTTCTGTTTTTTGTTTATGTTCTGTTTTACTAATCTCTCCTTGAGTGTCTAACTTTAGATTGCCTAAATATGTTTTAATGGTTTAGCATCCCTCCAAGATAATGATGGTCTTATTCCTAACGCAAAGATGTGAAAAACATTGGACCAGCTTTGAAGTGTAAATAGCATCCAGGAAAATCAGCACTTTATGTGAAATCATACGGCGCAGCATTTAAATGGCTATTATAAGCACAGCTTAAACATAGCAGCTGGTGACCTTGTTTTCCATATCGGTAATTTAAACACATTTTTCAAGGCAACAACAACAGAATCGGCTGAAACGTTCAACAACATCAAGTCGGCTCTGTTTGCACGCGCGCACACACACACAGCAGACATAATGCTCACAGTCACAGTCTTAATGTGGATATTATGATATAAGACTGTATGCATGTACAATACAATGCACCTTTAACCTCTTCAGACCTGGAGAAGCATCTCTGTCATTTTTAGATTTCTTTGGGCTATTCGAAAAATATCAGATCTACAAACTCATAGCGCGGCACTCGGTGCCGCGCTATGAGCTTGTAGATCTGATATTTTTTAGGAAGAATCGTGGAAAATCGTGGGTCTTTGAATGTATATGTTTTTGAAGCGAACATTTGTAACTCAAATCTTTGCTTCTGGGGGATTCTACAAATGTCTTCTAACAGTTTTTTTAAATAATTTATGTTGCTATAATATCAGTGGTTCTTAAAAATGATATGTATTTGGCCGTGGACCCTCCCATCTCAAAATATTTTGTTCCAGGGACCCCCAGAAGTTGTAAAAGAGTTACAAATGTTCGCTTTAAAAAAATATATATAAAATTGTTCACGATTTTTATATAGTATATATAAATATATATGCTATTTAAAATATTCATAAATATATATCTACGCACTCGGTGCCGCGCTACGAGCTTGTAGATCTGCTTTTTTTGAATAGCTAAAGAAATCTGAAAATGACACAAATGATGCTTTCCCGGTCTTAATGGGTTAATAACCCAATTTACTGTACCCTAGCCTTGATGCTACGTTTCCCCAAATACACAGCGTCTGTGCTCTCCTGTGTGTAATGTTTGAAACGGCACTTTTTTCTTTTCATGATCCCTTTCTTTTTTCTTCAGCCTAATTTTGCAATTTGCGCCCCCGCTGCACTTCAGCTGCAGCGCTGTTGAGAAAGCAAGGTGAAAGCTGGAGCCTGGAAGGAAGTGGAACGCAGGTTTGAGGGTGATGTTTCTGAACTTATGTACTAAAAATGGACTAAAAACCTACCTTTTTAACAACGCGTTTTCGATTTGTTTCCGGGGTCTTAGTTTTTTGGGTTTTTGCTCTGTTTTTTTTAACCTAGTTTTAATTGACCCTATAGTCTAGCCTAGTTGGGTCCCATGTACTTGTTTGGTTGCCTGTGCTGTTTTTATGCCATGTTTTTAAACCCTTTAGCACTTTGGGATTTGCATGTAAAGTGTGTTATAAATAAAATGCATAATAACAAGAAATGACATAAAGTCATAATATCCCCACTTGCGGCACCTGGTTGCTTAATGCGGCACCTGGTTGCTTATTTCTCTCTCAAAAATCTGGCAACCGTATCATTATTTGGACCAACGAAGAAGAAAATGCGGAAGCGATCCTCTTTTGAGTCCCATAGCTTGGGAGGACGAGGCCGCCCGTTCAGAGTATGGAAAGTATCCCCATTGGCTTAAGCGACAGCCAATCACGCAACAAATCTGTCGAATACATGTCGGAAATCTGTCGACTAGTAGGTCAGTCTCTAAATAGACCCGCAGCTCTGCAAGCGGGTAATAATAATAATTATTATTATTATTATTATTTAGGCCCACTGTAGATGTGTGTACAGTCAGTACTACCAAACCACTGATTCTCAAGTGAGCTCCGGACCGCTAGCATCTCGAACGATCCTCGAGGATCACCCTCGAATGATGGAGAGAGTTGGGAACCAAATGGACCCTTATTAGATCTTTAACTCTTGAGAGCGTAAAATGGAAACCAAATGGACCCGTATGGGTCCATTTGGTTTCCATTTTACGCTCTCAAGAGTTAAATTATCGTTAAACATCTGCATTACTTCATTAAAGAATTGTTATTTTGATCAACGCGTGCCTGTCATCTCTCCTATGATGCTATAACATAACACATCAATACAGCATGGAGTTGTGGACAACATTGTATCCAACGACCGACAAAATAAGCTTTAGGTCTGAGAGGCTGAATCTCATCAAACGGTGGTTCTTCCGTGGCTGTCACGCCCCGCTCCTCCTCAGCCCGTATTAGGTGTTGGACTTATTGTTCTGTATTTGCAGTGGTGGAAAAAGTACTCAAATTGTTTACTTACTGTAAGTAAAAGTACCAATACTGCAATATAGAAATACTCTGTTGCAAGTAAAAGTCCAGAATTCAAAATTTACCTGAGTAAAAGTACAAAAGTATTGGCATCAAAATGTACTTAAAGTACCAAAAGTAAAAGTACTAAAATGTTTGAAAATAGCGCGTTGTGATTGCGACGCGTCGCGATGCGACGCGTTGTGAGCTTGTAGATCTGCTATTTTCAAATGGCCTAGGTATAGAACAGGGCTGAAGTGGTTAATGTATGTTTTATAATGTAATAATTTATATCTGAAAAGTAACTAGTAACTAAAGTTGTCAAATAATTGTAGTGGAGTAAAAGTACAATATTTGCCTCTGAGATGTAGTGGAGTAGAAGTAAAAGTATTGGAAATTGGAAATGCCTAAGTACAAATACCTCACACTAACTCTGGGGGAGCCCGGGAATCGAACTGGGAACCTCACGGTTGCCATGCGGGCCGCTCTACCCCTGTCGTACCAGTCTTGTGATATTGTCAGTCTTTCCACCATGTGTCCTCGTAGTCCCCCAGCCTATCCCTGTGTCGATTGTCTGTTGAGTTCACCTGTGTGTGTCCTCTTAATCCCTGTCTATTGAAGCCTTGTGTTTGCACTGTGTTTTAATGGTCCGTAGGCCCATGTGTCATGTGAAGTTTTGTATGGTGCTTGTTTACCTACACCCCACCTGTTCTCTTACCTGCTATTGGAAACCTGAGTTTGTTTAATAAACCTTTTGAGTTGAACATTACTGCCTGCCTACCTCGTCTGCTTCTGGGCCTTACCCGTTCGTTACTCATCCTGACAGGGGCTCAAATGCCGAATAAATGATGGACCTTGATATGAAAACAAAGGGTTGAAAACCACTGTTTGCTAGTGGGCGGACATTTTTGAGCAGTGTGCTCATGTAGACTCTATTCACCTGTTTCTTGGCTGTGTGTTTTCCACTTCCTGTCGGATTTCATTGGATATCATTAGTCATCTGACCGGTTTCATTGGATTTCATTGGATCAAAAGACAGGAAGTGGAAGACAGTGAAAAGCCTAGGAAACAGGTGGATCGTCTCTAGACCAGTGGTTCTCAAAGTGTGGTCTGGGGACCCCCAGGGGTCCTTGAGGGAGTTCCAGGGGGTCCCCAGCGGAATGATAGATAGTGAGGAACCAAACGAACCCTTATGGGTCTGTAACTCTGAGAGTGTACAAATGGAACCAAATGGACCCGTTAGGGTCCATTTGGTTCCATTTGTACACTCTCAGAGTTACTGTACATTAACTTTGATTTTACAAAATAAATTGGGGTCCCAGAGATAGAAATGCCATTAAATGGGGGTCCGTAGCCTAATGGGTGGGGGTCCTTGAAATTAAAATGGTTGAGAATCACTTCTAGAGCCGTAAAAAACTTCTCTTATGGGGGGTCATTGGAATATATTTTCAAATGGGGGTCCGCGGGCTAATAAATGTCAATGTGGGGGTACTTGACATGAAAACGTTTGAGAACCACTGGTCTAGACCATGCAGATTGAACTGTATCGTTGCTCACTCCCTCCTTTGGATATTAACCAACACTTATTTTTAATATACTGGATATTATGTCTTCCACCTGCACTATAGAAGCATGTCTGCCTTTTCTGTAGTGCCATTTTATCCATGGCTATTATTTAATCATGTGCCCTGTGTGTGTATTTGGCCTTTGAGACTGCAGTCAGACTGCACTGTTATTTGACTTGTTCTGTGTTCCTTTCCTCTTTATTCTCTCTTTATTTCCCCTTTTCTTACTTTTTCCAGTCAGTTGAAAGCTCTGCACCAGAAATAATTTCACCCACACTTTTACACCTGTTATAAAGAAAACTGAAAAATGTGAAAATAAATGCTTAAACAGCAGCTCTACAAGCTCACAATGTGATGTATTGTGAGATGGGAGATCGGCTATTTTATCATCAGACACAGAACGCATGTGTGTCATTTTAAGATTCCTTTGGCTATTCAAAAATAGCAGATATTCAAGCTCATAGCACGGCACCGAGTGCCGTGCTATGAGCTTGTAGATCTGCTATTTTTGTAAATCGTGAACATTTTTGCTTTAACAAATATATATATATAATAGTCAAAGATTTGCAAGAAAAAAACATAATTAAAAGAAAAATAGCAGATCTACATGCTCATATGAGCTTGTATATCTGCTATTTTTGAATATCCAAAGAAATCTTATAAAATGACACAGATAGGCCTACTTTCCCACTCTTAATGGATTAATGTTGTTTAGTGTTTTGATGCTGGTGACGTGGCAACAGTTCCCACGCCAGACATGGCAGCATGCTGGTGGATTGGGTGGTATAACTTGTAGCTCTTTTCTAAAACCAGTGGTCACTAACCTTGGTGTCAAATTGGACAGTGATTTTAAGTTTGACAAACAGATAAGCTCTGTTGTTAAATCCAGCTTTTATCAGCTGAGGCTCTTAGCCAAAGTCAAGTCTGCTGTAACCCTCTCTGACTTTGAACGTCTCATCCATGCTTTTATCTCAACCCGACTCGACTACTGTAATGCACTTAATGTTGGTATTAGCCAAGCCTGCTTGTCACGACTACAGTTAGTCCAAAACGCGGCCGCTCGCCTCTTAACAGGGGCACGGAAATATGATCACATCTCCCCTATTCTTGCCTCCCTACACTGGCTCCCTGTTCGTTACAGGATTCAGTTTAAGACTTTAATGTTTGTCTTTAAGTCTTTAAATGGGCTGGCACCATTATACATTTCGGAACTTCTACCTCCCAATAATGGTACAAGGATCTTGAGGTCTACTGACCAGTCACTCCTTAAGGTCCCAGCAACAAAGTTGAAAACACGGGGAGATGGATCATTTTCCTCCATAGGGCCCACACTGTGGAACAAACTGCCACCCCATGTTAGAGCGTCTCAAACCCTGCCTGTGTTTAAATCACGTTTGAAAACTCACTTGTTCTCCTTTGCGTTTGAAAACTCAGATTGAGAAGCTGCTGCTTCCCCCAGGCATTGTGTCAATCGTTGTCTTGTTCATTGTCTCCGCCAGGCCGAAAGGCATGGCGAGAGAGTATGTTTTACCCTCCGTCCGTCCTTCCGTCCGTGTGTCCGTGTGTCCGTGTGTGTGTCCTGTCTGTGTGTTACCAGCTAATCTCTGGCACCGTTGGCCCGTTCGCTCCGAAACTGTGCACACACACTCCCTGGATGCCAATTCAGAACCTCTGACACAATTTTTTCACATGGGCCTGTTACAGCGCCACCAGGAGGCCGATTTGTGCAAAACACATTTTTTTACATTACTCCTACAGATTTTATCCAAATATCATGCAAATCGGTACACGGTATCTCTATAGTCATGTGATCAACACGGATCTGTCCGATTTCCCATATTCCATCCTGATTGCCTATGGTTGGCTTCCAAAGTTTGCAGGATTGGTCCGTTTTGAACAAAATGCCTCAAACTATGCATGCAGCTTGCGATTTCCGTGAAATTTCACACACACATTCCCACTAGGCCGAGGAAGAAATGCCACCCTTTTCACATTGGCCTGTTATAGCGCCACCAGCAGGTCTAATTTAGCAAAACACATTTTTGAAACAAAATGCCTCAAATCAAGAATGCAGTGTCTGATTGCCGTGAAAGACCTAAGAATAAATGGCACCCTTTTCACATTGGCCTATTATAGCGCCACCAGGAGGCCAGAATAACGTACCTGACCTGGCGGAGACCTGTGCTCCGAGGAGCACTTTTTCTAGTTGTATGTGTTTTTTTCTTGTTTATTTTTTAGTATTTTACTGAGTGTACAGCACTTTGGTTCAACACTGTTGTTTTTAAATGTGCTCTATAAATAAAGTGGATTGGATTGGATTGGATAGCTCCTCCATCCTGCAGTTATATCCCGTACAACATTCCTTCCATTACCAGTTCATCTCCAGAGCAGAGATCCTCCTCCTCCACCTCCTGGCTCCTCCTCATGAACACAAGCAGCAGCCTGGTTGTGTTGGTGATAGAATAGACGCTGTGGGCCAAATGACTGTGACTGTGTAGTGGATTCAAACCCCTTGATGCCGTGGTGGAGGGGCAGGTACTTTATATACCGCTACACGCTGCGCCTCCCCACCACTTTGAACAGTGCCTCTCAAAGTGTGGCCCCGCCAGAGGGCCCCACTGGGGGCCCAAAGAGGGCCAATGGGAAATGATAGGAAACAAAAAGGGATAGGACATAACTCCTGTGTGTGTGTGTGTGTGTGTGTGTGTGTGTGTGTGTGTGTGTGTGTGTGTGTGTGTGTGTGTGTGTGTGTATATATATATTGTCATTATTGTGTAAATAAATAAAATTCAAATAAGAAAATTTAAAAAAAGTGAAAATAGCTGATCTACAAGCTCACAACGTATGGTATTGTATCGTCCAAGATCCTTTATTCACCAAGACCTCACGCCTCGCCAATAGTATGACAAATGGTACACAGCATGGTCTCCTAAGTGATCCTCTTGGTCGAGGGAGATCCATCACCCCGCCTTTAATTTAACACACAAAAAACAAACACAATTACTGTCTCTAACTTCAGCCGTGATTACCAGGCCTTATGTTATCTATCACCACACCAGCCTCTGAAACTAAACTGAACATGAGCCAAGAGAAACTGTGACATTATTAGACAACTACTTTTGTAAAGCCTATTAGTTTTTATTTTATTTAATGTTTTTACTCGAAGAAGATTATGAACGAACAGTAATGGGTGGCAGTGGCTCAGGGGTAGAGCGGCTGGATGGAAGCCGTGAGATTCCTAGTTTGATCCCGGGTTCCCTAGGGCGTTGGTTCTCAAAGTGGGGTCCGGGGACCCCCAGGGGTACTTGAGGGGGTTCCAGGGGGTACCCAGCTAAATGATGGACAGGAACCAAATGGACCCTTATGGGTCTGTAACTCTGAGAGTGTACAAATGGAACCAAATGGACCCTTATGGGTCTGTAACTCTGAGTGCGTACAAATGGAACCAAATGGACCCGTTAGGGTCCATTTGGTTCCATTTGTACGCACTCAGAGTTAGATTAACATTGATTTTACAATATAAATTGGGGTCCCAGAGATAGAAATGCCATTAAATGGGGGTCCGTAGCCCTAATGCATGTCAAACTGGGGGTCCTTGAAATTAAAATGGTTGAGAATCACTGCTATAGAGCCGTAAAAATCTTCTCTTATGGGGGTCCCTGGCATATCTTTTCAAATGGGGGTTCGCGGGCTAATAAGTGTCAATTTGGGGGTCCTTGACATGAAAAAGTTTGAGAACCACTGCCCTAGGGTAGAAGTGTCCTTGAGTAAAACGCCTTGGATAAAAGCGCTATATAAATGCACCGTTTAACAATATGTGGAAAATAACTAAGTACATTTACTTATATTGTACTCAAGTACAAGTTTGAGGTACTTTTACTCCACTACATCTCAGAGGCAAATATTATACTTTTACTCCCCTATTATTATTTGAAAACTTTAGTTACTAGTTACTTTGTAGATTTTGATTATTATTAACCACTTCAGCCCTATATATACATTTCGGTCATTTGAAAATAGCAGATCTACAAGCTCACAATGCGCCACATCGCGACGCAGCTTGTAGATCTGCTATTTTCAAAGGATTTTTATACATTTTATACATTTGAAAACGTGTGAAATGGGACATTCTGCATAATGAGTACTTTCCACTTTTGGTACTTTAAGTACATTTGTAATACCAATACTTTTGTACATTTACTCAAGTACATTTTTCATTCCAGACTTTTACTTGTAACAGAGTATTTCTACATTGCAGTATTGATACTTTTACTTAAGTAAAAAAAACAAAAACACATTGTAGTATCCTGAGAGGACAATGGTTTCACCCATCAGAATGGTCTAGCCCAGGTAGACGCGTATTGATGACGTCAGACGCCAGAATGAACGCATGCAGCCCTGTGTGTGGAAGTAAACGAGGGACACTGAACTTTAATACTTTATACAAGTGTTTGGACATTCTATGTATTATTACTAGACACTGAGAATGACAGACAGTAAGCATATAAATATTAAACACATGATGTTGTTTTGGTTGAGGGGAGCACAAGCCCATGGAATAAGATAGCCTGCGTTAATGCCTATAAGATCAAAATGACTTCATATTTTCAGTCAGAACTCTTGTTCTCTGATGTCAGAACGTGCATGACAACAGCACAGGCCTATCAATGTAGTTAAACGTATAGAATTGTGTGAACTTTTAATGGGGGATAGCGTATAGCTGCCTTACCATTCTAATTAATGTCATGGTATAAATCTCCCTATGTTCTTGTGTGCGCAAGGATCAGTGCGTAATATATTACCTTATAATATAATATCCTGCAGTGGTTTTCAACCCCTTTCATATCAAACTTTCAAAGTGATTGATTGATTCATTGACTTTATTATCAGTTTGCAAAAAACAAACAAATAACACAGGAAAGTATACAGCTCAATACAAGGTCTGTTACACCCAAGAGATTATTATCTTAGATCCCAAACTTAGAGATTTTTTTTTTTAATCGTTGGATGAGATTTTGTCCACAGTTCCATCCATGCTGTGTTGACATGGTTCCATTGGAGAGATAAACAGGTAAACGTTGATCAAAATAACAATCTTTCTACATTCTTCTAATCGTGTAGAGCAGTGGTTCTAAACCAGTGGTCCGGGGACCACTAGTCTAGTGGTCCTTGGGGGGGTACCAGGAGGTCCTCAGTGAAATTAGTTAACAATCATTTTAACCACTTTGGCTATTCTAAAATAGCAGATCTACAAGCTCATAGCGCGGCACCGAGTGCCGCTGCTATTTTTGAAAAATCTTGAATATGTGTGCATATATCTTTAAATATGTATTTTTACATTTTAACTCAAATCTTTCATTCTGGGGGTCCCTGGCACAAAACATTTTCAGATGGGGGTCCGCGGCCAAATGTATATGAATTTAGGGGTCCTTGGCATGAAAAAGGTTGAAAACCACTGGCTGTAGACTCGTGTAGAATTGTACATTAAGTCATGCAGATATCATTTAACTCTGGAGAGTTCAGCTACAGTTATACTTCAGGACCATGGACAGCGGCTACAGTAGCTAGTTACGAGTTAGAGATCTAATAAAAGGTCCATTCGGTTACCAACTCTCCATCGTTTAGCTGCGGACCACCTGGAACCCCCTCCTCAAGGACCACTGGTGGTCCCCGGACCACTGGTTGAGCACCACTGGCGTATGCTGTCTGTCTACCACGCCGTATAGCAAGAAGGTAGAGCGCTGTCAGATGCGGTATATAGCACGCACAGAGCAAAGAGACGGACCGTGGAGCGTTTTGTTTAACTGGACTGTGTACCGGGGTGGATAGGACTGTTCTGCCCGCTGATCAGTGACTTTGGACCGGGGTGGATAGGACTGTTCTGTCCGCTGATCAGTGACTTTGGACCGGGGTGGATAGGACTGCTCTGCCCGCTGATCAGTGACTGTGGACCGGGGTGGATAGGACTGTTCTGCCCGCTGATCAGTGACTTTGGACCGGGGTGGTTAGGACTGCTCTGCCCGCTGATCAGTGACTGTGGACCGGGGTGGATAGGACTGTTCTGCCCGCTGATCAGTGACTGTGGACCGGGGTGGATAGGACTGTTCTGCCCGCTGATCAGTGACTGTGTACCGGGGTGGATAGGACTGATCTGCCCGCTGATCAGTGACTTTGGACCGGGGTGGATAGGACTGTTCTGCCCGCTGAAGGAACCATGAACCAAACCGCCACCGTCTCGCATCAAGTGAAATGCCAGTCTACCAAAACCATCAAGGTAGGATCCGTTTTTAGTTTTTTTTTTTCTTCTTCCAGAGACTGAAGGCTGTTTTATGGATACATATGGATATGTTTTATGGATATTACATATGCTTTATATGGATACATATGATATGGATACATTGTTTTATGGACACACAACTTGTGTCATAACACGCGCACATCAGTGCGTGGTTTGATCGCCAAACGCTTTCAGGTCTCGGTCTTAAAGTTTGTGTGTGTGTGTGTGTGTGTGTGTGTGTGTGTGTGTGTGTGTGTGTGTGTGTGTGTGTGTGTGTGTGTGTGTGTGTGTGTGTGTGTGTGTGTGTGTGTGTGTGTGTGCGCGCTCGCGCGTGTGCGTGGATCAGATGGACATGCACGGCTCTGCTGCGCATTGACGCACAGCTGTGATGTGTCCCAGCTGACCTGTCCGTTCACTATAACGGTCTCCTGCACACTGTCCATGCTTTAAAGTATGATAATCAATGTTCCTTCATATTTGTGATAATCCGTTTCCCTTCATTGTGTGGATGATGTGGGTTTGAGTCCGCGTGTCACAGAGTGGCGCAGTGGAGACGTTACATTCACATCACGTCGAATGCAGAACATGAACGGGAAAGAAAAATGCCTTTGTGTATTATACTGTATATACAGGCTCTGTGTGAGAGGGGAAAGTGCATTTTATAACCAGCTGCTCTGTGTCACTTTGAAAGGCTTCATGGTGAACATATATCTATAACACTTAAACATGATTATGATGATGTTGACAGACTCTTTGACATGTGTAAGGCTGTCTTAACTTAGCTGAGGTCTGTGTAAAGACGGGCTCATATCTGACCTGTTGTCAGAAACATAACTATTGATGAGATATTTGTCAGAAGAAGCTGCAACAGCTTTTTTTTGTTGCAGAACCCAGGAGATCATCCAGGCAGCGACTATTATAGCCTAGAGCAATAGTTCTCAATCTTTTTTGGGGGGGCCGCGACACCCCAAAATAATCATATTTGAACTGATAAGCACGTTGGCATGGTAGGAGTTGAGGCATTACATTTTTGATTCCGCAGATAAATACTGTGAGGTGTTGTAAACTTGTAGATCGGCTATTTTCTATTAGCCCCCTCAAAAATCATGTGGGGACCGCCCTGGGGGCCCCCGACCCACAGGTTGAGAACCACTGGTCTAACGGAGCGCAGCATGCTGGTGTTTGATGATGATGATGATGTTGATGATGATGATGATGATGATGATGCTGCTGGTGCTCTGTTAGAAGCATTGTTGTTCTGTTCTTCATCACCACCATTGGAAAAATGCCTGCGCCAAACCTGCATTGAATGCGGTGTGTGTGTGTGTGTGTGTGTGTGTGTGTGTGTGTGTGTGTGTGTGTGTGTGTGTGTGTGTGTGTGTGTGTGTGTGTGTGTGTGTGTGTGTGTGTGTGTGTGTGTGTGTGTGTGTGTGTGTGTGTGTGTGTGCGTGCGTGCGTGCGTGCGTGCGTACTACAGTGCATACTGTAGTAGCTGCAGCTGCTGTCCATGGTCCTGAAGTAACCGTGTGTGTGTGTGTGTGTGTGTGTGTGTGTGATTGCGTGCGTGACTCAACGGCGCTGCCATCGATCCCTCCTCGGGGTTATGCATCACTTTTCAACCCTCTGTCCCACTGGAGACATTTAGCTTGGAGCAAAATGCATTGATCCTGGTTCCTCACTCCTCCCTGAACGCAGCATGCCATCTCTGAATATTAACTTCTATGCTCAGAGGCTATGTTCCAAGTCCACTTCCAAGTTAGTAGTGGAAAAACTAAGTGAGTCAATCCATCCTGTAGCCTGTTCTTATCGTTATGTAGAGGATGCAGTACAGTAGCTATCACATCATTTCTTAAAGACGGGGTGCCGTGATTTTCAGTGATCCCCTAAAACATAATCATCAGGTATTATGGTTATACTAGGAGGAAGATTTTTTTCAAAAAAGTGTACAGAAATTGTTCAAATTATGTTTTTATGTGGACACGCCTCCAGTTCATTAAGTATACCTGGTTCTCACCTTAGCACCTCCTCCACCACCTTAGCACCACCCACCTGTCCTAGTCCCTCCTCCTCCTCATGCCCACACCTGTTGTGTTATGATAATGAGGGGGAGGGTATAATTTTACTGCATCATTAAAGTGCTGTTTTTCTATTGGCACGTTTGACCCTCAAGGTGTCAGCCTCCAGGTATAAACTCAAAATTGTAAAATAAAACACCACCAGGGGGCTTAATGAAGTTCTATCAACCTCATAGACACATGAAAAAACAGAAAAAGTGCAAAACCATGGCACCACCTCTTTAAGTAAAAAAAAATAATGAATCCATTTTAAAGCGAGCTCCTTGCTGTGGCTGTGCTGTGTGTTTAAATCCTTCCTTGTTGTGGGTGTAGATCATACATGGGTAACTGGCGGCCTGGGGGCCACATGTAGCCATAGCCTCTGGCTGCATGCAGTCTACTGTTGTCAAATGGCTTAAACATGAAAATAAAATAGCCCAAAAACTGCTGATCTTTAAGCTTTTGAGCTTGTAGATCTGCTATTTTTGTAATGTTTTTGATCTATAAATATATAAATCATAATATTAAAATGTTTCCTCTCCTTTCCAATTGGCCCCATGGCGCCCCCTGGGGGGCTTTGACTCCCACGTTCAAAAAACACTGGTCTTGAAACTAACCAATCAGAACATTCATTGAGAGAGAGCGAGAAAGAGTGAGTTGTGCATGCAGGAGATCAGAGCGGCTTGTAAACAAACTGTCACAGCTGATTGCTTCTTTTATTGACATGTTTTGACATGGGAGTAGAAATTAGACAATACATCCATATTATGTTGACACTGATATGAGATTAGATACAGTATCAACTGGGATTTTTAGAAATCCTGATAATTTGTGAGAAAAAGATAGAATACAAAACAAGGAACAATACAAATCACCAGACCTTAGTCGGTTCAGTATAGCCTACAGACAGGAGAAAGTTGTATTGTATTGGTCTGGCATACAAACACCCTCTGAGCCAAAATGAGTTTTAGGATCTGAGCCTTTGCCTCGGCGTGACAACAAACACAGACTGAATTAGACCAGAGACTCTGGAGAATGACTGAGAATATTGAGCTGCATGAGAGATCTGCCGTTTCTTTAGAGAGAGAGAGAGAGAGAGAGAGAGAGAGAGAGAGAGAGAGAGAGAGAGAGAGAGAGAGAGAGAGAGAGAGAGAGAGAGAGAGGTCTTTATAGCTTGATTATACAACAGGTAGTTCCCACCAAGCAATCTGATTGGTTGAAATAGCTTTCTAGCCGTGCTTCAAACCAGCATCATAGCACGGGCCGAATCACATTAATAAATCACTCCGCAGTGCAGTCCAGTCCGCACCTGATTAGACCATTATATGGCACAGCTGTGCTGTGAAGTCACTCTGTCCCACGGTAGGAAAACAAACAGACAGTAGCCTGACCCACCGCCGCCACCGGAGAACAAACAGCTATGCAAAATGGACTATGTTGTTAATATGGTGGATTTACGGTTGATCAATGGTTAGAAGGTTATAAATATCCTCCTGTGTAAAGTAAAATGACTCCCATTTCGTTAACAGTCCAGTAGGCTATATGCTCCGTCGTACGACCGTGTCACGCGGCCAAAATAGCCGATCTACAAGTTCACAACGCAACGCGTTGTCAGCTTGTAGATCAGTTATTTTGGCCGCGTGACACGGTCGTACGACGGAGCATATAGCCTACTGGAATTCATTCCACTGCGCAAGCATTGATAGCTCAGCTGTGTTGATGAGACCGTGCCTCAAACTCAAAGCACTGCTACAGGGACTATTTAATGTCTCTCAGTCAAAAACTCTTCTCTTTACAGGGAAACGGACAATAGCGAAACATTTTTATTATTAATTGCCCCACAATATGAATACATTTGGATGTGTTTTGTTGGTAACTGTTGTATAATCGCAATATTACACTCGAGGGTGTGCTTTACCTTACATTATTGGCACTTCAGTGATGCTGGCGGAACTCGGCTGGCGCCTCGTTCCTGACCGCATCACTGTCGTGCCAATAATGACGGTAAAGCACACCCTCTCGTGTAATATTGCTTAAATCACACACAGGTGGTGAAATTTCAAATATCAAAGGTTTGAATGGCGCACAATAACATTTTTATTACTTCAGATATTGTATAACTTTAGATGTTTCCATAATGGCTGTGTGTCCCTAAAGAGCCTGAAGTATATTATTGTTTTCCCTAATAGGACTATTATGAACAGTTGTTACGGAGCACCAGGTGTTTTCAGGAATGATGCAAGCTGGGGATGCTGATGATGTTGTTGTTGTCAGAGGAGCTGTTTTATGTGATATACTGATAACCACCCCATAGCCCCTTTCAGGACCCTCTTTACCTTTTTGTTGTATTTGGGAAGGCGGTATCCAGGGTGAATCCACTCTCCCATGTACCCGCTGGTACCACTGTCTGGTCCTGGACAAATATAACGTTGCTTAAGTGTTGCAGAGATTTTTCAAAGGTACGCCCACATGCAGTATGCTCCTGTGGAAACATGCGTTAATCCGTGCTGATCGCCGTTGCCGTTAAACATTTTTAATCATTTTTGGGGCGGTGTAACCGCCCTCTATAAGTGAGTTTTGGACACTGACCAATCCTGCACCGTGATTGGCCAATAGTCTACAACGCAGTCCCTAACCCTAACCCTTCCACAGTCAATGCAAATCTATACTTTTGCAAAGTCAGCCAATCACATTACAGCTAGTGTCATCACCAATAGCTGTAATGTGATTGGCTGACTTTGCAAATGCAGGACTGTGATTGGCTAGCGAAACACATGACACATGTGCAGCCCTATGAATAGCAGTATGGACTTAAAAAAAAAAATTTTTTTAAGTGAGTCATGTTGTGATGACCACACACCGATGACCACGATTTTTTAAAACTTTAGCTTCTCTCCTCCCCACTTCCCATGTCCCGCCTCCCCGCGTTGTGATTAAATCTAACAAAAGTCCTTATTTTTTAATTAAAGGTGTAGTGAAATGAAAAATATGTTTTTCACACTTTTAGAGCATATCCGTGCCAAACTAATTGACATTTTTTTTGTGTATATTTATATCAAAAGTCCCTAAAAAGCCAATCTTAATTACTTCCTGTAAACAAAAACGTGCTGAGTGATGACATAACGCAGCTTTCATGAATATAAATGAATCTTGATTACATGCACCTGTTTGATTCCCATAGCTGCACGTTCTTCAAACGCTACTCCGTTTTGAATCTCATTTAAGATGACGTCCAGACGGTGTATTACTCATTTTAAACTTAATCTGCACACTCAGATATGTATCTGAAAACATCATAGGTTAGAAATAAGCCACGTAGTAAACATGCTTAACTGATCGTCTCTCTCTCTCACTTGTAAACAAACACTAGCCCTGTTGCACACGGCTGAAATGATTGAGATTCCAACGTCCCATAGCCTGAAGGGATGGGACCTTCTGATTGGTTGAGAGTCGGTCGAGACAACGTTTCAGACTGAATCTTCAAAAATAAAATGACCGAAAATGTCACTGCATCTTTAACAAAGCTAAACACATTGGGCCATAACAGGAGTTATTAAATAGACCACCGACAGCATTAAATACAAATACATTATAAAGCATGTACGAGCTCGGCCAATCAGAGGCAGTCTAGGACGTGCAGCTAGCCAATCACATCGGTTCTCCATCACACTGTCAGAGCTGGTATGTGGATCTTCACATCTGCGATACACTTACAATATCATCGGTTCTCAAACGGTTGATCGGTTCTCCTCCTCAACGGCAGTGGTGTGCACATACATTTAGAGGGGCAGGTGCTGAAGTAAATTATACTTTTTTTTTGTTGACTTGGTCTGCTCTTTTTTCCCTCTACACCTATACCTCTTTGCCAAAAATAGCCGATCTACAAGCCCACAACGCCTCGCAGCGCGAGGCGTTGTGGGCTTGTAGATCGGCTATTTTTGGCTAAAGTTCTCCTCAGAAAAGGGATGCTAGGTTTCGAGTGGTTATGGTAAAAAGAAAAATCATATGACATAAAGATTTGGCGGACCCCCTGTAGTAACTCTGAGGACCCCCTAGGTGTCCCGGACCCCCTTGAAGACCCCTGCTGTAAAATGAAAAAAAAAAAAAAAAAATCCCCTTTTTTTCAAAAGGGCACTTCTGGTCAAGAGGGCAAAGGGCAGGTGCTCTAGCACCACCTAGAGTCTATCTGTGCACGTCCCTGCTCAACGGGTCGCTCCAACACGCGTATCGATGTCCTGGCTGTGTGTGTGTGTGTGTGTGTGTGTAGCGGACATGGCGTAATAACTATGGGAAATATTAACGATAATTATGAAAATATTAAAAATATTTTCTGAAAAATCAAAATATTGATTTTCACCAAAAATTAAGGAATTGCGCAAATTAAGGGATTAATTCGCACCTCAACACAACCATGAAAAGGGCTACGCAAGAATCTTGGACACAGTAATGATGCATGGGTTCTGGTTAGAAAATGATTGGAAATATACTGCGTTGAAATCAATTGGAAAGGACTTCCGTTTATACCAAAATAAAGTGTTTATTAAGATAAATCCTATGTAGATATTAAAACAACCAATGAAATGGGGAAAAGAACAATAGATCAATAACTCAAAAGATGATGAAACTGGTTAAAATCTCAACAAAATACAAAATCACAGATCTACAGTTCAATCAGGTCAAATCAGGAAATGGCCACATTTTGATCTACTAAAGGAGAAAGAGGGATTAAAGTCATAAAAGAAAAGAGAAAGATCAATGACTAAAAATAGCTAATCTACCCTTACACTACACTCAGGTTGCCACACCACATGTGAATGCATTATGCTCGCCTGGTCCATTGGGATAGGAGAGGAGATGATTCCATTGTCTCTGGGGGAGAGACCATGAGGCGTTGGCTAGCAGGTTTGGCTAGCATCCGGCTACCTCACTGCGTCACGCAGTTCTTCTCAGTCTCCACTCAACTTGGATTGAGGAGACAGTATGTGTGGCTTTTGGCCCACGTGTAGAGAGGGAACAGTTGGTCGTGGGCATCTGGTAGCGGTTCAGCAGTCCTCAGTCTCCATTCAAACTCGGATTTGAAGAGACAGGATGTGTGGCCGAGGGCCCACGTGTAGAGTAGAGGGAGCAGGGCGGTTGTTCCGGGTCAGCAGGGCATCTGGCTTTTGCTGGCTGGAGAGCTGGACGTAGGCTGTTGGCTCTTCTCGTTGGGGGGCAGGAGGACTCCGATCCACCCTTGTAGGAGAGAGAGAGGCACGGGGGAATGTTCACCCCGGAGAGATCGTCGTGGGGGGGGGGACGTGGCTATCGTCTGCCCCTGGGTCCTTTGAGAGCGTTGAACTGGGAGCCACCCAGCATGTAGAGCAGGAAGAGGGGACTTGGTCAACCCTTGGATCGTCGAGAAGCGGTGGAAGAGAGAGCAGCGGGGGACGGTGTCGGCTCGTCACCCCGGATTATGAAGAGAGTGGGAGAGGGGACTCCGTCGACCCTCAGGACATCAAGATTGCAGTGGAAGAGAGAGAGAGAACTGGCTGAGCAGTTCTTCTTATAGGCAAAAGGAGGGGTCTCCTTCTTGGCCCATTGGGGGGGGTGTTGGAGGCAGCTGGGTGGCAACCTCCTTCCTTACAATATGAAAACTAAAACTTCTCTGCTAACTATCTTAGGAACTTCATATTAACACATTTGACTGGATATTGGGAATCACAATGAAATTAGAATTCTCTAGATATTAAACATGACGGCATTATGTCAAATAGAAAGCAGGTAAGCATCAAAGTGTAATTAGCATGGAAGCATTTACATTTTACATCACCAAAGTTCATATTAGTCTTGTGGTCATAATACAGGACAATAAATATATATTTTGAAGTCACAGAACATAATACATAAGCCAATTTATTCAAAGTTCTTGTTGCTCATTGTCTTGTGCTCAGTGAGTCTGTGTGTGTGATACTGTGTGTGCTTGGCAAGACATTCGTTGCATGTCGTAAAAATTCCATCCTTATCTCTTAAAAGATGCCGGACAGAGAGAGAGGTAGAGAGGAAACCAAAGAGCCTCTGTGTGTCTTCTGGCAAAGACATTCCATGGGGCAATAAATGTTTGTCCTTATCTCAAAGCATGCAGTCTCTATTAGTGGGCTTGTTGGAGTTTGTGTTTCCTCTGAAAGGAGGGGGGGGGTCTTTTATGATGAACCCCCGGGTCCCTTTGGTTATGAACTAAAAACAATATTAATTTGCTTTCTATGTTCACACCTGGCGGCCTCGGCATTATCATTACAGACCTCCCCTTGTTATCAATCAATCAGACGAAACGAAACGTTGACGTCACGACCTTTGATAACACAAAAGAAAATGTGAGAGGACAACAGGAGCAGAACGTATAGCATATGCATTCACATGTCAATGGCAACTCTTTCATTAAACTGATCTAGTGACACTGGATCTGATTGCTTGAAAGAAATTTACCTTTTAGGCATTGGCCGTCACTACTGTCTGTTTCCTATTTTCTGAGAGGGCTTTCGGATAATCACAAACACACCTAAGAAAACATTATAAATCAGAGAACAAAAAGAAAAGAAAACTCCTAATACGTATATATTGGGGTATAATTTTGAGGAGTAATGTGGTAGCACTTTTTGTGACTTTTAGATGTGAGAGCTCGTAGTTGCATGAGCACTCTTACTAATCTCTGCTTTTGTGTACCAGAATTCAATTTGAGCAGTGAGCTCAATTTGCTGACATGAAAGGTGTCGCTTCATAATACAAAATATTCCATCCGTTTTTCTTTTCTACCACGGCTTGCTGGAATATATATATACACGGGGTGACCTTTTTGGCTTGGTTACACAAGAGCAGATCGGAAGTCCAACATGAATGCTAATTCTCTCAAAGTGTTTGGTTGGTTGTCCACTAGGGTAAATCCTGATTTACTTGGATGATAAGGAAATGGAGTAGTCCTAGCCTGGATAATAAGTACTTACTTCCTGTTTAAGACAACCAATTATAACACATTCTTTGTAAGAAGTATAGGTTAAAGTTTGCATGGTTTTTAACTAAGGTTAAGAAGTTGCTGCAGATTTGAGAACCTATGTAACAAGGGTCTTGCTCCTCCCCTTGGTCACATCCTGTGTGCAGAGACAACAATTTCTATATAGCTGAATTGACTGAGCAACACTACAAGTCTTAGTTAGTCCAGTTCCTGTTAACTGGGTTCTTGTAGCAACCATCATACATCACTATCAGTGTAATACACTTTTGGTAGGGCAAAGAGAGGAAATCTCACTAAACGTGGGTGGAGTTACAGTGTACTTTGTTAATAGCATGCTTTTAATCCACCTAGGGTTAGTAAACTATTCAAGCACACAAACCAGACAGTGTTCATTATCATAGAATGACTGAGGAGGTTAGTTAGGTGAGACACAAAATGAACTTGTTAAGCGTCTTGGATAGAGGCCCATGTTATTTTGAGTAACCTGATCTACCCTTTATGAACACATTTGACTGTTGACTCTTTACTATTTTACTAGTTTGATGGGGTGCATTATACATTAGTTTGTACGCCAATGCAGTTTTGCTGCATGTCTATAAACATTGCACCCTGTTAACGCAAATGTTTCCTTTTAAACACAGGGCAGGTCACCTTTGGGTTTGCACAAGGAGACACAACTGCACAAAAAGTTTAAAATTTGACAAAAGCTTGAGACACCTCTGCGCAAAAGTAAAGATTTTGACAAAAAGTTTTAAATTTTGAAAACAACAGATATATATAATCAACACATGCCTTCAGCTATTTCTGCCGGAGTAGCACTAATAGTGATGTGGCGATGGTTTAATTTAGACACTGGTGTCTCAAGTTATGGTTTCAGCAACCTTTGTCAGGTTTGTCTTAACCAATGGCCTAGCTGGACACGGGCACTAAGTAGCTGTGACTTATATAGCACATTGTCACTTGTTTAGGGAGAGATCAGAGTTTTTGTTTCAGTGTGTTAACTGCAACCATACTACAGTAAAGAACTACAAACATGGCGACCTCTAATTAGTTACCTAAAGTCAATATGTCTATTTGGGCCCCATGCTGTCAAGGCTGTTGAGCCTTGGTCCATTGTCAAATAGGTTTAGTTAGAAAAGAATTTACACATGGTCTTGGGGTCACCCTGGGGGTCTCTCAAGATATCATTAGATAGGCAGAAATGATCACCTTGTGACAGCATTCAGCACTGCTGTCCCTGAATTGTGTCTAACAGACTTGATCAACAGTTGGCAATCTTAGGGTGATATCATTGTTTATGACTGACCCCCTTGATGAGGAGTTGATGAGTCACGGAGGCCTGACGTAGTGATTGATCAGCGCCGCATTATAATGTCACACCTGAAATTGCCAAGTTTTGTACCACCTAAGGGTTGGGGTCTGTGCAGTGGCTTAGCATAGCGAGCCACTAGGTAGACATGGGCGGGAAACAGAGTACCAGTGGTCAGGGTGTCTGTGTAGACGTGGTGGGTCCCCTGAGGGCCCACATTGTAAGTTACTAATAGCAAATGGCACGGGATTAAGACGCCACGTGCAAAATGTCAAATGTGCTTAATCTATTCTGAGCTTCAACCATTCATTAAGCTTTTGACCCATAAGGAGAAGAGCTTTATTGACAGGAGCTACAAAGAGGGAGACACAACAAAAAAAAATAATAATAATAATAAAAATAGCACTAATGCGTGGGTTCAATCTTAATTGGACATAGTAACGCTTTGATTAAACCTGTTAGCCTTAGCATAGGTCGTCAGTATCATCGTACAGCGCCTAATCTGAATAATATTGATACTGAACAGTTGCATTAACAGATGCATATGGGAAGGTATGAATTGGATTCCATAAATTGTTCAACTTGACTAACAATAGAGGATTCATTCTGGCTCAAGCCAAGATACCATAGTTGACTATAATGTTGTAATCACATTATGTAAAGTCTAACAAATTGAATGCAAGTATATTAATCCTGGACGGATCATTCTTTGACAATTTGTTTAGGACTGACATAATTGTATTCTCAAATTGGAAGCCCAACCATAAATATTTGGTAAAGTATAATATGTAGTATATAATAAGGATGTTGTTTATTTAGGGTTACAACAAATAAACAGGAGAATATACTTCCATCCTGCTTAAAATTGATTTTTGTACACATAAATTTGTATTAACTTTGGTCAATGATAAATTTGGTTGGATTATACAACATGCGGAAATAGTGCTATTTGACATTCAAAATGTCTTAAATTCAATTTATAGTCAGAGTCCATGGCATTACCTGATTGAATGTTTTCATTCAATGGATTATAATAATAATGATAGGTAATGTTCAAAACTGTTCCCACTTCATCACAGTCCAATATCAAAATTATAGTAGCAGCAGAGGTACCATTTAAAACTAGATTGTCTGTTAGATTCGGTTTCAATCCCTCCGTTCGGGAGACACTCAGATTAAACACACTGTGGCCTTCGCCCTGTCAGTCAGGAACAGGTAGAAGCATGTGTTTTAACTAACACCCTGGTCAGCTTAGCAGCATTGACAAAGCACTGCAGCCAGGGGCAAACAATATAGACAAAATGTACATCTTACAGCTGCGTTTTGGGACAGATAGCCAGAAAGTGGCTGGAAAAGCAATGCCACCTTCACGCTGTGAGGGAAGGTGGGGAACACTGTTTTGGCGTCAATGGTGCGTGTTACGACCTTGGGTGTATAGGGATTACAACTAATTTCAATCAATTATGAAACCACAGAATAAGCGTGTATCAGTCTGCAAAATTTTCTTGGAGAGCAGGCAATTAAAAACAAAAACCCTTCCATTAGCCGAGAGCCTTTTACAACAGTCCAAACTTATTGTGTCGTTCTAAAAAAGTTTTAAATTTTGAAAACAACAGTTTGTGAAGTGGCGTCATCTGAAACATACATTGGAAGTAGTCACAGTGTTTTGTTTTCATCAAGGTGAGCTAAACACGATTAGGCCTCCTCCAATTGTCACGGACTCGGCTTGAATTTTGTGTGGCCGCGTGTTCGCGTGCCTTTCTTTGCCGTCGTGATTCTTTGGGGATCTCAGCGGGGAGCTGTTTCACACACTCAGGGTTCTCATGTTTTGTGCCAGAGTTATCCCGTGAGGGAGGGCGACCGCGGTCGTTTGAGGAGGACCGAGCACATCTCCAGGAGGGAGTTTGGTGGTCGTCCCCCCTGTATAGACCGTAGTCGTCCTGTCTCCTGGGCTGCCATCGATCGATTTGGGTGTCAACAATTTTACAAGATGCACTGTGAGGTTCATTGTATTCTCTATCAAAAGCTTCCCGTGCTAGTTTGCGTAACTCAGCGGCAGGCTTTTTAGAATTGGTTCCAATAGGGATGTGCTTTTTAATGGAAGGGTGTAAATTATTCAAGAACAAATTCTTGAAATGTTCATCTTCCTCCATATTCGGAACATTTTTGTTACCAAAAAATGCAATCCTCAGACGGTTATAAAATCGATTAACTGCTTCACCTTCGTGTTGACAGACGGACATGGCGGACAACAAACCTCCTAAGGCTCGGTGATCAGCAAATTCATCAATTATAGCTTGACACAGAACGGACCAATTTGCTCGGACCTCGTCTGTCTGTCGCCTGATAAAACCAGTTACCTCGCGGTTTGCGGTTCGATAAATCAATTTAACCTTAGTATCTGTGTCTCTTACACCACATTCTGTTAAGTGATATTCTATCTCCTCCAAGTAAATGTGGGTGTCTATAGATTCACCAGGCTTTGGGTCGAAAGGTCGGATGAATTTCGCAACTTTGGCTAAGTCGATATTACTCAGCGGATGCGCCGGCTGGCACCCCCCCGTGGTTTGAGGTAGGGGTACTGGTGCATTCAATGCGGCATAACCCCAGGCATGTGGCTCGAGGGCAGGTTGCCCGGCCGCCGGAGGTATGTTCTGAACAGATTGAAAAGACGGTAACATGGCGGGCAAGCCAACTGAGGCATGTCCTTGGACATAGTGTTCAGCTTGAGTGGGTGGTCTATCTACCAGAGGTTGCTGCTGTGTGACCGGGTAACGATCATGGTGAGGCTGACCAGAGAGTGCCTGTGATTGGCCTTGGAGGTCATGGAACCTTTTAACAAAGTCATTCTCACTGATCCAGTTACCTTTCTCTAGGAGTTCAGTTCTATCCCGCAATTGAGTGACACTGTCTTGTGCTATTTGTAACTTGACACTGTTTTGCGTGAAGTTTTCTGCAATGAGCAATTTTAGTTGAATGACAGTGTCTTGCAGTTGACCAATTTGCTGCTTGGCTAAGGTTATCTCACCATTTTGTTGCGTTTTCGCTTGCTCCAGTCCTATGTTAAGGTTCTGTAGCATGGTGATGTGACCTGTTGCCGCATTCAGTATAGCTGTCTGCTGTTGAGAGGCCTTTACGGCTGCATCTAACATGGCAGATTGCTGTTTTATTTGGTGTTGTGCCACTTCTAACTGAGTATTTTGCTGGCCTAAATCGACTCTCAGCGTTTTGTAAGTTGGTAGAGCACACCCAGTCTGTTCTATGTTGGTTTGACCTTTAGCTGTTTTAAAAGGTGCAACCAGGTGACATGCTACAGTTTGACTCATATCTCTATCAAAGTCAAATTGAACAGTGTCTTGCAGTTTAGGGTCAAAGCTGTCTGTTAAAAACTCCATGGCGTGTTTTATTGTGTATACAACTGAGTGTAACACGTGACGGAGCCCTTTTAAAGGATCTACGTATATTAAAACTAACCCCAATATCACTGTTAACAATGTTATTAACTGACCGACTATATCGGAGTAGCTGAGGGGAGTGGAGGGCTCAGACATCTTGTTGCGTTACTCGCTCTTTCTATGACTAAATCAGTTAGACTCGACAGGGAAGTCTCACTTATGGGAAGTAAAAGACAAGGATAGGATCACTCATGCTGCTACAACATATACTGCAGGTTAGTCTTAGAATAGAGTTAGCACGAGAAACTATACCAAAACTCAAAGTGTATTAATCTTTAAATAACATTGGCCCTTTACTATAAAAGTGTCTTACACTGCCACAGTATGGACTATTAGTTACTACAAGACAGTCACTAGTATGAACTAGACAAAAGTGGTTCACTGGCCTTTCTGTCACTGCCTGTGGTTTATGACATGCAAGATAAGGTCCAGGCTTCCTCGCCCCCCCTCCCTCTGTGCCCGTTTAAGGGGTGTTCAAAAGGGGTGGGTGCGAGTTATGTGTGTGTGTGTGTGTGTGTGTGTGTGTGTGTTGGAGGCTAGAGACAAATGGAGGCCGTTTATGGCACTAAAAATGTCTTCTTCTAGTTGTCCCACACACACCACAGAACTTTCTCTACACCCTAGGTGGAGAGGTGCTTTAAACTATTAATTTAGTTTAGCTTACTGCTATGTGTCACTAAATTACAACTGGAGCACAAGTCTGCTTGTATCCGGTTACAAAAATAAATGTGTCACAGTTTCACTTTTACCTACCAACTTGTTGCAGTTTAATTATTGGTAGTTATTGGTTACACTAAGGATTAGTGATGACCTTATTTTTTTGTTTTTACTCTACAGGAAGTGAAGAATGCTGTATTTCAAACTTCCTCGACATGGAGAGGGTCATCCAGTAATTACAATATCAAACTAAATGCAATGCAGATATATTAATCAATGTATCAAATGTAGGATATTTTACTATTACTATTCTAGTAACGGATTTGTTCACGCCACTAGTGTATACACACGGAGGGAGACTCCATGGACTTAAATTTAGCACTTTGTCAGATCGCTATTCCAACAGGCTTGATGACTCAGCGTAGCTAGAGTCAAAAATATAGTATTACACTATATGATATGACAATACATTATATTATCATGAAGTGAGGTGTCACACTGTTGCTATCACTAGGCTCTCATCACTAGCAGCAAAAAGTGGGTAAAACTTTGACAACAAACCCTAACTCACAAGCTTTGTGTATTCTACGAGTTGGCCACCAGATGACGCCAGCATGAGTTCTCTAAATATCTGTGGGGGATTGGAGAGAAGGGGCACGGTTAAAGTGCCTTTGTTCTCTTACCACCACAGGAAATTAGATGTTTGGGAGGGAGACCTATTTTGAACAAGATTTTCTCTGGCAATTTTTCCAAGATTTATAATATTTCCAATTATTCTCTAACCAGACATCAGGGACTGTGCCTCACACGGGGGCACCACTTTATGTAGCGGACATGGCGTAATAACTATGGGAAATATTAACGATAATTATGAAAATATTAAAAATATTTTCTGAAAAATCAAAATATTGATTTTCACCAAAAATTAAGGAATCGCGCAAATTAAGGGATTAATTTGCACGTCCACACAACCATGAAAAGGGCTACGCAAGAATCTTGGACACAGTAATGATGCATGGGTTCTGGTTAGAAAATGATTGGAAATATACTGCGTTGAAATCAATTGGAAAGGACTTCCGTTTATACCAAAATAAAGTGTTTATTAAGATAAATCCTATGTAGATATTAAAACAACCAATGAAATGGGGAAAAGAACAATAGATCAATAACTCAAAAGATGATGAAACTGGTTAAAATCTCAACAAAATACAAAATCACAGATCTACAGTTCAATCAGGTCAAATCAGGAAATGGCCACATTTTGATCTACTAAAGGAGAAAGAGGGATTAAAGTCATAAAAGAAAAGAGAAAGATCAATGACTAAAAATAGCTAATCTACCCTTACACTACACTCAGGTTGCCACACCACATGTGAATGCATTATGCTCGCCTGGTCCATTGGGATAGGAGAGGAGATGATTCCATTGTCTCTGGGGGAGAGACCATGAGGCGTTGGCTAGCAGGTTTGGCTAGCATCCGGCTACCTCACTGCGTCACGCAGTTCTTCTCAGTCTCCACTCAACTTGGATTGAGGAGACAGTATGTGTGGCTTTTGGCCCACGTGTAGAGAGGGAACAGTTGGTCGTGGGCATCTGGTAGCGGTTCAGCAGTCCTCAGTCTCCATTCAAACTCGGATTTGAAGAGACAGGATGTGTGGCCGAGGGCCCACGTGTAGAGTAGAGGGAGCAGGGCGGTTGTTCCGGGTCAGCAGGGCATCTGGCTTTTGCTGGCTGGAGAGCTGGACGTAGGCTGTTGGCTCTTCTCGTTGGGGGGCAGGAGGACTCCGATCCACCCTTGTAGGAGAGAGAGAGGCACGGGGGAATGTTCACCCCGGAGAGATCGTCGTGGGGGGGGGGACGTGGCTATCGTCTGCCCCTGGGTCCTTTGAGAGCGTTGAACTGGGAGCCACCCAGCATGTAGAGCAGGAAGAGGGGACTTGGTCAACCCTTGGATCGTCGAGAAGCGGTGGAAGAGAGAGCAGCGGGGGACGGTGTCGGCTCGTCACCCCGGATTATGAAGAGAGTGGGAGAGGGGACTCCGTCGACCCTCAGGACATCAAGATTGCAGTGGAAGAGAGAGAGAGAACTGGCTGAGCAGTTCTTCTTATAGGCAAAAGGAGGGGTCTCCTTCTTGGCCCATTGGGGGGGGTGTTGGAGGCAGCTGGGTGGCAACCTCCTTCCTTACAATATGAAAACTAAAACTTCTCTGCTAACTATCTTAGGAACTTCATATTAACACATTTGACTGGATATTGGGAATCACAATGAAATTAGAATTCTCTAGATATTAAACATGACGGCATTATGTCAAATAGAAAGCAGGTAAGCATCAAAGTGTAATTAGCATGGAAGCATTTACATTTTACATCACCAAAGTTCATATTAGTCTTGTGGTCATAATACAGGACAATAAATATATATTTTGAAGTCACAGAACATAATACATAAGCCAATTTATTCAAAGTTCTTGTTGCTCATTGTCTTGTGCTCAGTGAGTCTGTGTGTGTGATACTGTGTGTGCTTGGCAAGACATTCGTTGCATGTCGTAAAAATTCCATCCTTATCTCTTAAAAGATGCCGGACAGAGAGAGAGGTAGAGAGGAAACCAAAGAGCCTCTGTGTGTCTTCTGGCAAAGACATTCCATGGGGCAATAAATGTTTGTCCTTATCTCAAAGCATGCAGTCTCTATTAGTGGGCTTGTTGGAGTTTGTGTTTCCTCTGAAAGGAGGGGGGGGGTCTTTTATGATGAACCCCCGGGTCCCTTTGGTTATGAACTAAAAACAATATTAATTTGCTTTCTATGTTCACACCTGGCGGCCTCGGCATTATCATTACATGTGTGTGTGTGTGTGTGTGTGTGTGTGTGTGTGTGTGTTCGTTCTCAACGTCAGGCGCCTTTTATATGGAAAATCCATTTAGGACGAGGCAGCAGATTTTCTTTCAGGTTTGTGAGCTTTACGAGAGAATGTTGGGTCCTCTACACGGCCCGGGATGTGAGGCTGTAGCATCAGCCATCAGCAGCTCTTTAAAAGTGTCAGGCTGCTTCTCTGTGCAGAGCCAAGCAATAAAGGCAGGATTGTCAATGATATACTGGAAGGCCAGCAGTGTTGCCATGTCTGCTTAGTGCTTATTATAAGCGACTTTGGGCTTGTTTTTCCTGTAAAGTAGTGTTTCCTGTGCGCTGTTTTTGGGCTTGTTTTTAAAAGTGTAGTTGCTTATTTGGGCTTATTATTGTTTAATCAATAATTAAGGACCCGCAAATTAACATGTATTTGTCCCATAGCGCAGACCCCCATCCGAAAATATTTTTTGCTAGGGACCCCCTCACCGGACCAAATGCCAGATTTGTGTTGTGATTCTTTTTTTTTAAATGTACATCTACTTTTAGAGCTGCTATTTTCAAATAGCCAATATATAGGTTTAAAATGCTCATGTGGCCTCTATAGTCACTTCTTTTGGCCTTGTTTTCATAGACCTGGTTGCTTATTTCTCTCGCAAAATATGGCAACACTTAAGGCCACTTCAGCCCCATATTAATTTCGGCCATTTGAAAATAGCAGATCTACAAGCTCACAAGCTTGTAGATCTGCTATTTTCAAAAGATTTGTATACATTTTGTATACATTTGAAAACTTGTGAAATGGGATCACCCTAGCATAATGAGCAGGGGTTAGGTTGTTTTGAGAGGTCTGAGGTTTTGCTTTTTAATGCCTTTTGAGGTGAGTTGATGTTTGAATGAGAGAGCACATAGTTTATTTTACTTCATAAGGAGTGGGCAGTTAATCTTAGCATTCTGCTTTACAACACAACAAACTATGTGTAGAAACTTGGCAGAAATACTATTCAACAGCTTAGATTTCTCAAAGCTAATTACTGCATTGTTCCTCATCTCTATGCCAGTAAACGTTCAGATAAATGATGTCCTCATTGTGTGTGTAGTTTCTGCTGTCTACAATGTTGATATACAGCTTACTTTTGGGAAATGAGCAGTGGTGTAAAGTAACTAAGTATATTTACTCTTTTTTAGTACAATTTTGAGGTATCTGTACTTTACTCGAGTATTTCAAATTTC
This sequence comes from Gymnoscopelus microlampas, assembly GCF_963454915.1. NCBI lineage: Eukaryota > Metazoa > Chordata > Actinopteri > Myctophiformes > Myctophidae > Gymnoscopelus > Gymnoscopelus microlampas. The sequence continues at coordinate 47,810,872 of NC_139954.1, read as the reverse complement.
CTATACTTTTACTTCTACTCCACTACAATTATTTGAAAACTTTAGTTACTAGTTACACACAATGCTCACAATGCAACGCATTGTGAGCTTGTAGATCTGCTATTTTCAAAAGATTTGTATACATTTCAAAACTGCGTAATGGGCCATTCTGCATAATGAGTACTCTTACTTTTGGACTTTAAGTACAATTTGATGCCAATTCTTTTGGGCTTTTACTCAAGTCAATTTTGAATTCCGGACTTTGTAATGCTACATTGCAGTATTGATACTTTTACTTAAGTAAAAATTTTTTTTATTTTTTCCACCACTGCGTTGTAGTATGATCAACTAGGGGCGTTAAAGAGGGGGTGCTGTGATCCCCCCCCCCCCCCCCCCCCCCCCCCCCCAAAACATAATCATCAGGTATTATGGTTATACTAGGAGGAGTGTACAGAAAGTGTTAAAATTATGTTTTTATGTGGACACGCCTCCAGTTCATTAAGTATACCTGGTTCTTACCTTAGCACCTCCTCCACCACCTTAGCACCACCCACCTGTCCTAGTCCCTCCTCCTCCTCATGCCCACACCTGTTGTGTTATGATAATGAGGGGGAGGGTATATTTCTACTGCGTCACTAGCGCTGTTTTTCTATTGGCACGTTCGACCCTCAAGGTTTCAGCCTCCAGGAAGAAACTAGTGAAAAATAGTCAGAGAAGACATAAAACACCATAAAAACACCACCAGGGGGCTTAATGAAGTTCTATCAACCTCATAGACACACGAAAGACAGAAAAAGTGCAAAACCATGGCACCACCTCTTTGATTTACGGAAAAACACACACAGTTAGAATATGGAGATACGAGGTTACTCTCCGACAGCAACGGAACAAAATCACAGGTTTTATATTCTCATCCACATCCTCTGGCTGCTCACTGGTTTGTAAAAGCACATTGAGAGAGTGGGATAACATTTCTGCTGAACTCATTTCTTATCGGATAAATTAAATTTACCCAGCTGTGAAAAAACTCTGTCTGAAAAGTTCATTAATGAATAATCTTCCTAATTAAATGATTATATAAACGGTGGTTCATATTTACTCTTAATAAATGGAAGAAATGAGAAGGGGAAATGCTCTTTTCTGTCATTTGTTCTAAAGAAAAATGGACTCCCACAAATAGAAGCTCCCTTTTTTTTTGGTCATTGCCGGCTTATTATTTTCAGTGCTGTAAAGTATCTAAGTACATTTACTCAAGTACTGTACTTACGTACAATTTTACTTTACTTTTACTTTACTGGAGTGTTACGATCCTTAGTCTAGGGAATGAAAGGACCGTGACATAAGGTTGGCAAGTGAAAAGTAGTTTTATTGTTGTGACCTTTCTTTTGGTTTCTTTTAGGTTTTAAATGATATTTACAGAAGAATCTTAATGCAATATTTTACAATGGATGCAGCTTTTTACATACTTGAAAACAACCCCAGACGCAAACCAATAAACAAGCAAAACAACCTATCTATCCTTACTTTTAACCCTCCAACTATTCTAACCTACATCAAAACAAAAAGTACAATGGGAATCTAAACTAATCTATCTGTTCTAATCTACATAAGGCAAAAGGTTTGGTTACAAAAAGCTGGCGCTGGTGGTTTGTTATCCATACAAAAAGGTTGTGGTAGAAAACAAGAGTACAACAGAAAATAGTGGGTTCACAAACTCAAAATGTGAGCACCTGTAGAGCACAGGGGCTGCCAAACTTTTAGCACCCCTACTGCAACACAGCACTCAGTGGACAGCATGTTACACCATGGCCACCATGTAACACACTGACCATTTGCACAGCTGCTCACAGCTCTTAAATAGGAGGTCTTCTTCAGTGATTGGTCCAGGATGATTGAAGGTGCCTAGCCAATCAGTGGCAGCCAGGTCTCCTCCGCAGCAGGACCTGAGCTGAATGAATGCATGTCACGGACCATACCAAACCCTGGGCAACCCATACTATAGAAATAACCCTCACATGTAACATGGAGTATTTCCAATTGTCTGTGCTTTTACTTCTACTCCACTGCATCTCAGAGGCAAATATTGTACTTTTTACTTCACTACGATTATTTTAAAACTTTAGTTACTAGTTACTTTGCAGATTTAAAATTACATTATAAAAACGTACATTAACCACTTTAGTCCTTTTTTATACCGTGGCCATTTGAAAATAGCAGATCTACAAGCTCACAATCGCGACGCGTTGTGAGCTTGTAGATCTGCTATTTTCAAACATTTTAGTACTCTTACTTTTGGTACTTTTAGTACATTTTGATACCAATACTTTTGTACTTTTACTCTTTTTACTTTTAAGTACATTTTGAATTTCACTTGTAACAGAGTACTTCTACATTGCAGTATTGATACTTTTACTTCAGTAAAACATTTGAGTACTTTTTCCACCACTGCCCGTACTATATTAGTTGAGTCCGTTTTCACTGTCATAAGCTCACCATGAGTTCTGAAGTAACTGTAGATGCTGTCCATGGTTCTGAAGTAACTGTAACTGCTGTCCATGGTTCTGAAATAACTCTAGCTGCTGTCCATGGTTCTGAAATAACTGTAGCTGCTGTCCATGGTTCTGAAGTAACTGTAGCTGCTGTCCATGGTTCTGAAATAACTGTAGATGCTGTCCATGGTTCTGAAATAACTGTAGATGCTGTCCATGGTTCTGAAATAACTGTAGATGCTGTCCATGGTTCTGAAATAACTGTAGATGCTGTCCATGGTTCTGAAATAACTGTAGATGCTGTCCATGGTTCTGAAGTAACTGTAGATGCTGTCCATGGTTCTGAAATAACTGTAGCTGCTGTCCATGGTTCTGAAGTAACTGTAGATGCTGTCCATGGTTCTGAAGTAACTGTAGATGCTGTCCATGGTTCTGAAATAACTGTAGCTGCTGTCCATGGTTCTGAAATAACTGTAACTGCTGTCCATGGTTCTGAAGTAACTGTAGATGCTGTCCATGGTTCTGAAATAACTGTAGCAGATGTCCATGGTTCTGAAATAACTGTAACTGCTGTCCATGGTTCTGAAGTAACTGTAGCTGCTGTCCATGGTTCTGAAGTAACTGTAGAGCTGCTCTCCATGGTTCTGAAGTAACTGTAGATGCTGTCCATGGTTCTGAAGTAACTGTAGAGCTGCTGTCCATGGTTCTGAAGTAACTGTAGCTGCTGTCCATGGTTCTGAAGTAACTGTAGAGCTGCTGTCCATGGTTCTGAAGTAACTGTAGAGCTGCTGTCCATGGTTCTGAAGTAACTGTAGAGCTGCTTGTAAAACATTTGAGTACTTTTTCAACCACTTATTATTTTGGACTTCAAATATTGACTTGCTTTGCTTTCACTCGAAACCAATTATCTTGGATGAGCTAATTTGAGCCAATATACTTTAATGCTGCAGCTGGAGTGAAATCAGAGGCTAGACTTTTTGCGAAACAAGGGATTCTGGAGACAAAATGGTTCATCAACTCTGGATTTAAAACAACTCTATAGATTAGAGCTCCAAGCATCATCCTGTCCACTGTGTCCACACTCATTTCAGTGTAGTGGAGAATTTAAACAGCCTTTAACAATGACTGAACCACCTAAACCCCCGGCATATATCTATCTATCTATCTATCTCTATATATCTATATCTCACACTCTCTCACTCACACACACACACACACACACACACACACACACACACACACACACACACACACACACACACACGCCCTGTCGACATTATTTTGATTGATTGAATAGAAATGTAAACAGCATATGGCACAGTAAGTCATAGTGTGGCACTATGAGCTTGTAGATCTGCTATTTTTGAATAGCCAAAGTATAAAATAATGGTTTAAGTGGTTCGACAAGCTTCGACAACTGTTTTGGCAGAATGTTTCACCTACAGTATATCCGCCTGATGTTTGTTGAGACTTTGATGTGTCCAGACCTCCCACTGAGGCCAGTGTGTATGTGATGTGTTTTAATCAGAGCTAACAGACCTTATCTGGAAATAACAGAGTGACTGATGCAGTAGAGATGTACGATGGACCACACCTTGTCTTGAAGACAGGATGTATGCAATATGTGTAAATATGGTGGGTGCGGTTTTTCGGGCTTGTTTCTAACTTGCACTTATTAACCCATTGAGACCTGGAACTGTATCATTTTTAGATTTGAGCTAAAAAGCATTATTTTACACTTTGGGCTATTCTGCTATTTTTCAGAAATAGCAGATCTACACGCTCGTAGCGCGGCACTCGGTGCCACGCTACGAGCGTGTAGATCTGCTATTTTTGAAAAATCGTGTAAATGTGTGCAAATCTTTGAATGTATATATTTTTAAAGCGAACATTTTTAACTCAAATCTTTGCTTCTGGGGGGTCCCTGGAACACAACATTTTGATGGGGGTCCTCGGCCAAATACATATAATTTTGGGGGTCCTTGACATGAAAAAGATTGAGCACCACTGATATAGAAACATAGGTTTTTCAGAAAACTGTTGAGATTTAGGAGACATGTAGAATCGGCTTCAGGTCTCAATGGGTTAATGGGGGAGGAGGGGTTTGGAGGGGTGTAGATAAAGGGCTGTCACGGTCATTTTACTTGATAATTAATTGTCACTCAAATAAATGCGATTAACGATTGTGTTTTTGGCATTCAACATTGGAGCATATTAAAAACAAAAAATATATTTCTGTTTGGCTTTTATGCAGAGTAGTGACTAAGTCCCATTTACTCAACTAGACCATACCCGTACGGGGATATGAGCACCCAAAGTGTGCAGTTTGGCTTATGCGCTGTTAGCCCGCGGACCCCCATTTGAAAAGATATGCCAGGGACCCCCATAAGAGAAGATTTTTTTTACGGCAGTGAATCTCAACCATTTTAATTTCAAGGACCCCCAGTTTGACATGCGTTAGGACTACGGCCCCCCATTTAATGGCATTTCTATCTCTTGGAGCCCAGTTTATATCGTAAAATCTATGTTAATGTAACTCTGAGAGTGTACAAATGGAACCAAATGGACCCGTTAGAGTCCATTTGGTTCCATTTGTACACTCTCAGAGTTACAGACCCATAAGGGTCCATTTGGTGCCTAATCTATCATTTAGCTGGAGACCCCCTGGAACTCCCTCAAGGACCCCTGGGGGTCCCCCGACCCCACTTTGAGAACCAATGGTGTAGTGTGCACACACACGCACATCCCGTCGTGGAGGCACAGAACACACACAAACACCCGCGCATATACAGATCTAACAGGCGGAGGCATCCCCCGTCGGCCGTCGCCAACACACGCGCGAGCCGTCGCGAGCGCACACACACACACACACACACACACACACACACACACACACACACACACACACACACACACACACACACTGACACACACACACACACACACACACACACACACACACACACACACACACACACACACCACGGTACATCCTCATGCGGCCCGTGGTCCGTCGTGAACACACACACGGGCGTCACGCAAACCCAAATAATGTACATTGTGACACGTGGCTCCCCAACGTGCACGCGCGAACACACACACACACACACACACACACACACACACACACACACACAATGGGTGTTTGGATTGGACACACACACACGGCCGTCGTCTCCAAAGTTTCCAAATGTATAAAAAGTGTTGCTTCGCGACACGTTGTGAGCTTGTAGATCTGCAATTCTCTCTCTCTCTCTCTCTCTCTCTCTCTCTCTCTCTCTCTCTCTCTCTCTCTCTCTCTCTCTCTCTCTCTCTCTCTCTCAAACTTTATTTTTGTAGGACTTTTTTCAAAACAAGATTCCAAGGTGCTTTTCCAAAAATAAGGTAAAGAATTACAGCAACATCACACGAATGGGATAAAGATTGTGAAAGAAAATCTAAAGATAAAATGAACATCAAATAGACTTAAAAGAAAAAAAGCATACATGGAGATTATGTGTGGATAAAAGAGCGGCAGTAAAAAGGTAAAATAAATAAAAAGGTCTTGACATAAAAGTACATCTTCAGAAGTGATTTCAAAGCAGACGCAGACTTATGGCTCTATATCCTTTAGATCCTTTAGGCACGCTGTTCCTGAAGCTTTGGTGTCCAGGGCTGTAGGAGATCAGTTTGCCCCCAGGCTGGTTTTATAGGAACAACCAAAAGAGCCCTGCCTTTGGATCTATAAGGCTGCACTCCGGCTCCTACGGGACCAGCATATGCTAGAACATTGGTTCTCAAAGTGGGGCCCGGGGGTCCTTGGGGGGGTTCCAGGGGGTCCCCAGCAAAATATGTTAATATGAGCATCACAATAATTGTAACCTTTTATATTTTGGCTATACAAAAATAGCAGATCTACAAGCTCATAGCGCGGCACCGAGTGCCGCGCTATGAGCTTGTAGATCTGCTATTTTTTTTTTATATCGTGGACATTTTTGCAAACCTTTTGAATATATATATTTTTAAAGCGAACATTTGTAACTCAAATCTTTGCTTCTGGGGGGTCCCTGGCACAACATATTTGAGATGGGGGTCCGCGGCCAAATACATATAATTTTGGGGGTCCTTGATATGAAAAGGTTTGAGAACCACTGTTCTAGAATATGTAACTATAGAGTACAGAAGGGAGAATAACATTGGGTCATAGAATCGTCTCATAGGCCTATAAGAATTGTGGTCCAAAAATAAACAAACTGTCTCGGCGATATTGTCAGGGAGGAGGTTCTGTATGGTTTATGATAGTCAGTCACTTATATTTGATACAGTCTGTTATTGGTGAAATTTTAACTAATTCGGTGGAAGTAACATTATCGTTTCCTCACCGTCAGTTGATGCTTCATATCCATAAGAGTCAAACCGCCGGGGTCATTTATTTATTTTTGGAACACAGTTCTTATTTGACGTGATATTAAATACGTCTATGGGATTCAGAATGGGGGTGGAAAACCGCGAACCAGGTAGACAAACAAAGGATGTGTAAATTAAGTCAGACTTCGGTGCTCTATTGGAGCACTGCAACAGCTGCACTGATAGTCCATGGGACAGACCAGATGCCCATCTCACTCAGTGATGGGAAAAGTACTCAACTGTTTTACTTAAGTAAAAGTATCAATACTGCAATGCAGAAGTACTCCGTTACAAGTAATAGTCCGGAATTCAAAATGTGCTTGAGTAAAAGTATAAAAGTATTGGTATCAAAATGTACTTACAGTACCAAGCTTGTAGATCGGCTATTTTCAAACATTTGCAGAATGTCCCGTTTCACACACATTTTCAAATATTTACAAATCTTTAGAAAATAGCAGATCTACAAGCTCACAATGCTCACATTGCGAGCTTGTAGATCAGCTATTTTCAGATCTACAAGCTCATAGCGCGTCACTTTGTGCCGCACTATGAGCTTGTAGATCTGCTATTTTTGAAATTATTTGAAAAATCTCAACAATTTTGAATCATTATTTTAACACAAAATATTCTATTCCGGGGGGTCCCTGGCACATCATATTTTGAGGTGGGGGTCCGCGGCCAAATATATATGAGGGTCCTTGACATGAAAATGTTTGAGAACCACTGGTCTAGCGGCTGAATCTAGTTGGAGACGGCAGAGGATTCTTCAAAGCCTTATTGTCGTGTGTGATACTGTAGACTTGTCGTCAATTTGTTCACATCGTCTGGTGCTCGTTTTACATAAGAGCGTCTAACTCCCCAGAGACGCTTCATTTGTCTCTGACAAGGAACGCAAAGATAAAAATACAACCGGGCGTTATTATCACCTGTCATTATGTCAAACAATGCTGAGGTACAAGGACTGAGGCAACTTAACACATTCAAACCAGGAACACATCCGTGTCATTTCTTAGATTTGTTTGGCTATTAAAAAAATAGCAGATCTACAAGCTCATAGCGCGGCACCGAGTGCCGCGCTATGAGCTTGTAGATCTGCTATTTTTGTTTAAATCATGAGTGCAAATCTTTGAATATATTTATGTTTTAGAGTGAACATTTGTAACTCAAATCTTTGCTTCTGGGGGATTCTACTAAATGTCTTCTAAATCCTAACAGTTTTCTGAAATAACGTATGTTAGTGGTGCTTAGAATCTTTTTCATGTCAAGGACCCCCAAAATGATATGTATTTGGCCACGGACCCCCTTCTGAAAACATGTTGTTCCAGGGACCCCCCCAGAAGCAAAGATTTGAATCAAACATTTTCCCTTTAAAAATATGTATATTCAAATTCAAACACAAAATGCAAAAAATGAATTCTCAAGATTTTTCAAAAATAGCAGATCTACAAGCTCAAAGTTATGAGCTTGTAGATCTGCTATTTTTGAATATCCAAAGTATAAGAAAAGTGTAAAGTGGTTACACGGATGCGTCCCCGGTTTGAATGAGTTAACGACTTTCTTTTGTCGTCCCCGGTGAAGCTGGTCGTTGAGTTCATTCAACAAAGAAATGAATCACACAATAATTCCGTTATGAAAGCCTTTTGTCACACTTAGAACATCAGCGTTCAAATAAGGCTTCCATTAAAGCAGTAGACGAGTCTATCTAATACTTTTGTCTTAGTGAGCAGCTTGCATTGAAGAGTTTAGGTTTTTTAATATAAATGTTTGTCAATATGTTTAGTTGTTGTTTTTTTTCCTCCCACAAGAGATTAAAGCAGCTAGGAGGTCTGATTGGTTTTGTTGTGTTTTTACTGTTAATTTTAGTGATTTATGATGTTCTGTACGAGAGAATATCCTCACAGGACAACATTCCAGCTGATGGAAGCAGTGTTCAATTTGTTTAAAAAACAAAAACAGGGAGCACTATTTATCTTAAAGCAGGGGTCTTCAACAGGGGGTCCGGGACCCCTAGGGGGTCCTCAGAGTTACTACAGGAGGTCCGCCAAATCTTTGTGTGATATTTTTCTTTTTTTTACCTTTATCACTTGAACCCTAGCATCCCTTTTATGAGGAGAACTTTAGCCAAAAATAGCAGATCTACAAGCTCACAACGCCTCGCGCTGCGAGGCGTTGTGAGCTTGTAGATCGGCTATTTTTGGCAAAGAGTTATAGGTGTCGAGGGGAAAAAAGAACAGAAAACGTAAACAAAAAAAGTTGAATCTAAAACACAATTTTGTACAATATAGAGTAGGGGGTCCCTGCTTCATCTTTCTCTCAGCTAGGGGGTCCTTGGGCTGAACACTGTCTTAAAGGAGTATTTCACCCAAACAATTAATTATTGTCTATGGATTGCACACCCCATGAAGCCTTGAATTCATGGATGTTTTATTTTTTTTGCATTTCTAAGCCATTAAGTTGATTACCGGCGAAAAGATATGTATCCGGTAGGAGACACAAAGTCAACTCTTTGTGTCTCCTACCAGAAATACACACGGGTAGTCTCTCTCTCTCTCTCTCTCTCTCTCTCTCTCTCTCTCTCTCTCTCTCAGGTTACAAAGTGCATCTCAAAATATAAATTACAGCAACGTAACATGAAAGAGATAGAAGAAAAAGTAGTCAAAGTTAAAACATAAAGAAAAGGCACACATGGAGATAAGAATGGATGAAAGAGAGGCAGTAAGAAGATAAAAATAAACAGAAGGTCTTTGACATGAAAAAGTACATTTATAGAAGTGATTTGAAAGAAGTCAGTGACTTTGCTATAGCCTTAGATCCTCAGGCGAGCTGTTCCAACGCTCTGGTGTCCAAAAGCCTGATCGCCCCACACCGTCACTTATGTTTTTATATCAAAACATGTATTTGCTCCTCAAGTCTGTTTCAGTGCAGTGTTGCAGCTTTAAAGAATACATCATATGTCATACTGTAAACGCCTTATGATTCAGAATGATTCACAACCTGTGGACCGAGGCCCACTAGTGGACTGTGAGGATATTGCAAGTGGGCCTCTAATTTGATTGTCTGTAATTCTACAAAGCTCTGTGAGTGTGGTGTGTGTCCCCAAAATCTCTTCTGCCCGGTTCTCCTCAGTGGCTGGAGGAGCATTTGATCTGTATTTGCACACGGCCATTGGCCATCAGCATGCGCACGGAACACCGCCTGCTGTTTTTCACTTTACCCCCATGCACATTCCAGCCGTTTAATAGCCTTTTTCCAGACCTCCGTTTAACCCTACGGGCGGAGTTCTCGACGTTACTGCGCATGCCATGGCCAAGTGCGCCTGCATGCGCACGCAGCCACGTACGCAGTGGCGTGCACAGACATTTTGAGGGGCAGGTGCTCAAGTAAATTATACTTTTTTTTGTTCATTTGGTCTGCTCTTTTTTCCCTCTACACCTATACCTCTTTGCCAAAAATAGCCGATCTGCTGCGAGGCGTTGTGGGCTTGTAGATCTGCTATTTTTGGCTAAAGTTCTCCTCAGAAAAGGGATGCTAGGTTTCGAGTGGTTATGGTAAAAAGAAAAATCATATCACATATAGATTTGGCGGACCCCCTGTAGTAACTCTGAGGACCCCCTAGGGGTCCCGGACCCCCTGTTGAAGACCCCTGCTGTAAACTGGGAAAAAAAGGGCACTTCTGGTCAAGAGGGCAAAGGGCAGGTGCTCTAGCACCACCTAGAGTCTATCTGTGCACGTCCCTGTACGCATGCACGTTTGTGCTCGCTGGCGACCGGGTTGCCAAATCATGTGCGTGAAACAAGTTTATGCGTCCCCAAAATCATACTTTGGGTGCTCATATCCCCAAACGGGTATGGTCTAGTATAACATTGATTAGAGGTGTAACGATATAGAAACTGCATCGAAAAATCATTTTTAATTTTCAACGATCTATACTATATCATTATGCAAACAGCAACATATCGTATCGTTTGACTTTGTATCGTATCGAATCGTCTTGCAATGCAAATAATACATTGTATCAATACTAAGTACTTGTATTTAGCCATTTTAAGAAGAAAAAAGACAAAGAGGGGTTTATATCCACTATCTCCAGGTATTTATTTTTCACACAGAATTTTTGGGTAAATAAATAGTTACTATATGGATTTTAAATCATTGAATGGAATCGTATGGTTCTAAATTAACCTGTCCTGTATCGTTCATGTATCGTATCGACTAAATCACTGAATGGAATCGAATCGTATCGTTCTAAATGAACCTGTATCGTTCATGTATCGTATCGACAACCAAGTATCGTGATACGTATCAAATCGTTGTTAAAATGTATCGTTAGTTACACCCCTAACACATTGATATATATTTAAAAAAACTGGGGGAAAAAAAGTATTATTCTTTGAAACCTTGGAAAATTAGTTTTCGTTGTGAAACTGATAAATAAGATCTTACAGTATTGCTATGTTAGTTTATGTGATCCATGCCAGTATATGATTGATTGATTGATTTATTGACCGTCAGAGCATATAAACATGCTCTGGAAAGGCACACCGTGCTCCGCATGTGACCGCCTGATGCATATGAAGTGCATACAGTATCATGCATGGCATAATACAGAATAAATATGAATACCAACCCCCAGATCTACTGTACGTGATCATTATGATGATGATTCTGACCAGTCTATAAACATTAATAAACATTAGAGTTCAGTTAAAGTTCAGTTTGTCTCAAATTGAAACGTTTTTCTTATTTTGCACTTTTTTTTTCTTTTTACAAAATATCGGTCAGAACATCGTTAATGGATGCAAATATCTGTCAGATTATAATAAACAAGGGAGGCGGCTTTAATTGACAAATTTGCAGGACTTTTGTATAACGCCCGGGGTTCGAACCCGGGTCTCTCCCACGTGGAAAGCCAACATCTTGACCGCTAAGCCAAAGGAGATTTCCTACATCTTAGGGGAGATGTTAGAGTGTCAGGCCATCATGCTGAGCTAGTGAACCACTGTGTCACATGTGTTACACAGACAGGACAGAGACAGGAGTCTAGACTTACATAACATGATGTAGTTAAAGTCTGCTCATGTTCACGTGTTCTACAGTGGAGCGTTGGTCATAGGGTTGGCCGTGCCTTAAGCCATTGAGACCTGAAGCTGATTCTACGTGTCTCCTAAATCCCAATAGTTTTCTGAAAAACGTATGTTTCTATATCAGTGGTGCTCAATCTTTTTCATGTCAAGGACCCCCAAAATGATATGTATTTGGCCGCCGACCCCCATCAAAATATTTTGTTCCAGGGACCCCCCCAGAAGCAAAGATTTGAGTTAAAAATGTTTGCTTTAAAAATATATATATTCAAAGATTTGCACACATTTTCACGATTTTTCAAAAATAGCAGATCTACAAGCTCGTAGCGCGGCACCGAGTGCCGCGCTACGAGCTTGTAGATCTGCTATTTTTGAATAGCCCAAAGTGTGAAATAATGCTTTTTTAGCTCAAATCTGAAAATGACAAAGTTCCAGGTCTTAATGGGTTAAGCCGAATGCATACTTTATTGCACCACTGTGTCGCTAGCTGAACGTTTCTGTGTGTGTGTGTGTGTGTGTGTGTGTGTGTGTGTGTGTGTGTGTGTGTGTGTGTGTGTGTGTGTGTGTGTGTGTGTGTGTGTGTGTGTGTGTGTGTGTGTGTGTGTGTGTGTGTGTGTGTGTGTGTGTGAGCGTCCAGATTTGTGCTTTTGATATTTCACAGCGTTTCTCCATCGCTATACAGCTGCCAGGGGCAAAAAACTAAAAAAAGGAAACACAGAGCAGCGTTCCAAACTAACATGGAATTATTTTAATGAGGATAAGGTTTCATGTATATTTACATCTATAGTTTAGTTTTGTTTTTTTGTACCTCGTGCAGCACGAGGCTGCAGAGTAAACATCACATCATTAACCCTTTCAGACCGGGAACAAATCTGTGTCACCGATTTAACCATTATTTTATACGTTGGCTATAAAATAGCAGATCTACAAGCACACAGCTATGAGCTTGTAGTACAACATATTTTGATATGGGGGTCCGCGGCCAAATACATATTATTTTGGGTGGTCCTTGACGTGAAAAGGTTTGACAACCACTGATTATAGCAACATAAGTGTTTTTTTTTTGTGTATTTTGAAGACATAGAATCCCCCAGAAGCAACGTTTTTAGTTGAAAATGTTCGCTTTAAAATATTGATATATATATATGAGATATTTGGCAATTCTTTGAATAGCCAAATAAATCTTAACATGACACGGATGCGTTCCCGGTCTTAATGGGTTAAACCCTTAAAACTTTATCATTTTCCCTTCAAACTCCTTCAAACAGGAGCGTCTAAACACCCTTGAGGCTCATGAGCCGTGAACCTCTTCCTTACAGCCGTACCGTCTGCTTCTCTTTCATGCTCTTTGGGTTGGTAAGTGGTTGAGTCTCTCTGATGGAGGAATGCATTGTTTACTTTATGTCTCACCCTCAGAAACAGCCTTCTCATCCAGCAGTCTACTGCATGGAGCCGTATTATTGTGTTTCTGCTGTTCACTGTTGAACCCGCCATGCTGAGGTTTAAGAAGTTGAGCCGGACAAAGCCTAAAAGGGGTCTTTCTGACATCCAGGTTTCCTTTTGCTTATCTGTAATACACCAGCATGGTACAGCCATAACCATAATCAATAATACGCTATAGGCTACAGCATTTAGGTCAGGTGGTCAGGTCATTATGGACACAATTGTCTTTTTCACCTTTTGTTTCTTTGTTTCCTTGAAAATAAAAAAGAAAGCCCTAAACAACAAGCCCAAAAACCTGCAAGCACCAATATGTACAAGCAACTTTACAGAAAAACAAGCCCAACGTCGCTTATTATAAGCAGACATGGCAACGCTGGCTATTGCTGAGGTTGAGGGACTTCTACTGGAGCGAGAGGTGTCTGTCTGTCTGTCTGTCTGTCTGTCTGTCTGTCTGTCTGTCTGTCTGTCTGTCTGTCTGTCTGTCTGTCTGTCTGTCTGTCTGTCTGTCTGTACTGGTGAGGTGATTAGAGACTGGGTCAGACACACAGGTAGTTGATTAGAGACTGGGTCAGACACACAGGTAGTTGATTAGAGACTGGGTCAGACACACAGGTAGTTGATTAGAGACTGGGTCAGACACACAGGTAGTTGATTAGAGACTGGGTCAGACACACAGGTAGTTGATTAGAGACTGGGTCAGACACACAGGTAGTTGATTAGAGACTGGGTCAGACACACAGGTAGTTGATTAGAGACTGGGTCAGACACACAGGTAGTTGATTAGAGACTGGGTCAGACACACAGGTAGTTGATTAGAGACTGGGTCAGACACACAGGTAGTTGATTAGAGACTGCATGGGTCAACCACATCATTTCAAGTCATTTCCCTCCTTTTCCATCAGATTCCTTTTTTCCCACACACTCTCCTGTCAAAATAAAGTCGAGCTAAACCACTTCACTCACACAACAAGCTTCCATTATCCTCTCTCTCCCGTTTGTCGTAATGAAGACATTGTCCATCACCCCCCCCACCCCCACCCCCTGGCAGTCTAATTTCCATTTAACTGCGGACGGACACGGCTCCTTTGTGCAAAGCTTAGCACGGCTGTCAGGAAGGCGTCGGGTCATCAGATTATCCCCTCAAGACCGGGAACGCATCTGTGTGTCATGTTTAGATTTATTTGAAAAATCGTGACATTTTTTAAGCGAACATTTGTAACTCAAATCTTTGCTTCTGGAGGATTCTACAAATGTCTTCTAAAATCCTAACAGTTTTCTGAAAAAACGTATGTTGCTATAATATCAGTCGTGCTTAAAACCTTCGTTATGTCAAAGACCCCCAAAATTATATATGTATTTGGCCGCAGACCCCCCCCCCCCCCCCCCCCCATCTGAAAATATTTCGCTCCAGGGACCCCCCAGAATCAAAGATTTGAGTTAAAAATGTTCGCTTTAAGAAAACACATATATTCAAATATTGGCACACATTTTCACGATTTTTCTAAAATAGCCCAAAGTATAAAATATGGATAAAGTGGTTACACGAGATGCGTTCCCGGGTCTGAACGGGTTAATTCTGAGCCTCAGTCTGTGGAACGCGGCTGCATGCCAGAGCGGCGGGCGGGGCGGGGTCACGCAAATGCAAAGATACGTAATGTCTTTCCTGTGAGGTTTCTCAGCTTTATTGATTTGATGCTAATTCTACAAACCGCAGAGTTGCGAAGGCTTTGCTTTCCCTTTGATGGCAGGCAGCTCGCTGTGGAGGAGAGCTGGAGAAGCTTGTTCTGAGATGTTTAGCAGAGCAGCGCGCTCCCAGGAAATCACTGATCTCTCCCCCAACCTTTCCTCCTTTAATTAAGACTAGACAGGCTTTACCCACCCATGACATCATACTTGGAAAAGAATAGATAAAAAACAACGGTTTCTGCTTAAAACAAAACAAACAGTTTATTGGCAAATATACCAGGGTAGAAGTGGATGCTGTGCTAATGCAATGTTTCTCAACCCTTTATATCGGGCAGGATAGAAAAAAATGGTGATAAACCCGCGCCATATTTGCATTCTGCTTCCTGATTGGTGCCCCACCACTTCAGGGGCAGCGAAATCCAATCACAACCGAGCGGGGCCAGGCCTAATCTGCCCGAGGGCATTTTAAAAAAACATTTTTTTTGCACTGGCAGATTTGTCTGGTTTACAGGCTAGGCTAAACAGCCATAACTCCAGTTCCCAGCATGCTAAAAGGCCCCGAACTTTGTAGGTGCTCATAGACGGCCAATAGGGACAGACTAAAATTATTTAAGCCCCACCCCCTCTTTGTTCCTATTGGCTGGGATTTAAACAGCCATAACTCCAGTTCCCAGTATGCTAAATGCTTCAACATTGGTAAGTGGTCCCACAGACTTACAATTTAATCAAAAATGACCACTTCCGTTTTTTCCA
This sequence comes from Gymnoscopelus microlampas, assembly GCF_963454915.1. Taxonomy (NCBI): domain Eukaryota; kingdom Metazoa; phylum Chordata; class Actinopteri; order Myctophiformes; family Myctophidae; genus Gymnoscopelus; species Gymnoscopelus microlampas. The sequence goes on along the minus strand of NC_139954.1, from coordinate 47,795,055 downwards.
TCCTACTTCTGATTTGTCGGATTACCTTGAAACTTCACACACACACACACACACACACACACACACACACACTCTGAGGGGTGTGGAGTTCAGGGGTGCAACCCGGAAGTGGATCCGGTTTTACCAGGAAGTAGTCGTAGACCCCCTTTACCTCCCAAACGCAAGGTCGCACAGGTATGTCAGAGGACCTGGGTGTCATAGCAGCGTTTAACACTTCAAATGACCACACGTTGGTGACCATTGCTCTTATCAGCGCACCATAAGACTAGGTGTTTTAATAATTCCACTGTAAGATACAGACAAGCATTATGGACTGTGTTTAAGTGAACTGTGGTTTATGAATGAAATCATTTTATTTTAAACATGTGTTTGTGGACAGATTTGTTTTGAGTGGACTGAAATTTGAGTACTTGTTTGGCACCGTACAGTAGGTATATTTTGATTCCAATACTTTTGTACTTTTAAGTAAAATATTTGAATGCAGGCTTTTTAACTTGTAACAGAGTATTTCTGCATTGTGCTATATTACTCAGGTAACAAACATTTGGAGTATACTCTTTCCACCACAGCGTCTCCCTCCCTCATGCTCGCTGCTCTTAGGTTGTGTGAGAGAGCTTGAGTGACGGCACAAACAATAGCAGAGACGTAACAGAAGCTGGCAGCATACGGTCTGCTCCAGAGTGTGTTATAAAACAGAATATGTGATGAACGGCGGAAACGGCGGACGCAGACGAGAGGCCGTATCGACCCCGGTGATGCAAACACCACCTGTTTTTTTTTTCACCAGGCCTTCAGACTAAGGGAACAGCCTTGGCAGAGATCCAGCTCTCTGTTAGATTTGTTCCTCTGGCTTCTCTTCTCCAGGGCCTTGACATTGAGACTCGCTTTTGTTAAAGCACTTCTTTTCTCTCACAGCCTTTCGCCTTTTTGCTCTCTCTCTCCTGGTAGAAATGTGAGGTGTTGATTAGCCCATTAAAACCGGGAAAGCGCCTGCAGTGTCATTTTAGATTTGAGCTTAAAAAAAAAGCATTATTTTATACTTTGGGCTATTCAAAAATAGCAGATATACAAGCTCATAGCGCGGCACCGAGTGCCGCGCTATGAGCTTGTATATCTGCTATTTTTTGAAAAACTGAACAATTTTGCAAATGTTTAAAGTGATTTTCTTTACTCAAAACTTTGTCCTGCATGGGACGAAATATTTTGAAAATCCAAATACATATCATTTTGGGGGTCCTTGACATGAAAACGTTTGAGAACCACTGATATTATAGCAACATGAGTTTTTTCAGATATTTGGATTTAGAAGACACCTGTTCTCAGGTCTTAATGCGAGGAGCCGGTACCTTGAGAAAGGAACCTGCAAATTAACTGGTAGGTTGAGATGTCTGTAGTCTATCTTATTATCTGCTGCAGAATCCATGCACATCTTTTAAGATATGTGTTATATGTGTTTTTTGATATAATTAGCGAATTCAAATAAAATAAGTATGTCAGTGGGTTTAAATATCCTGTTAGAATGTCTCAAGTGGCAAGAAGAGGCCATTGTTGTGCATTTAAGCAAAGTGCAACCGCTGTGCTTTATTATATGATTGTGAATAGCCGATGTAGTTGCAGTACGGCTAATTGCACAATGTTTATCTGTGGAATTACAAGTGTTTGCTTGTCAGGGTGGTCGTAAGTGTGACGCTCGTCAACGTTACACAGCGTTAAGACTCCCCAGTTCAAATAGGATTCTTTTGGGGGGGGTCGCAGCCTGAAGAGTCTGGGAACCCTTGCTCTAAGCTGCTGCTATTCTATATTCACAGGAAGCGTCCTTAGACAGGCCTCTCTATACCTGGATGAGGTTTGAGGCAGACAGATATAGCGTGGTGGTCTTCAGCATGGGGTCGTGCTCCACAGAACACTTCTTCCCCGTGGAGCTTGTTAGGGGGGCTTTTCGTAGCTTTTCTCAGGGGCTCATCAGAGGGACAGACACGGGGTTCGATCCACAGCCATTAAAGCTCACATGTAAGCCACTGTAGATCACACAGTCAGACTGTCTGCCAGACACTCTGTGACACACTCAGCTAACACGCCAAAGAATGACTTATCGTACCAGTTCACTTTAGGTCAGTGGTCTTCAATGTTTTGTCAGGCCAAGGACCCCTTAGCTGAAGCAGGGACCTTTTGTAAACTTGACCTTTGGCCCTGTGCTTGGTCTTCTCTTTTTCCACTGCACACCAAACCTCTTCACCCAAAATAGCAGATCTACAAGCTCACAACCTGCGTTGTGAGCTATGGATTACCAGAATGGATTACCAGAAAAACCAGAATATGGATGCGAGGGTTCAAGTGGTTAATAAAAAAAGTAAGTAAAAGATAAAGTCCATATCACACAAAGATGTGGTGGCCCCCCCTGTAGTATATCTGAGGAGCCCCTAGGGGTCCCGGGCCCCCTGTTGAAGACCCCTGCTTTAGTTGTTAAAGATGACTATGTTCACACTGGCAGCCCTGACCGGCCAGACTGGAATCAAACTGGTTTGATCAAGAACCAACAAACATGGAAATAACAATTCAAAACGTATTTCTCAGTCTGGCATGTCATAGTTCATTGTGTCAGCAGTGGTGTAACGTAACTGTACTCAAGTACTGTACTTAAGTACTCTTTTGAGGTATTTGTACTTTACGTGAGTATTTCCAATTTCCAATACTTTTACTTCTACTTCACTACATCTCACTACGAGGCATATATTGTACTTTTACTCCACTACAATTATTTGAAAACTTGAGTTACTTTGTAGATGTTGATTATTATTACAAAACATACATTAACCACTTCAGCGCGATACTGTATATATTTCGGCCATTTGAAAATAGCAGATCTACAAGCTTGCGATGCGAAGCATTGTGAGCTTGTAGATCTGTTATTTTCAAAAGATGTTTATACATAATGTAAACTTGCAATGGGACATTCTGCACAATTTTACTTTTGGTACTTTAAGTACATTTTGATGCCAATGCTTTTGTACTTTTACTCAAATACATTTTGAATTCCGGACTTTTATCTGTAACAGAGTATTTCTATATTGCAGAATTGATACAAAGCAAAACATAATGAGTCATCTGGCACTGAAGCCTGGTTGATACTAAACCTAAAAGACAAGGAAACCGAAAGAAAAAGTTCATATTCCAAAATAGAAGCACGCCCCACAAATCAGGCCCATCTGACACATTCTCATTAAGATTTTTACCAGACAAAATAAGTCGGCTTCCAAAATGTGCGTGCAATCAATAATTCATGAATAAATAAATCATATTGCTCAGTGAGTCATTTGTCAACGCTGTGGTCTGGAACGGCTTTGTATGAGTTTATCACAGATAGGTGAGTGTTAGGATTCCACTGAAACAGAGGGAGGGGCCATAGCTGAATGTTTAGAGAGCCCGTCTGGGAAGACACAGGTTACACGTTTGATAGAAAAATGTATTGTGAAAATGTGTGCAAATCTTTTAATTTGTATGTTTTTTTAAAGCAAACATTTTTAACTCAAATCTTTGCTTCTGAGGGGTCCCTGGAACAACATGTTTTGAGATGGGGGGTCCGCCGCCAAATAGCCTACGTATCATTTTGGGGGTCCTTGACTTGATAAAGTTTGAAAAACACTGATTATAGCGACATAGGTTATGATTTAGAAGACATTTGTAGAATCCCCCAGAAGCAAAGATTTGAGTTACAAATGTTCACTTTTGCAAATCTTTGAATATATATTCTACAAATGTCTTCTAAATCCTAAAAGTCATATTACAGCAAATCCTGTTGCTAATATCAGTGGTATTTTTATCTTTGCGTTCCTTGTCAGAGACAAATGAAGCGTCTCTGGGGAGTTAGACGCTCTTATGTAAAACGAGCAGAAGACGATGTGAACAAATTGACGACATGTCTGCAGTATCACACACGACAATAAGACTTTGAAGAATCCTCTGCCTTCAACTTTTAATTAAAATTTTATTTTTATCCCACGATTTTGAAACCAAAGCCAATTGTCTATGTAATCCGGGGCGCTACTCTCCCTCTGCCAGCCTTGGGAGAGCCCAGAGCCGAGCTCATGCTTCCTTCAATGCATGAGGAGCTAACAAGCCGCTTCTTATCACCTGACAGGGGGGGAGTGTCCCCGGTAGGACGTAGCTTCTTATCACCTGACAGGGGGGAGTTTCCCAGGTAGGACGTAGCTTCTTATCACCTGACAGGGGGGAGTTTCCCAGGTAGGACGTAGCTTCTTATCACCTGACAGGGGGGAGTTTCCCCGGTAGGACGTAGCTTCTTATCACCTGACAGGGGGGAGTTTCCCCGGTATGACATAGCTTCTTATCACCTGACAGGGGGGAGTTTCCCCGGTATGACATAGCTTCTTATCACCTGACAGGGGGGGAGTGTCCCCGGTAGGACGTAGCTTCTTATCACCTGACAGGGGGGGAGTGTCCCCGGTAGGACGTAGCTTCTTATCACCTGACAGGGGGGAGTGTCCCCGGTAGGACGTAGCTTCTTATCACCTGACAGGGGGGAGTGTCCCCGGTAGGACGTAGCGCGTGGAAGGAACACGTTATTATGACCAGGGGGAGGCAGTATAGAGACCAGGATTACTGCATGTTTTTTTTTGGTGAGGGTACCCTTCTCCAACTTGATGCAAAATTCAGCTGCTAGACTGTTTGAAATCAGAATCAACTTTATTGTCACGTCACAGGTTTAACAGGGTGTAAAACAGTGGGTGAAATGTGTGCAGAACTCCATCGTTTATGTTATTTCCATACAAAGAGAAACAGAGAAGATATGAGGTCGAAATCTATCAATAGTTCTCACATTGTTTTGTGCCAAGGACCCCTGAATTGAAAAGAGTTTTGCAACGTATATGTATATATATATATATATATATATATATATATATATATATATATATATATATATATATATACATATACATATACATATACATATACATATATATATATATATATATATATATATATATATATATATACATATACATATACATATACATATACATATATATATATATATATATATATATATATATATATATATATATAGGCCTAAATCTAAAATGACACAGATGCTTTCCTGGTGTTAATGGGTGAATTCATTGAACAGGTATGTCTATAATGTCATGTTTGTCAGGTTAAAGTTTGGTAAAACCCTGGTTTCAGAGAATAATGTCAGACATCCAGTCAGTACAGAGAGAGGAAGATAGACTGGACTGTGAAATTAATGTAATATTCTTCACTGCTTTGGCCCCGAGGTTGCTAAGAAACTCTAGACTCTAGTGTGTGTGTGTGTGTGTGTGTGTGTGTGTGTGTGTGTGTGTGTGTGTGTGTGTGTGTGTGTGGTGAGAAAGCTGTACGGGTAGATTATCATACGAGACAACAGGAGAATAATGCCCACGAGTGTGGGCATACAGGCAGGCAAACAACCTACACACACACACACACACACACACACACACACACACACACACACACACAAACATGTTGTTGTTGCTACTATGTTGTGGAACAAAAACATCTAGTAAAAGTATCAAGACCCTCTTTTTGAAAGTCTGTTACAAGTACAAGTTCGGTATTCAAAATTTACTTGAATAAAAGTACAAAAGTATTGGTATCAAAATATGCTTAAAGTACCAAAAGTAAAAGTACTCATCATTATGCAGAAGGGTCCCATTTCACACGTTTTCAAATGTATACATAATCATTTGAAAATAGCAGATCTATAATCTCTTGTAGATCGGCTATTTTCAATTAGCCAATGTATACAGGGCTGAAGTGGTTAATGTATGTTTTGTAATAATAATCTAAATCTAAGTAACTAGTAACTACAGTTTTCAAATAATTGTAGTGGAGCAAAAGTACAATATCTGCCTCTGAGATGTAGTGGAGTAGTAAAAGTATTGAAGATTGGAAATGCTCGAGTAAAGTAAAAAGTACCAACACATTTCACTTAAGTAGCTAGAGTACTTGAGTAAATGTAGTTGATTACTTTTCCAGCGCTGCACGGCGTGGCGTGGTGTTGGTGAAAGTGACAGGGACACGAGGCAGGTCTTGTTCATTGTTATTCGGGGTGCCGCGCTGCGCCTGTCCTGGCTCTACTATAGAATGCATAGACTTTGTGACAAACTTGATGAAGCATGCATTTTCATCACCGCCACGCTACGCTCCGGGATGGGGACGGGGGGGACGGGGACAGGGCTCTGCTCCGACAGGATGGGGATGGGGGGGACGGGGGGGGGGGGGCTCTGCTCCGACAGGCACTGAGGGAGGAAAGCAAGGAACAAAAACAAACAACAAAAAAAGAGAGAGAGAAGCTGGTTCAGGACACGAGTAGCTATCGTGTATACACAAGTGTGTGTGTGTGTGTGTGTGTGTGTGTGTGTGTGTGTGTGTGTGTGTGTGTGTGTGTGTGTGTGTGTGTGTGTGTGTGTGTGTGTGTGTGTGTGTGTGTGTGTCCAGTCTGTTTGAGAGTGTGTGTGTGTGTGTGTGTGTGTGTGTGTGTGTGTGTGTGTGTGTGTGTGTGTCCAGTCTGTTTGAGTGTGTGTGTGTGTGTGTGTGTGTGTGTGTGTGTGTGTGTGTGTGTGTGTGTGTGTGTGTGTGTGTGTGTGTGTGTGTGTATTTGTCCAAGTGATTGCTGGTGTATACATTATACATACAGAGACTGTATGTATTTAAGTGAGTGAGTGTGTTCAAACACGGCCGTTTCAATTCATTGTCATTTGCATTTAGCCTGTCCTCTTGGAAACCTTTTAAAAACACAGTCATGTGGAGCTTAAGCCCAGCCAATCTCTGAACCCAGAGACACACTGAAAAGGAAAAACAGCGACCTCTGCTGTTCTTCCTCCTGAGTGTGACTCTGGGACAACGGCGACGCAGCACATGTGCGCAAAGGAAACAGGGTTTAAGTCTGCCTTCACCGCTCCACTTCCGGTGGTGAGCTTGCGTTTTCATTCCGACTAGATAACATTTCTACACGGAACACTAACACCACTTCTCCAAGAGAACATGGATGGTTTTGGTTATAAGCCCACTTGTTTCTATGATGAAAGAGTAAGTTCAAATGTGAATATCTTTCCGTGGTTTTGTCTGCTCCGCGGACGCTATTGTTAAATTAGTTTAAGTTCGGTTTAAGTTTCGAGTCGGGAAGGATGACGGACACGTGAATCCCGCCCACAACATTTGATTGGATAAAGCGCGGCCTCTGAAGCCACGCCCACTCCCACACAGTGTGTACACACGTTCTGACGAACCTTCAAGACAGATTCCAACGCAGTGCAGAATCTGTTCTTGAGAGATTAAAGCCCAGCTGATGCATTCATGGGGCTTATTATGTACTTTTATAAATCAGCAATCACGGCTCAACGTTTTATATTTGCTCATCCTTAACACATTGATTGCCAAGATATTAAACATAGTTTTCTATCCCCTTGCCAGCGTGTAATTACCTCAATCCGATGACAAAACACAAACAACAAAATAGTCCCCGTGGGTTAGCGGAGGGATCTGTGTATCCATAGCAACGACAACGTTCCAACCGCGATCCACCATGTTGGGGCTTCGGCCCGCTGAAAACTAGTGGTTTTCAATGCAAAAAAAATAAACTGAGTTACAGCTGTTTTTCTGAAAATACTTTTTGGAACAACATCACATTCTACTTCTCTGAGTGACGATCGATCATTCCAAAGCTGTGTTAGGATGATGATTTGATTTTTTCTTTATTAAAGTGTCATGCTTCCAAAGGAAGCCCAGCCCATATGGACTTACAGGACACTAGCATTTCATTTAACAAACGATGAACCAACATAATAATTCAAAACAATAAACAAACAAATAACAAACTAAAACACTCCTCCCATGGCAGATTACATAAATACAACTTAAAATACAACATTGGGCCTGTTACCTCACATCTTGACAGAGGACCGGACAAGAACCTATTTGAAGAGATGAGACTGTCTTCTACTCCAGGCACTAGAAACAAAATGTGCCGTCTGTCTTAAATACCTCATAATTAAACAACCACTCCAACTTCTGGCCATCATCTTGCCAGAATAGATCAGGTTTTTGTTTTTGCATTACATCAAATAAAGGAACCCTCAAATCGTCATACAGAGTACAATAAAACATAAAATGGAATTCATTTTCGACATCTTTCAGGTCACATACATTGCATATTCTATTCTCTTCTGGCACAGCTGAGAACCGACCAACCTCAATAGCAAGAGGCAGGATACCAGCTCTCAGCTGAGCACACAATGACCGCTGGTTTCTGGTTAAAAAGGATTTGACATGTTAGGGCGCCCCTTGTGGAATTTTCCCCAGCAAATGAAAGAACGCATCAATGCAATCTTGGCAATCAATGTGTTAATACCGGTATAAACCATGACTTCACTTCTGCTTCTTCTGTACTTCACACATCATCACAAACAAACACGCGCACATTTAGCCCTCGACCCTCCATGTGCTGCAGGATTCTGTCCACATTCACCCGTATGTGACATTAATGAAGTGTTCCTACTGTGACACCGGCTGCCAACGGCAGGAACACCTCAATTAATGTCACTTTTTTTTCTCCCCCGGACCTACAGCGACAGAGGCACCTCTGGTCGCCGATGAATATGCAACAGATAATTACGTGTTGTATTAATGTGATTAGGAAGCTACCGGCTCATCAATTGAACGTCTTCAAAAATAATGACAGCTGGCAGGGGCCATGCTCTGCGTCAGTGTTGATTTCGTCGACTAAAACTATGACGACAAATGTTTGTCGACCCTTTTTTCACTGACGAAAACGAAATAAAAACTAAGCTATGACGACTAAAACTAAGACTAAATGTGTTGATGATTTCGTCAACAAATAAAAACTAGACTAAAATGTCAGTGAGGGATCTAGTGGAGAAGAGATCCAGTAGAACTAAAAGACAAGTCATTTTATGTTTGGTTGCGCTCAGAAAATAGCAGATCTACAAGCTATTTTCTGAGCGCAACCAAGTGTGAAATCAGCCATTACGACGCCATCAAGGCACCGCCAACATACATTATAGTCGACTAAATCAACTGTAGATTTAGTCGACTATAATCTTATGATATTTAGTCGACTAAAACTAGAGAAAAACTAAAACATTTCAGATGACTAAAATATGACTAAAACTAAATGGAATTTTATTCAAAAGACTCTGACTGAAACTAAATCAACATTTGCTGTCACAGCTCTGCATCAACTTCAACTTCATCTGCCACAGTTTTTGAGGCTTAAAGAGTGGGTTGAATTACTGTTTGTCCAAGCTTTCCACAAATTCCAGTTTCATTGCACAGTTGAGCTTGTAGATCGGCTATTTTTTTTAAAGGATAAACCTGGATTTGAACCACTTAAGCCCCAGCATCCTTATTGCGGGGAAGGCTTTCACAGAACATAGCAGATCTACAAGCTCACGACGCATTGTGAGCTTGTAGATCTGCTATTTTTAAATTGTAGAAATGTATGCAGAGCTGAAGTGGTTAATGTAGGTTATGTTATGTAATAATATCCAAATCTACTAAGTAACGAGTAACTAAAGTTTTCAAATAAATGTAGTGGAGTAAAAGTACAATATTTGGATCTGAGATGTAGTGGAGTAGTGGTATTGGAAATTGGAAATACTCAAGTAAAGTACAAATACCTAAAACGTGTACTTAAGTACAGTACTTAGTTACTTTCCACCACTGCGCATGAGTGCATGCACAGATGTTGTTGCTGTTGATGAGGACAGTAGAGAAGAGACCATTTTAGGAGTAGGTTGTACATTTGACCACAGCCTGGAAGAGGCATTCCTTACCAAGGTGATACAAATACCAACGTCTTAAGGAGGCTATTATACAACTTGGTTACAAATGTAAACCGCTTGTGTTCATATTTGGAAGCCTCTGTAATGTCCACAAACTAATTTGTGAGAGGCAGATTGCAGGAACGACCAATAAGCCAAGAGCTGATAAGACATTGGATACATTGTGTTCAGTGTCTGTGATAATTGTCAGTCGCCACATTATGGAGGAGACGATGCTCCCTGTTTCCGTGATCTGTATCCTGGGAAACATGGGAGCATTTGTACTTTTACTCAAGTACATTTTTAATTCTGGACTTTTACTTGTAACAGAGTATTTCTACATTGTAGTATTGATACTTTTACTTAAGCAAAACATTTGAGTACTTTTCCCACCACTGCTTAGCTGTCCTTTGAGCTGAAACAATGGTCAGTGAGCTGTCCATGGTGCTGAAACAGTAGCGGGGCCAGTGCTGAACTGTCCATGGTGCTGAAACAGTAGCGTGGCCAGTACTGAACTGTCCATGGTGCTGAAACAGTAGCGGGGCCAGTACTGAACTGTCCATGGTGCTGAAACAGTAGCGTGGCCAGTACTGAACTGTCCATGGTGCTGAAACAGTAGCGGGGCCAGTACTGAACTGTCCATGGTGCTGAAACAGTAGCGGGGCCAGTACTGAACTGTCCATGGTGCTGAAACAGTAGCGTGGCCAGTACTGAACTGTCCATGGTGCTGAAACAGTAGCGGGGCCAGTGCTGAACTGTCCATGGTGCTGAAACAGTAGCGTGGCCAGTGCTGAACTGTCCATGGTGCTGAAACAGTAGCGTGGCCAGTGCTGAACTGTCCATGGTGCTGAAACAGTAGCGAGGCCAGTGCTGAACTGTCCATGGTGCTGAAACAGTAGCGAGGCCAGTGCTGAACTGTCCATGGTGCTGAAACAGTAGCGAGGCCAGTGCTGAACTGTCCATGGTGCTGAAACAGTAGCGAGGCCAGTGCTGAACTGTCCATGGTGCTGAAACAGTAGCGAGGCCAGTGCTGAACTGTCCATGGTGCTGAAACAGTAGCGAGGCCAGTGCTGAACTGTCCATGGTGCTGAAACAGTAGCGAGGCCAGTGCTGAACTGTCCATGGTGCTGAAACAGTAGCGAGGCCAGTGCTGAACTGTCCATGGTGCTGAAACAGTAGCGAGGCCAGTGCTGAACTGTCCATGGTGCTGAAACAGTAGCGAGGCCAGTGCTGAACTGTCCATGGTGCTGAAACAGTAGCGAGGCCAGTGCTGAACTGTCCATGGTGCTGAAACAGTAGCGAGGCCAGTGCTGAACTGTCCATGGTGCTGAAACAGTAGCGTGGCCAGTGCTGAACTGTCCATGGTGCTGAAACAGTAGCGAGGCCAGTGCTGAACTGTCCATGGTGCTGAAACAGTAGCGAGGCCAGTGCTGAACTGTCCATGGTGCTGAAACAGTAGCGAGGCCAGTGCTGAACTGTCCATGGTGCTGAAACAGTAGCGTGGCCAGTACTGAACTGTATCCTGGGGAACATGGGAATCGCCTGTGCATCTTCTGTTGTTTGTGTTCAGGAATGCCTTGTTAAATATGAACGCAAATTAAGTGTGTGTGTGCGTGTGCATGTGCATGTGCGTGTGCGTGTGCGTGTGCGTGTGCGTGTGTGTGTGTGTGCTTGCACCACTCACCCTCTGCACCGCGTCACAGTTGATGAAGCAGCAGAGGAAAGAGCAATGCCAGGAATACAAAATTTTAAAAAACGAGGTTGTTTCAGGACACGGATCACAATTCTGTAAACACAACGTGTGTAGTCTGTGTACTGTATGTGTGTTGAGACCATTTTGACAATCATGTGTAATTGTGCATGCTGACACAATCTGTTTGTTTGTGTGTGTGTGTTTGTCCAAGTGATTGCCGGTGTATTTATGCACAGCGTGTAAGTGAGTGTGTTTGTTCAAACATGGATGTTTGATTTTGTTGTCATTTGCATTTAGCCTCTAAAAACCCAGTGAAGCTCAGTGGATGTTTGGAGCCTCATCCAGCTGTCACTGTGTTCACTCAGTCTGTTAGCCCCATGCTAATCAGAAGGTCACCGGTTCAACCTCTCCACAGTGTCCATGAGCAAGGCACTGCTCCTGATAGTTAGGATGGGTAAATGGAGAGGACAAATCTTACACATTCTTAGCAAATGTACTGTGACAAATAATCCAACAACTAATGGGGACTACTAAATTATTACTAATTCATTATTGTTATTTATTTATGTATTTTATCATCATTATTATTATTATTATTATTAAAGCAGCACTATGTAGTTTGGGGTATCAGTGGCCACTTTGCCCACAAATAACAAGGCAGCCAACGTCTTTGACTTCATTACCCAGGAGTCCCTGCAAGCGTGTCCGGCGAGGACACAGTCAAGCCCCTAGCAGGGACCCCCCTGAGTCTATACATAGTGATACCGTCAAGCCCCTAGCAGGGACCCTATACATTTATTGCTTAAACATGTAACTTTATAATTGTGTGGGACATAATATGCTAGATAGTTGTTAAAAGGTTACATAGTACCGCTTTAACCCTTTAAGACCTGGGACGCGTCTGTGTCGCATTTTTAGACTTTACAGATTTTAGACTTTGGCTATTCAAAAATAGCAGATCTACAAGCTCATAGCGCGGCACCGAGTGACGCGCTATGAGCTTGTAGATCTGCTATTTTTGAAAAATCGTTATTTTTTTTTTGCAAATCTTGAGATTTGAGTTAGAAAAGCGAACATTTGTAACTCAAATCTTTGCTTCTGGGGGATTCAACAGTTTTTTGAAAAAACTTATGTCGCCATAGTATCAGTGGTTCTTTTTTCCATGTCAAGGACCCCCAAAATGACGTGTATTTGGCCACGGACCCCCATCTAAAAATATATGTTCCAGGGACCCCCAAAAGCAAAGATTCAAGTAAAACATTTTCGCTTTAGAACAATATATATTAAAAGATTTGCACACATTTTCACGATTTTTCAAAAATAGCAGATCAACAAGCTCATATATATTTCTCATCCTCCATACCGGTAAACAACGACTGTACTCTTTCTCCTCTAGAACTTCTCACATTAGCATCGCATCAGCACAAACAACACGTGCAAACGAGCCCTTTGACCCTTTGCTGCAGGATGGCGTAAATAATTAATGTCAACATCTTTTCAGACCTGCTAGTTTGGAAGGAATGCGCCTCCTGTTGGTGATTAATGGATATGCAACAGGTCATTACTGGTAGATTAATGGGATTAGGAAGGAATAATGCAAACTGGCAGGACTGTGTGTGTGTGTGTGTGTGTGTGTGTGTGTGTGTGTGTTTGTGTGAATCGGCTATTTTCGCCGAATGTCGGCCTATTCTGACATGCCCATGCGGACGCTATGCTTTGTGGTTAAGAAGACATATAACAAAAATAACTAAAGAGATAGTTTGGATTGAAAACTTTAGTGCTGAGTCTAGTGGAGAGAACTGAACTGAACTGAAGTGTCTGGGCTGGAAGCTGGATATGAAGTCATGCTAAATACTGAAAAATATGCGCACACAAAAGTTTGTCAGTAACGCCGCTAGGCTGCTTTAAACCATTCAGACCGGGAACGCATCTGTGTTATTTTAACATTTATTTGGCTATTCAAAACCAGCAGATCTACAAGCGCATAGCGCGGCACCGAGTGCAGCGCTATGCGCTTGTAGATCTGCTAGTTTTTTGAAAAATCTTGAAAATGTGTGCAAATCTTTCAATATATATATATTTTTTAAAGCGAACATTTGTAACTCAAATCTTTTCCTCTGGGGGGGTCCCTGGAACAACATATTTTGAGATGAGGGTCCGCGGCCAAAAACATAATTTTGGGTGGTCCTTGACATGAAAAAAGTTTGAGAACCACTGATTATAGCAACATAATTTTTTTCATAAAACTGTTAGCTTAAAAAAAAATATATATATATATATATATATATATTCAAAGATTTGCAAAAATGTTCACGATTTTTCAAAAATAGCTGATCTACAAGCTCGAGCGCCGCACTATGAGCTTGGAGATCTGCTATTTTTGAATAGCCCAAAGACATCTTAAAATGACACAGATGCGTTCCCGCCGGTCTTAATGGGTTAAATAACTTCTAAAAGAATGCCTCATTTTGTTGACAGTTTTAGTGATGCAATCATGATGCAAGGTTTCGGCGGAGCGCTGCTACGGTGCTACTGTATGAGAGGCGGTGGCAGTAAGCATTATTATGAATAATGCAGACCCTGCTAACTTTCATTATATACTGTATATCCACAGCAATAGAAAATAAATGCAAAAAGAGGAGAAGGCGGTAAAAAAACACAATTTTAACCCATTAAGACCGGGAACGCATCTTTGTCATTTTTTTTTATTTTTTTGAAAATATACGTCATGTCTATTTTTTAAGCGAACATCTTTAACTCAAATCTTTACTTCCGGGGGGGCAAATTTTCAGATGGGGGTCTGCGCCCAAATACATATAATTTTGGGACGTCCTTGACATGAAAAGGTTTGAGCACCACAGATGCAACATACGTTTTTTTTTCAACAAAAGCGAAGTCATCGTTTATACCGGTATTAAGGATGAGCAACAGGACGTACTGTAGAAGACATGTTGTAGAATCGCCAGAAGCAAAGATTTGAGTTACAAATGTTCACTTCAAAAAACATATGTATTCAAAGATTTGCACAAAAAAAAAATTCGATTTCTCAAAAATAGCTGATCTACAAGCTCATAGCGCAGCGCTATGAGCTTGTAGATCACAGTGCAGCTATAAAGACATAGTCTAAATGACAGATGTGTTCCCGGTCTTAATGGGTTAAGCTCGTGATATCTCACTCGCCTGGTTGAGCTGGAGTGGACCGTTGAAATGCCCTCTCACCGTTTCAGATCTCTGCTCCGAAATCACAGTTTAAGAAGTTTCTGCGTCTCTCTCACACACACACCACTAACTTGGTGATTTATAGTCGACCGAGGGCTCTGGCTTTATTTATGCCTGTTTTGGGGCGAGATAGCTCGGGGTGGAACCAACAAAAAAAAAAAGTGGGAATGCGAGGGGGGGCTGTTGTTGGTGACGGACTGGAACACAGAGGTGGGGAGGGAGGGATGATGAATGTTCTTTGGGAAGGAACGGACACCTCTGATAGGCCGGCCCGATGAGCGGGCCGGTGTGGATACCAGGACTGGAAATAGAAACAGGTTTTTGTTCGGCTCAGATAACGCCTCAATCTGTCTCTTAAAGGAGAAAGAGGGGGGAAAAACTGAGCCATGCTTTATCCCGTAGAGTCGGCCCGGGCCGCACTCAACCCATTCCTTTCAATATTTCTGGAGGATTTAGTCTTCTGTCACGTTTCCTTCCTCTTCCTCTGCGTGTCACAGTCGTTGATGGGTCGTTGGCTCGTTGTCGTCGTCAGGGGGTTAACGGTCAATACGGCGAACCAGACAGTGACAGAACGCTCGCCGATAATCAATTTCCTCTCTTGAACGTTTCCTGATTACCGCGCTGACAGAACGGAGCGCGTGGCAGAGCCTTTGTCGGTTGGAATTACAGTTGCCGAGGGAACAAGCTGTGGCGGCTTCCACGTTTATAGTTCCTGTCAGGCTATACTGATATTCAACAAACTGCAGACATATATACACAAACCAGCGGTGTAAAGTAACTAAGTACATTTACTCAAGTACAGTACTTATGAGTAAAATTCGGAGGTGTTTTTTTTTACTTTACTGGAGTATTTCCAATTTCCGATACTTTTACTTCTACGCCACTACATCTCAGAGGCAAATATTGTACTTTTACTCCACTACAATTATTTGATAACTTGAGTTACTAGTTACTTTGCAGATATAAATGATCACATTATAAAACATACATTAACCACTTTAGCCCTGTTTTATACCGAGGCTATTTTCAAACATTTTAGCACTTTTACTTTTGATACTTTTAAGTACATTTTGATACCAATACTTTTGTACTTTCAAGTAAATTTTGAATTCCGGACTTTTTTACTTGTAACGGAGTACGTCTATATTGCAGTATTGATACTTTTACTTAAGTAAAACATTTGAGTGCTTTTTACCACCAATGAAAAAAACCCATTTAGAACGTGTATAATGTGAAGTATGACAGAGGCCTATCGGGGGGGGGGGGGGGGGGGGGGGGGGGCGTAGTGAGGCGTCAGTGTGGGGTTTTCGACGTCTCGTTCAATGCCAGCGGTGACACAACACAATGCAGGCTCCATGCTGAGAGAGAGAGAGAGAGAGAACGTACGCCTGTCTGTCTGTGTGTCTCCACTGAAAGGAAGTGGATGTTATTGAATGGGTTTTTCATTGTCATTCAAAATTGCAATTACCACCGTTTAATGCAAATGTAATTCAGTCGCCGCCACCGCGGGTAAATATGAACAACGCTGCGCCGGTCGCCAGAGTAAACATGTTTATCCCATCAAGACCCGGAAAGCATTTAGACTTTCACCACTTTAACCATTTATTTTATACTTTGTATGTACTTTTTTGTTTTAAATACAAGCTCATTTGAGCTTGTAGATCTGCTATTTGTTTTAAATCTTGAAAATGTGTGCAAATATTAATATTTTTTTAAAAGCGAACATTTGTAACTGGGGGGGGGGGGTCCCTGGAACAACATATTTTGAGATGGGGGTCCGCGGCCAAATACACATCATTTTGGGTGGTCCTTGACACGGAAAAGTTTGAGAACCACTGATATTAGAGCAAAATAAGTACAAAAAAAAAACTGTTAGGATTTAGAAGACATTTGTAGAATCTCCCAGAAGCAAAGATTTGAGTTAAAAAAAAATCACTTTGTAAGTATATATTTAAAGATTTGCACCACATTTTCACAATTTTATAAGCTCGTAGATCTGCTATTTTTGAATAGCCCAAAGACATCTTAAAATGACACGATACACAGATGCGTTCCCGGCGTTAATCGATTAATAAACCTCTGCCTCTACATCGTGCGGTTATCCAGATCGCTCATTCATCGGCCCCTCAGACAATCTCACCCCATCATCCTCCCCCATAGAATGTATTTAATGTATTTATTTTGTGCACGGTGACAAATAACAGCATGTGTGTGTATGTTTGTGTGTGTGTGTGTGTGTGTGTGTGTGTGTGTGTGTGTGTGTGTGTGAGTGTGTGTGTGTGCGCGCGCTCGTTGGCCCTATAATACAATGACTGACCTTCGACGAAGCGAACGTCTTCACGTTGTTGGAGTCTTATTAACCCTTTAAGACCGGGATCGCATCTTTGGCTACATAAAAAAAAAATAGCAGATCTACAAGCTCATAGCGTGGCACCGAGTGCCGCGCTATGAGCTTGTAGATCTGCTATTTTTTTTTGTCAAACGTCTTCTAAATCCTTTTTTTTTGTTTTTACTTATGTTGCTACATTATCAATGGTTTTCAAGGTTTTTTCATGACCCCCAAAATAATCCAAAATGTCCGTGGACCCCCTCCCATCTAAACATATTTTCTTCCAGGGACCCCCAAAAGCAGAGATTTGAGTAAAAAATGTATATAAAAGATTTGCAAAAATGTTCACGATTTTTCTAAAAAAATAGCAGATCTACAAGCTCATAGCACGGCACTCGACTCGATGCCGCGCTATGAGCTTGTAGATCTGATATTCTTGAATAGCCAAAGAAATCCTAAAATGACACACATGCGTTCCCTTCCCGGCCTTAAAGGGTTAAGAATCCTGAGGTGTTCAGGTTCAGTTCATTAACGTTCCTCAACGTTGGCTTTGTAGCAATAATGGATAATCAGCGCTGTGTGTCTGACAGGAACCTTGGTTTCTGCATTCTATTCATGTTTGTCATCAATGTGTTTTTATTGTATGCTTTCATACTCGCACACAAGGCAGTAGCGTTACTGTAAGTAGTTGATTTCCCGGCCAATTGTAATGACATGCGTTGTGAACCTTTGTACAGTGGTCACCTGTTCATGTCATGCAACGATCTTCAAACGGCCACCTATTGGACATCAGAGGTTTTCAAAGGTTTCTTTTAGGTACCTTTCAAAGTTGACGCCCACAGATTCTTAGCGCCCTCCCATTGAAATAATTAGAAAGTGTAGTGTGGCCGTCCAGCCACGATGGTGGCGCTTGGTATCAAAATGTATTTTAAAAAGTAAGTAAGGCCTGTGTTCAAAATGTTACTTGAGTAAAAGTACAAAGTATTGGCATCAAAATATACTTAAAAGTACCAAAAGTTAAGTACTGAAATGTTTGAAAGTAGCCGATCTACGAGCTTGTAGATCGTCTATTTTCTAATGGCCATGTATAATATAGGGCTAAAGTGGTTAATGTATATGTTTATAATCAGTGTTGGGCTATATTACTTTAGGAGAGTAATATGTTACCTATTACTTATTACTCCTTTGAAAAGTAATAATATTACATAACTTATTACTTGGAATCAAGAGTAATATATTACATGTTACTTTATATTACTTTCCCCGTGCCCCCCCCTAACAAAAAAAGACGTGTACAGTTTTTAGCCTTTTAGAACTGAATCCAATTTATTGAACAATAGAAAACAGTTTTTATCTTTTTAAGTATTTTTGCTGCTACAGATTCCATATTTGGAATTGGAACAATAATTATCCTTACAGGAACAACATAAATCTGAACTGCACACACTGGCTGCAGCCTCTCAAAAACTGAAACAGTAAACTTTTTGAACATTTCTTAACCTTTTCACTTACAACAGTCAATATTATATTAGCCAAAGTGCAAGGGGGGTGGAGAGAGGAGAGGAGATCAGAGCAGTGGTTCTCAAACTTTTTCATGTGAAGGACCCCCAAATTGACACTTATTAGCCCGCGGATTTCGAGAGAGAGAGAGAGAGAGAGAGAGAGAGAAGAGAGAGAGAGAGAGAGAGAGAGAGAGAGAGAGAGAGAGCGAGAGAGAGAGATGAGAGAGAGAGAGAGAGAGAAGAGAGGAGAGAGATGAGAGAGAGAGAGAGAAGACAGAGAGAGAGAGAGAGTAGAGAAGAGAGAGAGAGAGAAGAGATGAGAGAGAGAGAGAGAGAGAGGAGTTAAATCAGGGGTCTTCGACAGAGAGAGAGAGAGAGAGAGAGAGACGAGAGAGAGAGAGAGATGAGAGTTAAATCAAGGGGTCTTCGACAGGAGGTCCGAGACCCCTAGAGGGTCCTCAGAGTTACTGTCGGGGGTCCGGCAGTAACGTGTGGTTCCACGGTGTGCTGGGAACAGAGGTACTGTAGGGGGGAGGGGAACCTGATAGCAGAGTTCCTCAGCTTATTTGGAATACTGTAGTGTAGGCTACACAGTATATCATTAACATAACCGGTTTTGCTACCTGCACCTACCTCCCCCTACTGTCTGTCTGTCTGTGCCCACACACTGTCACACACACACACACACACACACACACACACACACACTCACACACACACACACACACACAACACACACACACACACACACACACACACGATGTGGCAAGTGTTTGAAAACTTTAGTTACTTTGTAGATTTTGATTATTATTACAAAACATACATTAACCATTAACCTTATATAAAGTTGTCTATTTAAAAATAGCAGAACTAAGCTACACGTTGTGAGCTTGTAGATCTGCTCTTTTACATTTTGACATAACGTGTGAAAGAGGACTTTCTGCATAACAAGTAGAGAGAAAGAGAGAGAGAGAGAGAAATACTCCAGTAAAGAAAAAAAAAAAAAACCTAAAATCTTTACTTATGTACAGTACTTGTGTAATGTAATGTGCTACTTTACACCATAAAATGTTTGAAAATACACTGTTGTGTAAAATGTTTGAAAATATTTTGATGCCAGTACTTTGTAGTTTTACTCAGTAACATTTTTAACACAGGCCTTTTACTTGTAACAGAGTATTTTTATATTGTGGTAACAAAAACTGGACATTCCGCATGGAATTTGCAAGCTCATAGCGTGGGATTTAAACCCAGGCCGCAAAATCACTGGACATCAGCTTTAACCACAAGAGGGACTCTTACTTAAGCATTTAGGGTTGACCTTAAAAGGCAGTTGATACCCAGTTAATACTGAAGACAGAGAGAGAGAGGGGTTGAGCTAATGTGAGCATTTTTTCCACCACTGAGAACATGATTTTAAAAAAAGCTAAATTCTCCCCCAACCCCCTCTCCCTGCTGACTGTAGCCTACCTAACTGTGTGTGAAGGTGGCCAAACTTGTTTTGTGACAACAATGGCCAAGCTTGAAGCCACTGACTGTCTATTAGCATATGTTAACCATGATCCTCTCTCACTGAATGAAAGGAAGGGGTCGCGACCAGCGTTGCCATGTTTGCTTATTATAAGCAACCTGTTTTTCTGTAAAGTTGCTTGTAAATATTGGTAGAAGCTGGCTGCTTTTTATTTGAGAACTTGAGGTGCATATAGGTTTAATGTGCTCATGTGGCCTATAATAATCAATCTCTTTTGGGCTTGTTTTCATAGACCTGTTTGCTTATTTCTCTCGCAAACTCTGGCAACACTGGTCGCAACAGCTGTCTCCTATGACTGAGAGAGAGAAAAAAAAGAATGAGAAAAACACTGGCTTATCCTCTGTTCTTTAATTGTTGTTCTTCAGTGGTGGAAGAAGTACTCAGATATTTTACTTAAAGTAAAAGCCACCACATATACCACATAAAAATACATGTAGAATGTCCCGTTTCACAGGTTATCAAAATATATAAAAATCCTTTGAAAATAGCAGATCTATAAGCTCACAACGCATCACATGGCTATTTTTAAATAGCCAACGTTTATATAAGGCTGAAGTGGTTAATGTATGTTTTGTAATAATCAAAATCTACAAAGTAACAACTAAAGTTTTCAAATAATTGTAGTGGAGTAAAAGAACAATATTTGCCTCTGAGATGTATAGTGGAGTAGAAATAAATGTACTGGAAATTGGAAATAATCTAGTAAAGTAAAAATACCTAAAATCTTTACTTATGTACAGTACTTGAGTAAATGTAATTTGTTACTTTACACCACTGTAAAATGTTTGAAATACACTGTTGTGTAAAATGTTTCAAAATAGCATTGTGAAAATTGTGAGCTTGTAGATCAGCTATTTTCAAATAGCCTATGTATAAAATAAAGTAAAACTACTGGAAATTGGAAATACTCTAGTACATAAGTTTGTTTTATTAATTCAATGATAAATTGTCTGCATTCATAAGTTCTCTAATGACTTCTGCTTTTAAGAAATAAACTGCAAGTAGAGTAATTGCTTTCCTCTGCTCTCTTCTGCCACCTACTGTCCACCTAAAATGAAAAACTTAAAACACACCCCCAAGGCATAGCCACACCCCCAACCTTTCACAACCTAAGGTTATGGTGGGTTATGGTGGGTACCTTTCAGAGACTCCGGTGCGTATATGATAGGTGACCACTGTAGATCTGCTTTTTTTGAAAAGTTTTGAAAAAGGCATAGATTTGTATAAATGTTTTCCTGTAATGAACACGCCCCCCACCCGACAGAGACCATGTGATACAACGGTGCTGCAGGTCTGCAGGCTTTGTTTGTCATGTTTTTGTTCCACAACATTGTAGCAGCAACAACAACAGCTCTTGTGTGTGTTTGTGTGTGTGTGTGTGTGTGTGTGTGTGTGTGTGTGTGTTTGTGTGTGTGTGTAGATTGTTGCCTGCCTGTGTATGCCCACACACACACACACACACACACGCACACACACACACGCACACGCACACATGCCGCGCGCGCACACACACACACACACACACACACACACACACACACACACACACACACACACACACACACACACACACACACACACACACACACACACACACACACACACACACACAGAGAGTCTAGAGTTTCTTAGCAACCTCGGGCCAAAGCAGTGAAGAATATTACATTCATTTCACAGTCCAGTCTATCTTCCTCTCTCTGTACTGACTGGATGTCTGACATTATTCTCTGAAACCAGGGTTTTACCAAACTTTAACCTGACAAACATGACATTATAGACATACTTGTTCAATGAATTCACCCATTAACACCAGGAAAGCATCTGTGTCATTTAGATTTAGGCTGTGTGTGTGTGTGTGTGTGTGTGTGTGTGTGTGTGTGTGTGTGTGTGTGTGTGTGTGTGTGTGTGTGTGTGTGTGTGTGTGTGTGTGTGTGTGTGTGTGTGTGTGTGTGTGTGATTGTGTGTGTGTGTGTGTGTGTGTGTGTGTGTGTGTATGTATGTACAGATGTGCCACTTCAAACTTCACACGTTACTGTTCTTTCCCTGAAAGTGCCCTTAAAATGCATTGTTTTGCCCTGAAAAGAAGTTGTCACTACACACCCCGTTTTTCCCTTCAACAGACATCATATACATGAGAACAAAAGAATGTGTGTTGAAGAAGGTGTCAGACTCATTATGAGGCGAAAGGTGATTTGAAGAGGTCCTTGACCAGTTGCTCAAATTAATTAGCATCATAAAAGCAGTGATCATCAAATAATTCAGCATTTTAAATGCCCTTCTTTGTCCTCTTATTGCCCTGGGAATCCCCTGAAAATGTACTGTCTTGGCGATGGCAGGACATTTGAAGTTTTGAAATGGCACATCTGTATACACACGTCACATATATTTACAAGCTCACAATGAGCATGATGACTTGGAACTTGTAACCTTTGTCTTCCAGACGGGCTCTCTAACATTCAGCTATGGCCCTCCTCTGTTTCAGTGGAAACATAGCCACTCACCTATCTGTGATAACTCATACAAAGCGTTCCAGACCACAGCGTTGACAAATGACTCACTGAGCAATATGATTTATTTATTCATGAATTATTGATTGCGACATTTTGGAAGCGACATATTTTGGCTGGTAAAAATCTTAATCAGAATGTGTCAAAGGGCCTGATTTGTGGGGCGTGCTTCTATTGGAAAATAAACTTGTTTTATTTTCTTATTTTTTGGTGTTCTAGAAAACAGTCAATTCAACATATTGATTTATTATTATATCTTTTTTTTTTTACTCTTTAATACATCGGTCTATCAGAGGTCATAAATGCAGAATACTACTTGTTTTGTATGGAAATGTATATTTGTGGAATTTTACCCTTGCAAAACAAAGAGAGAATGCAATTGGTTATTATTTATACCTATAACCAACACTAAAGTACACAGGTTTATATGTATACTATAACCAACACTAAAGTCATAGGCCTCGTTGTGAGCTTGTAGATCTGCTATTTTCGTTGAAGAGGTTTGGTTTACGGTGAAAAAGAGCGGACCAAGTGCCGAGCCCAAGGTCAAGTTTACAAAGTATTGAGTGTTTAAATGTTTAAGGTCTGAAAACACACTTTAAAAAGATCCTTCTATGCCTTAAGAGATAGAGCACTAGAATGGAACCGCACGTCTCTGACAGTGTGTATACAGTAGATGATGCTCATGTATTTTCTGTGGCCGGCCAGCAGAGATCAGCATCGCCTCACATTACAGGCTGTAGTAGGTTCATTATGCTGCTCACCACTGTAGTACCGTATTACCTTATACCAGTGTGTTGAGCATCTAAAACTATTGAACATAGCCATCTACAAGCTTGTAATGGAGATTTTCACAGTCCTTGAAATAGATTCCGATTCATCCAAGAGCCAAACATTTGGGCTAAACACCCTAAAAAACTGTGACATAAATCCTCCAGCTGGTCTGGTGTCAGCAGAGAGACAGACAGACAGACAGACAGACAGACAGCAGACAGACAGACAGACAGACAGACAGCTCAGGAACACAGCCGTATGTTTACGCTCCATCACTCTTCTCTTACTTCAGTGGTCGTTCATCAAACCACAGCCGTATTGTTTAGCTCCATCACTCTTCTCTTACTTCAGTGGTCGTTCATCAAACCCTCTACACTTTGAGAGAGAGAGAGAGAGAGAGAGAGAGAGAGAGAGAGAGAGAGAGAGAGAGAGAGAGAGAGAGAGAGAGAGAGAGAGAGAGAGAGAGAGAGAGAGAGAGAGAGAGAGAGAGAGAGAGAGAGAGAGAGAGAGAGAGAGAGAGAGAGAGAGATCAAATCATTTGAAAATAGCCGATCCACAAGCTCACAATGCGTCATATTGTGAGATTCTAGATCTGCTATTTTCTGGCCTGAAGTGGTTAATGTATGTTCTGTAATAATAATAATAAAAATCTACTAAAGTTCTCAAATAATTGTAGTGGAGTAAAAGTACAATATTTGCCTCTGTGATGTAGTGGAGTAGAAGTGAAAGTACTGAAAATTGGAAATACTCCAGTAAAGTAAAACAAAAAAAAATAATAATACTTGTACTCAAAACTATTGTACTCAAAATTGTACAGTACTTGAGTAAATGCACTTGGTTCCCAGACTCTCTCTCTCTCCACCTCCTGAAGCCACAGCGCTGCTCCTTATGAATGGCTGGCTCTTCAGAGCCGGCCCGGTGTAGTGTGTATCTATGAGAGAGGAGGAGGCTGTTGTCATGGGTTACGGACGGAGGAGGAGGGAGGAGGTGATGAATGGGAACAATCACGGCCAGCCCGGTGAGGAAGAGCGTAGCCGTATCATCATCATCCTCATCCTCGTGGCTCTGCCGTGTGCGTCCCCCCCCCTGTCCCCCCCCCCCCCACGCTCCTCAGAGATTGCATCTCAAAGAGCAGAGATGAAAACAATCCGTCTTAACGCATCCAGACCTGAAGACGATTCTACATGTGTCCTAAATCTCAACAGTTTTCTGAAAAACGTATGTTTCTATATCAGTGGTGCTCAATCCTTTTCATGTCAAGGACCCCCAAAATGATATGTATTTGGCCGCGGACCCCCATCAAAATATTTTGTTCCAGGGACCCCCCCAGAAGCAACGATTTGAGTTAAAAATGTTCGCTTTAAAACAATATATGTTCAAAGATTTGCACAAATTTTCACAATTTTTCAAAAATAGCAGATCTACAAGCTCGTAGGGCTTGTAGATCTGCTATTTTTGAATAGCCCAAAGTGTAAAATAATGCTTTTTTAGCTCAAATCTAAAAATGACACAGTTCCAGGTCTTAATGGGTTAACGCATCCAGACCGGGAACGCATTTGTGTCATTTTTAAGATTTTATATTGGCAAATTAAAAATATAGCAGATCTACAAGCTCATAGCGCGGCACTCGGTGCCGCGCTATGAGCTTGTAGATCTGCTATTTTTTTGGAAAATTCGTGAAAATCTTTTAATGTGAACATTTTCAACTCAAATCTTTGCTTGTGGGGGGGACTCTACAAAATGTCTTCTAAATCCTAGCAATTTTTTGAAAAAGCTCATGTTGCTATAATAATATCAGTGGTTCTCAAACTTTTTTCATGTCAAAGACCCCCCAAAATTATATGTATTTGGCCGCGGACCCCCGTCTCAAAATATGTTGTTCCAGGGACCCCCCCAGAAGCAAAGATTTGAGTTAAAATGTTTGCTTTAAAAATATATATATATATTCAAAGATTTGCAAAATCAACATTTTTTGACAATCTACAAGTTCATAGCGGGGCACTCTGTGCCGCGCTATGAACTTGTAGATCTGCTATTTTTGAACAGCCCAAATAAATCTTAAAATGACACAGATGCGTTCCCGGTCTTAAAGGGTTAATACCGGGGACTGTGACTCGACCCCGTTGTTTACTCAATTGATCTATCAGCCATATGACTCGTTTCTATAAGGTTATCATTTAGCTCTAGTGCTGGAAAAAGTACAACAACTTATGTAAAAGTATCAATACTGCAATGTGGAAATACTCTGTTAGGGCGCGGTCCCACCAAAACATGGTTGGCCGCTATTAAAGGTTTCATGACATTCAGTTTTACAACACATTAAAAGTCTTTGTCATGGTCCTTCAAACGTGTATAAAAAGTTTTAACTGAAAATTCCACTCCAGTGAGCCATGGCAGGTGTTTTTCTCTCACATTTCTAAAGCCTTTTCAACTGCAATCCCCCCCCCCCCCCAAAGGAAAGTATAGGGGGGGGGGGGGAGTGGGCGGGATTAATGGCCTATGACTTCACGCTCCAAGGGCCAAGCACGATTACTTTTCAGCCTAATTATTCAGAAAACCCCAGACCACAGAAATTCCACTGAATGGTCAAAGTTCAGATTTTTTGGGTGTAATTGAGGTCATAAAACCCCCCAAAAAACATAAAAAAGTGAAAATGAATGTCATAGAACCTTTAAACTCAGGTTGTGCGCGGCCACAGTTTTTTTGCAGCCAGCACATTCTAAATAAACGGAGTGACCCACCTGTCACTCACTCTCAGGATCCTCCCATGCAACAGCTACTGTACAACCAGTTGCTCTATCGCTATAGCAACATGTCACTTCCTGAGTCTTGGGATGGTCCGCCTTCCATATGTGCGCGACAAGCGGAAAAATGCGCTCTTGCGTGAATCCACGCATTTGCATTGACAAAGCATTGGAAGATTCCTCCCCAGAGGTAAAATAAAAGTGCGGTGGGGCCGCGCCCTTACAAGTAAAAGTCCTGTTTTCAAAATTGACTGGAGTAAAAGTTCAAAAGTATTGATATCAACATGCACTTAAAGTACCACAAGTAGAAAGTACTCATTGTGTAGAATTGTCCCATTTCACAAGTTTTCAAATGCAGATCGGTTATTTTCAAATGGCCGAAATGTATATAGGGCTGAAGTGGTTAATGTATGTTTAGTAATAATAATCAAAATCTACAAAGTAACTAAATTTTTCAAATAACTTTCCACCACCGTTTAGCTCCATTTGATGATGAGGGAAAGAGGCTGGGCTGGATGCACATCTGTATTCAGTGTGAGAGACACACACACGCACGCACGGACGCACGCACGCACGCACGCACGCACGCACGCACGCACGCACGCACGCACGCACGCACGCACGCACGCACGCACGCACGCACGCACGCACGCACGCACGCACGCACGCACGCACGCACGCACGCACACACACACACACACACACACACACACACACACACAGTATCTCTCACAAATGTATAATCAGAGAGTACAACGCTGACATTCAAAGCCTTGACAATAGCATAGCAGAGCTGCCCTCCGCATATTAAACCATGCAGAGAGTATGAATACAGAACAAAGCTCTGAGGCCGTTGTGATGCATTGATATGCATAATGATGCTGTTGTGGAAACAACAGGATTCTGTCTGCTCTCCTTCAGCACTGATGTGCAAGTCAGTGGTGATAAAAGTACTCAAATGTTTTACCAAAGTAAAAGTATCAATACTGCAATGTAGAAATACTCTGTTACAGTACAAGTAAAAGTCCAGAATTCATAAATGTACTTGAACACAAGTAGAAAAGTATTGGAATCAAATTGCACTTAAAGTACCCAAAGCAAAAGTACTAAAATGTTTGAAAATAGGCGATCTACAAGCTCACAACGCGTCGCATCGCGACGCGTTGTGAGCTTGTAGATCGCCTATTTTCCACTAGCCTAGTTTAGGTATAAAATAGGGCTAAAGAGGTTAGTGTATGTTTTATAATGTAATGATTTATATGAAGTAACTAAAGTTTTCAAATAATTGTAGTGGAGTAAAAGTACAATGTTTGCCTGTGAGATGTAGTGGAGTAGCATTAGAGACAATTGGAAACACTCCAGTAAAGTAAAAGTACCTCAAAAGTGTACTTAAGTTCATTGACTTCCTATAGCTGGCGTAGCTACACTGGTCTGGCAATCCTGTTGTCAGGTTTTCTACAGTAAATACCGTGGTGAGGGTCTGTAGGCTCAGATAAACCACCGTTTCCAATGCCTTTAAGACCCTCCGTCTGTGTCTGTGTGCCGTTAACTGCAGAAAGACAGGCGGTCGTGTCCGGCCGTGGTAGAAATAATTCATCCACAATGCTTTTGACTCACAGCAGAGGGAAGTGTTCAGGTTTGATCTGAGGCAATTGGTTCAGCGTCTCTATCTGTCTGCATTCTGCCTCCTCCATGAGATATGCACACCGCGGTAACGTCGTCTGCATTCTGCCTCCTCCATGAGATATGCACACCGCCGTAACGGCGCATATTTCTCCAGATATCTCACGCCATGTCATCGAATTTTCAAAGAAAGCCAGGGGGTCAAAGACGCAAATAATTAACCCATTCAATCCGGGACACGCATCTCTGTTATTTTAAGATTTCTTTGGCTATATTCAAACATAGCAGATTTACAAGCTCATAGCGTGGCACCAAAGCTTGTACCACTGTTTAGTAAAGTCACGATTCACTGTTTAGTGAATACACAAAGTCATGATTTTTGAAAAATCGTGACAATGTGAGCAAATCTTTGAATGTATGTTCAAATGTCTTCTATATCCTAACCGTTTTTTTTTAAACACTTATGTTGCTAGAATATCAGTGGTATCAACGTTTTCATGTCAAGGACCTCCAAAATGATATGTAGATTTGGCCGCGGACCCCCATCTCAAAATATTTTGTTCCAGGAAGCAAAGATTTGAGTTAAAAATGTTCGCTTTAAAAATATATATATTTAAAGATTTGCACACATTTTCACGTTTTCTTTTTTCAAAAAATAGCAGATCTACAGTACAAGCTCGAGTGCCGCGCTATGAGCTTGTATATCTGATATTTTTGAATAGCCCGCCAAAGAAATCTAAAATTTTCCCGGATTAAATAGGTTAACATTCTGACAAATGAAAGAAAGAAAGAAAGAGAGAGAGAAAAAAAAGGCCGGACGCATTATGGCCTCGCCGGACATTTGAAGCGTTTCAAAGGAAATGTGAGTTTTGAAAGGTAAGAGAGATTAGCTTTGAAACGTCTTTCCTGCCGTCACTGCGGCCTTCCTTATCGTATAGACGGTCACAGTGGAAGTGACTGTGACAACGTTTTCTATCTCCGCCAGGCCGGGAGGCAGGCTATGTTTTTGTGTGTGTGTGTGTGTGTGTGTGTGTGCGCACGCAGGGACGTGCACAGATAGACTCTAGGTGGTTCTAGAGCACCTGCCCTTTGCCCTCTTGACCAGAAGTGCCCTTTTGAAAAAAAAAAAAAAAAAGTTTTTTTCCCCCCAGTTTACAGCAGGGGTCTTCAACAGGGGGTCCGGGATCCCTTGGGGGTCCTCAGAGTTACTACAGGGGGTCCGCCAAATCTTTATATGATATGATTTTTCTTTTACCATAACCACTCGAAACCTAGCATCCCTTTTCTGAGGAGAACTTTAACCAAAAATAGCAGATCTACAAGCTCACAACGCCTCGCGCTGCCAGGCGTTGTGGGCTTGTAGATCTGCTATTTTTGGCAAAGAGGTATAGGTGTAGAGGGGAAAAAAGAGCAGACCAAGTAAACACAAAAAAAGTATAATTTACTTGAGCACCTGCCCCTCAAAATGTCTGTGCACGCGCACCTGTGTGTGTGTGTGTGTGTGTGTGTGTGTGTGTGTGTGTGTGTGTGTGTGTGTGTGTGTGTGTGTGTGTGTGTGTGTGTGTGTGTGTGGAAACCACTTGACTGAACAGCGTCAAACGTGTCATGCACACAGCCAGTCGGCCAAAGAAGACACTCCACTCCTCTTTATTTCGTCTTCCTATGCTTCCTTGTGGCGCCTGTACCTCTATAACCAACCGATCAATCTGTATGGGGGGTTACCAGAGAAACTAACAGTAAAACCACCACCACAACACCACCTCCAGAGAACAGATGGTGTCGTCCTCTCAGAGAGTCACCTAGCTGAGGCTTATAGGGTGGCATAAAGCAGTGGTTTTCAACCAGTGGTCCGGGGACCACCAGTGGTCCTTGAGGGAGTACCAGGGGGTCCCCAGCTAAATGAGTTAACATAGCGTCACAATCATTTTAACCACTTAGCTTCGGCTATTCAAAAATAGCAGATCTACATGCTCATAGCACGGCACCGAGTACCGTGCTATGAGCATGTAGATCTGCTATTTTTGAAAAACTTTGAAAAAGTGTGCATTATCTTTGCGTATTTATATTTTTTAAAGCGACAATTAACTGATATCTTTGCTTCTGGGGGTCCCTGGCACAAACCATTTTCAAATGGGGGTCCGCGGCCAAATGTATATCAATTTAGGGGTCCTTGGCATGAAAAAGGTTGAAAACCACTGACATAAAGAAAGAGAGCATCTATTACAGCTGCTAGTCTCTCTGCTGCTATGACACCCAGTTAGAGGGTGAAATAAAAGCCATCGCCACTGGGAACGTTTTGGAACCCAATGTGCTGTTCATTTAATCTGGTTTCTACTCTATAACCCCATTCCCTTTCATCTTATGTGCCCTTCAGTGGCTTTGGGAGGGGGTTGGGGGGGGGGGGAGAGAGATGGCAGAACAGCTCTAGCTAACGGTGGTAAAAAGGTCCGCTGTGCATCGCTCACCGCAGGGGAACGCTAGGATTGGAAGACGGCGCTGTGTGCAGGTTAACGGGCGGACATCGTTGAAGATAACAGGAAAAAGCAACAGAAAGCAGAAAAAAAGCTATTTTTTTTCCAAATTCATTAACATGGAAGTGAATGTGGCGGTTTCTTTTTTGCAATCACGTGATTTGCTGCCTCGACACGTTGTGAGCTTGTAGATCTGCTATTTTGAAACATTTTTGTACTTTTACTTTTGGTACTTTAAGTACATTTTGATACAAATACCTGTGTACTCAAGTAAAATTTTAATTCTGGACTTTTACTTGTAACAGAGTAGCCTACTTCTACATTGCAGTATTGATACTTTTACTTAAGTAAAACATTTGAGTGATTTTTTGGCTCTGAACTTAGGCTCTTTTTTCCCTCTACACCAAATCTCTTCACCGAAAATAGCCGATCTATTTTGATCGAGCTTGTAGATTGTGTGCTTAGGGTTCAGTGGTTCATGTACAAAAAAGTTCCCATCATCACATTAAGGATTTAAAGGTTATGGACAAGCATGTGTCTTTTCACACTATTTTTTACAGTGTATTATTTAGTTTAAAAAAATAAAAACAAAACATTTTGTCCGTTGGAAATCTTGTACGTCCAAAACAGTTCCTTCTTTATTAATATTTTTAAATAGTGAAAATAGACGATCTACTGACGATCTGCTCTTCCTGTGAGCTGGTAGATCTGCTATTTTCACTCTACTTTTGTGTGACGCTCTTGAATGAGGTATAGGGCATTAATTCACGAAGAACTTAACCCACTAAGACCTGGAACTGTGTCATTTTTAGATTTGAGCAAAAAAGCATTATTTTACACTTTGGGCTATTCAAAAATAGCAGATATACAAGCTCATAGCGCGGCACCGAGTGCCGCGCTATGAGCTTGTAGATCTGCTATTTTTGAAAAATCGTGAAAACGTGTGCAAATCTTTGAATATATATATTTTTAAAGCGAACATTTTTAACTCAAATCGTTGCTTCTGGGGGGTCCCTGGAACAACAACAATATTTTGATGGGGGTCCGCGGCCAAATACATATAATTTTGGGGGTCCTTGACATGAAAAAGATTGAGCACCACTGATATAGAAACACAAGTTTTTCAGAATACTGTTGAGATTTAGGAGACATGTAGAGTCGGCTTCAGGTCTCAATGGGTTTTAATCAAAACATACAAAGTACTAGTAGGTGGAGATACTGACTTTCCTCCAGCCTGTTATTCCAGCTAACAGACAGATTGTCAGATTCCACCATGAGCTTTATTCTCATTTCCAGCAGAGCTCTAGTGTGTCCTCGCCCGCTATCTCTACAGAACACACTCATCCAGGCTATCAATCCATCAGGCTGCATTGCTTTGCTTTTTTTTCCTGTTGCCGTTGTCTTGGTCAGTTTATGGTTTATATTTCATTGCTATTGAGCGTTCTTGGGTGGTGCTGGTGACCATTGGTGGAAAGTAACTAAAGTACATTTACTTAAGTACCGTACTTAAGTAACATTTTGAGGTATTTGCACTTTACTTGAGTATTTCCAATTTCCAATACTTTTACTTCTACTCCACTACATCTCAGAGAAAAATATTGTACTTTTACTCCACTACATTTATTTGAGAACTTTAGTTACTTTGCAGATATAAACTATTATATTATAAAACATACATTAACCACTTCAGTCCTATTTTATACCTAGGCTATTTGAAAATAGCCGATCTACAAGCTCACAACGTGTTGTGAGCTTGTAGATCGGCAGATCGGCATCGAATGTAATGATCTGGCATCGGTTTCTCATGGCTCAAGTTCATTTTCCATTGCTATATTGACTGGACTGGGGTCATGGTCTGGGGTCATGGTCTAGGGTCATGGTCTGGGGTCATGGTCATGGTCTAGGGTCTAGGGCTGTGGTTCTCAAACTTTTTCGTGCCAAGGACCCCCAAATAGACACTTATTAGACCGCGGACCCCCATTTGAAAAGATAAGCCAGGGACCCCCCATAATAGACGATTTTTTACGGCTCTCTAGCAGTGATCTCAACCATTTTAATTTCAAGGACCCCCAGTTTGACATGCATTAGGGCTACGGACCCCCATTTAATGGCATTTCTATCACTTGGACCCCAATTTATATTATAAAATCAATGTTAATGTAACTCTGAGAGTGTCCAAATGGAACCAAATGGACCCGTTAGGGTCCATTTGGTTCCATTTGGACACTCTCAGAGTTACAGACCCATAAGGGTCCATTTGGTTCCATTTGGACACTCTCAGAGTTACAGACCCATAAGGGTCCATTTGGTTCCTATCCATCATTTAGCTGGGGACCCCCTGGAACCCCCTCAAGTACCCCTGGGGGTCCCCGGACCCCACTTTGAGAACCAATGGTCTAGGGGGTCATGGTCTAGGGTCATGGAATTGGCCTTGGGCCCAGATCATCGGTGTTGAGATCTAAGCCCCCAAACAGCGGGCTGATAAAAACCCAAGATGGTGGGGACGAGAAAGTGACCCCCCCCCCCCCCACACACACACCCCATGTCAGGGCTGTTTTATAGCCCCCCCCCCCCCCCCCCCCCCCCCCCGGGGACGAAGGAGACGCTGTGACATTGTGGATCTCTCCAGCATGCAGCCTGGCTGTGTGTGTGTGTGTGTGTGTGTGTGTGTGTGTGTGTGTGTGTGTGTGTGTGTGTGTGTGTGTGTGTGTGTGTGTGTGTGTGTGTGTGTGTGTGTGTGTGTGTGTGTGTGTGTGTGTGTTGGGCTCATGCAGGGTGTATTAAGATTCATGAGCCTTCTCTCCCGTTTGAATGCCAAGGTTTATGGCAGCGTTGAACCTCCTCCTCTCCTCTGGTTCTCCTGGGAGGAGGAGGAGCAACACTGGAGGAGATTAGAGGAGGCGAGGCGGGGGCGAGAGAGGTAGGGGGGGATCAAGAGGGGAGAGAGAGGGAGAGCTAGATGATGCAGAGGATGGGGGGGGGGGTAGAAGGGGGGGGGGTAGAAAATAGAGGAGACGGAGGTATAGAAACCGACGTCAAGAGGACTGAGAGGCGGGGAGTGGTGTGTTGCCAGATGTTGTGAGAGAAATAAGCGACCAGGTCTAGGAGAACAAGCCCGAAAGAAGCGACTAGGGGTACCATCAAGAGCACCGTAAACCTACATACATAGCAGAAAATAGCCGATCTACAAGCTCACAACGCGTCGCCATGTGACACGTTGTGAGCTTGTAGATCGGCTATTTTCAAAAAAAAATCTTGAAATAAAATGTGGATTATTTTGGAAGATGTTTTGAAACATTCTAACAACACACATCTGGTTACGGGGCTCCCCTGGCACGAACCATTTTCAGATGGGGGGTTATAGGGACAAATACATGTTAATGTGGGGGTCCATGACATGAAAGTATTTGAGAACCATTGGTTAAAATGTTGTGAAAATTGTGAAGAAAGCCCAGATAAGCAACTCTACACTTTAGAAACAAGCCCCCCAAAAAAAACACACAACCCGCGGCTACCAATATTTACAAGCAACTTCACAGAAAAAAACAAGCCCAAAGTCGCTTATAATGAGCGTACATGGCAACACTGGGGCAGGAGGCAAATTGCAGGTAACACATGGAGAGAGCTCACTGAGAGATAAAGTGAGAGAGACAGAGAC
Organism: Gymnoscopelus microlampas; assembly: GCF_963454915.1. Classification (NCBI taxonomy): domain Eukaryota; kingdom Metazoa; phylum Chordata; class Actinopteri; order Myctophiformes; family Myctophidae; genus Gymnoscopelus; species Gymnoscopelus microlampas. The sequence continues at coordinate 47,761,162 of NC_139954.1, read as the reverse complement.
GGAGTGAGAGAGAGAGAGAGAAGGGGGGGGGGGGGGGGGTGGTGGTGGTCAAAGATAAGACGGCTAAGGTACCAAAAGTAAGTCAAAGCGACAGATTCAGGGAATGAAACGAGGTGAAACTGGAGGAACGGACAGAATGAACAGACAGGAAAGGAGAGACTCTGGAACCAACGCAGTGAAGCTCAGGGTTAACGTTTAACACTTTCTATCCGGGGACGCATCTGTGTCATTTCTTTAGGCTATATTCAAAAATAGCAGATCTACAAGCTCATAGCACGGCACCGAGTGCCGCGCTATGAGCTTGTAGATCTGCTATTTTAGAAAAAAGAAATTGTGCAAATCTGTGCAAATCTTTGAATATATATATATATTGTTAAAGCAAACATTTGTAACTCAAATTTGATTTGATTCTGGGGGGTCCCTGGTAATAGATTATGAAATGTTCGCTTTAAAATATATATATATCCAAAGATTTGCACAGATGTTCACGATTTAAAAAAATAAATAGCCAAAGACATCTTGAAAATGATACAGATGTGTTCCCGGTCTTAATGGAATAAGATGGAGGAGAAAAAAGGTACAAATAGGCTTTTCAGTGGGTAGTCGTGTACAAAGAGAAGGAAAAAGACCTGGACTTAAACAACCACGTTGACAGCTGGGCTAGCAGAGCGCGCACGCACGCACGCACACACACACACACACACACACACACACACACACACACACACACACACACACACACACACCGGGAGAGCATCTTGTGTCATTTTTTGATTTCTTTAGGCTATTCAAAAAAAGCAGATCTACAAGCTCATAGCGCGGCACCGAGTGCCGCGCTATGAGATCTGCTATTTATTCTTTTTTAATCGTGATAATTTGAGCAAATCTTTGAATATATATATTTCAAGCGATCTTTAAGCGGAATCTTTGCCTCATGGTGGGGTCCCTGGTACAAAATATTTTGAGATGGGGTTCCGCGGCCCACTACATATCATTTTGGGGGTCCTTACATGAAAAAAATAGCAACTTAAGTGTTTAAAAAAAAACACACACCCAGTGTGAAGTGGGCGGTGTGTGGTCATCACAACATGACTCACTTAAAAAAAACATAAATGTGTTTTTTTTAAGTCCATACTGCTATTCATAGGGCTGCACATGTGTCATGTGTTTCGCTAGCCAATCACAGTCCTGAATTTGCAAAGTCAGCCAATCACATTACAGCTAGTGGTGATGACTCTAGCTGTAATGTGATTGGCTGACTTTGCAAAAGTATAGATTTGCATTGACTGTGGAAGGGTTAGGGTTGTAGACTGCGTTGTAGACTATTGGCCAATCACGGTGCAGGATTGGTCAGTGAATGGTCAGATCTACAAGCTCATAGCGCGGCACTCGGTGCCCCGCGCTATGAGCTTGTAGATCTGCTATTTTTGAATAGCTATATACAAATGACACACAGATGCGTTCCCGGTCTTTAATGGGATATGAGAGAGAGAGAGAGGGGGAGGGATGGAGTGAGAGAGGCGGCCGTGGGAGTGACGGTGTGATGCGGGCCTGTAAGTGAGTGAGTGAGTGGATAAGGGAATAGGAAAGGAAAGGGCCTGTAAGTGAGTGAGTGGATAAGGGAATAGGAAAGGAAAGGGGACACGGCTGGGACTGACAGATAGAGAGAGGGAAGTGAACGAGGGAGAGATTGGCTGACAGTCCTGCTTAGAGAGGAACACAATGAGGAACCCGTTCTACGAGGAGGAGGAGGGTAGCGGGTAGCGGAACGGTTCCCCCTTTCCTCTCCCCGCGTGCAGACACCAGTGGTGCAAAGTAACTAAGTACATTTACTCAAGTACAATTTTGAGTTTTTTTTTTTTTTACTTTACTGGAGTATTTACAATTTCCGATATTTCTACTCCACTACATCTCAGGCAAATGTTGTATTTTTACTCCACTACAATTATTTGAAAACTTTAGTTTATATTACATTATAAAACATACATTAACCACTTTAGCCCTATTTTATACATAGGCTGTTTGAAAATAGCAGATCTACAAGCTCTCAACGCGTCGAGAGCTTGTGGATCTGCTATTTTCAAACACTTTAGTACTTTTACTTTTGACACTTTAAGTATATTTAGATGCCAATACTTTTGTACTTTTACTCAGGTGACATTTTGAACAGAGTATTTTTTATATTGTGGTATTTGCTACTTTTACTGAAGTAAAATGATCTGAGTACTTCTTCCACCACTGGCGTACACAAGGGGGCACTGTTGCACTGGTGCTGTGTCTGTACTCCCCCCGTACTGGGGGTCCGGGGGCGGTGCGGGGCGGGGTGGGGGTCCCTGAAGCCTCCTCCAGCTATATGAGTCTCTCTCTTCAGAGTGTTTCCAGACACCAGAAGAAGAAGAAAAAAGATCAGTCAGTATTTCCCTTCGTGTGCATTTCACCACCGTGTCATTTCAGGACGACTGTGGCTGGTTCTGACCACACACACACACACACACACACACACACACACACACACACACACACACACACACACACACACACACACACACACACACACACACACACACACACACAGACACACATAGTCACACACACGCACACGCACACACAGACAGACACACAGACACACACAGTCACACACACACGCACACGCACAGACACAGACACAGACACACACACACACACACACACACACACACACACACACACACACACACACACACACACACACACACACACAGTCACACACAGTCACACACACACCCTCTATGACAAAGCAGCACAAATATATAGCCTGAAATAAGTACCTCACAAAATGTGTGACACGCCCGCTTAAATAAGCTATAAAAGAAAAGAGCCACAAACACCTGAACTACCATAGCATTGAATTATTATGTAACATCTTTCATTGAGATCTCAGTGAGATTTTATTGTATATATGCTCTTGAAATGGACCTTGACCGCTGTGTTGCCCCGGCACTTCAAAGAGAGACAAATGTATTTACTAAACGTCTCAGTCAGTAGTAATTATTCACACAAAAAAAAGGTGGCACACGTTTCACAGAGACCCTGCACTTTTTTTTTTGCTTTGCCTGATCGCCTGGTGCTTGGTATCTGATCAGCTGACGGCGCTGTAGGGGTTCAAACCCCTCGAGGACGGGTGACAAAAGAGCCGGTTAATCCATTAAGACCGGGAACGCATCTGTGTCATTTTAAGATTTCTTATTTCTTTGAAAAATCGTGAATATATAATGAATATGTGTATGTGTGTGAAAAGTTTTAACTCTGGGGGGGGTATTTGCCTCTGGGGGGTCCCTGGAACAAAATGTTTTGAGATGGGGGGTCCATAGCCAAATACAAATAATTTTGAGGGTTCTTAACACCACTGATATAGCAACATACTATTAGTATTTAGAAAGCATTTTTAGATATGTATTTGACCCCCATCTCAATTTCTTTTTGTCCCCGGGACCCCCCAGAAGCAAAGATTTGAGTTAAAAATCTTCACTTAAAAAATAAATAAACTATCTATATTCAAAGATTTGCACAAATGTTCACGATTTTTCGAAAATAGCAGATTTAAAAGCTCATGAGCTTGTAGATCTGCTATTTTTGAGTAGCCCAAAGAAATCTTACAACGACACAGATGCGTTCACGGTCTGAACGGATTAGATTAAGACACGGGGGAACTGCCGCAGGTCTACGAACAGGAACTGCTCTGGAAGAGTAGAGTAGAGTAGAGTAGAGTAGAGTAGAGTAGAGTAGAGTAGAGAAGAGTACTCACACCTCTCTGTGATTACACCACAGAGAGAGAGAGGCCTGTGGATCTGAACCCCAGACCTTCTGCTGTCATTACAGACGCTAGTATCATGAAGTCCTGCAAAAAGGGTTCTCTCTGGAATGCCTCCAGACGGGGGGGGGGGGGGGGGGGGTGGCAGCCGGGAAACCACAGGGACAGCGATTGCAGTGTGAACAGCATGGATGTACGCACCATTGTTCTTCTAATATGGGCGGAAACGTTACATGTCCAAAACTGTTCCTTTTTTATTATTATTATTATTATTATTTTTTTTATATTTAACAATGTGACGCCTCGCGCTGCGAGGTGTTGAGAGCTTGTAGATCTGCTATTTTTTGCCAAAGAGGCTGTAGGTGTAGAGGGAAAAAATAGCAGACTAAGTAAAAAAAATAAAATTAATCTGAAACACAATTTTATACAATATAGAGTAGGGGGTCCCTGCTTCATCTCTCTCTCAGCTAGGGGGTCCTTGGCCTATGAACTAGGGAATTCATTTTTGATAAAAAAAAAAAGTAAAAACAGTGATATATATATTCCTGCATGTTTGCTATTTACGGACAATCAGAATGAAATGTGTCACCGGTGTAGAAGAGTGTGGGTGGATTTCTGCTGTTTTTCTGTGTTGACGAGCTCAACGTTTGCAGTCACAGAGAGAGAAGAGAGAAGAAAAGGAACACATCAAGTCAAATATCAGACAAATCAAATACAAAGGCCTCGGTGCATGATTTAAAAATAGCAATGGACAGATGGCACTGTATGGAAAACATAGAAATAGCAGCATCTGTACAATCACAGTGTAATGTTCATGGTTAAAGGTAGGCTACGTGATTATGTTTTTATTAAATTAAGTGTTAAATAGCTCTATATTGTGACCGTAGTCATTGCTATAGAGCAGGGGGTCTGAATTACTGCAGGACGTAGTCACATATATAATAACAGTACGTATGTCAGGTTGGAAGTGTTATTCAACATGTGTGGAACGGCTAATAAATGCTTTATTGAGGGAGTAGGTCTTCGGGGGAAATAAAGTTGACCTCCGTGAAACGGTGGCTCTGATTTATTTAGTAGCAGCAGGTTAACGCGTTAAGACCGGGACACGCATCTTTGTCTGTGTCTTTTTAAGATTTATTTGGCTATTCAAAAAAATAGCAGATCTACAAGCTAGTAGATCTACAAGCTATGAGCTTGTAGATCTGCTATTCTTTTCTTAAGCGTGATTTTTTTTTTTTTTAATCTTTGAATCTTTTTTTTTTTCCAAGGAAACATTTTTTTCTATGAAATATTTACTTATAAAAAATAAATATAGTAAAAAAAAAAATCCAAAATGTTGTCTAAACCCGAAAGTTTTTTTTGAAAAAGTTATAGCCCAGCCATGATGTAACTTCCAATAAATCCTAGTCCAGGCAAACTAGCTCATGTTGGAGCTCAAAATCAAAGTCATTGATTGAGCAAGAAAAATGTCAGTGTTAGCTGACACAATAAAGTATTATCGTATATCTTGAAGTAATTGTAACAGAATTAAGTCACCAGAACAACATACTATAGTAAAGACGAACTCTACACGATAAAGTAGGGTATGATCTAAGAAGGGGTGGGATGATTTGATTGACAAGCTACCCAACCAATATCATTCATTCCCCGCCCCCCCCCCCCCCCCCCCCCCCGCTCTTGATTGACAAGCTACCCAACCAATAGCATTAATGTCCGGTTGCATTAGCTATGACGAGATATAAAAAGATGGCGGATTTGAAACTCCTGAATGGGCTTGTAGAAACCAATGCCGTCGCTTTGTGCATTCATTTGTTACAGTCCTATGCTCACAACGTGTCACGAGCTTGTAGATCTGCTATTTTCACTACTTTTGTGCAACACTCTCGTATGATGCAGTAGGACGTTCATTTACAAAAAAAACCTAAACATTAAAAAGTTGAACTATGGAGTTATGAGGTATTTCTGTCTGCCCTGACGCTGAACATGCAGTGGAGCCGCTATAACTGGCTGGTCTGTCCAGGTGCTGTCCGCTGTTACTAATTGCCTATTAACCCATTCAATCCGGGAACGCTTCTGTGTCATTTCAAGATTTATTTGGGCTATTAAAAAAAAATAGCAGATATACAAGCTCATAGCGCGGCACCGAGTGCCGCGCTATGAGCTTGTAGATCTGCTATTTTTTAGAAAAATCTTGAAAGTGTGTGCAAATCTTTGAATGTATACTTTTTTTTTAAAAAGATCATTTGTAACTCAAATCTTTGCTTCTGGGGGGTCCGTGGGCCAAATACATAAAATGCTAAAAATGTCTTCTAAATCCTCACAGTATGTTGCTATATCAGTGATGCTCCAACTCTTCCATGTCAATTGGACCACCCAAAATGATATGTATTTGGCCCCGCGGACCCCCATCTCAAAATACGTTGTCCCAGGGACCCCCCCCCCCCCCCCCCCCAGAAGCACAGTACTAGCAGAAATAAAAATAAAAATAGCAGATCTACAAGCTCATGAGCTATTTTTGACACAGATGCGTTCCCGGTCTTAATGGGTTAAATGTTATAAACTATTTTATATTTTTTTACCTGCGGTATGACCCTTAGAACTCCCCTCCCCCTCCCTCTCTCTAGGAGTGGACAGGCAGCAGGGTCTAAACCCCCCCCCCCCTCACCCCCCCCACCCCCCCCACCCTTGCACACATTAGTTCTCCTGCGCCTCTTTTACTGGCGATAATTAGAAAAGGCTTACGCAGCACTTTCCCCCCGAGGGTGTCGTCCCGTGGAATACGGCCCTCAAGGCCGTAAAAGCAGACGATTAGTTCCTCCTATGAGTCAAACTATGGAGCCTGGCCTTTGGTTTCTGCTGGAAGCCTCCATTTTTATATGCCCTCAGCACACACACACATACACACACACACACACACACGCACACAAGCACACACACGCACACACACACACACACACACACACACACACACACACACACACACACATGCACACACACGCGCGCATGCACGCACACACACACAGAGGCGGTACAAAGAGAGAAAGTACTGTACTTAAGTACAATTTTGAGGTACTTTTACTTTACTGGAGTATTTCCAATTGTCTGTGCTTTTACTTCTACTCCACTACATCTCAGAGGCAAATATTGTACTTTTACTCCACTACAATTATTTGAAAACTTTAGTTACTAGTTACTTTGCAGATATAAATTATTACATTATAAAACATACATTAACCACTTTAGCCCTATTTTATACATAGGCTATTTGAAAATAGCCGATCTACATGGTCACAACGCATCGCATCGCGACGCGTTGTGAGCTTGTAGATGGGCTTGTATTGCGATACAGGTCGCTCCAATGAACTGCAGAGGCTGTATCTAGGTTTTTATATCTATGGGTTCTTTACCCCTGTGTCACCCCAGCACCGGGATGTTAAGTCTTGAGTTTGATGAAGTGATTATTATATATATATATATATTTTTTTTTTCTTCTAAATGCTTCCCAATTAAAGGGGCTGATCGTAAAGGTGAGAAGGTACCCCAACGGGGGAAGTGATTTAAATAACTTCTTTTAATAGGCACAGAGAGACTCCGAGGGGTTTTGCAGGCAATTATCACTCAGTGACCCACAGCAATTATCACCTGCTCCCAGCGGGCAAGATGCAATTTTCCACTAATTGAGCGCTAAGCCAGAGGAGTGGTGAGAGCTTGACCTTTTTGGCTGTGGTTTCGGGGGCAGTTTGCAGGCCAAGAAGTCCTCCTTCTGTTTTTTTTAAACCACAGGAGAAAAAAAAAACACCTTTCAAGCCAGAGCCAGTGGTGATTTTTTTTTTTTAAATTAAGTAAAAGTAGCAATGCCGCAATTACAAAATACTCTTTTACAAGTAAAAGGCCAGAGTTCAAAATGTTACTTGTGTAACAGTACAAAAGTATTGGTATCAAAATATAAAGTACCAAAAATAAAAGTACTAAAATATTTGAAAATAGACGATCTACAAGCTCACAACGCGTCGCATCGCGGCGCGTTGTGAGCTTGTAGATCGGCTATTTTCAAATATCCTAGGTATAAAATAGGGTCGAAGTGGTTAATGTATGTTTTATAATATAATGATTTATATCTACACAGTAACTAGTGCTGTAACTAATGTTTTCAATTAATTGTAGTGGAGTAAAAGTACAATATTTGCCTCTGAGATGTAGAAGTGAAAATACTGAAAACTGGAAATACCCCAGTAAAGTAAAAATAACCCAACAAATTACTTAAGTACAGTACAATTTCACTTGTACTTAGTTACTTTACATCACTGGCCAGAGCCCTCAAAGCCGTGGGTTTGGAAACTCCTCGAGGTGGAAAAAAAACAAAAGATTGGAATTACAGTCGGTGATGTATATCACAAGTATTTCCACGGCCCCAGCCATGTGTGCGGTAATCGCACGGTAAATTGCTTATCGATTCCAGGGACATTACTTTGAATATCCAACACATATAGTAAGTGTTGGACTGAATCAATCTTGGGGACCGCGGCGGCTTGTGTCACCAAAGGCTAATAATCATCTTAAAGCGCCTTGTCGGGAGTTTGAATACGGCCGGCGCCGTGTGGACGCCAAAGGAAGAGTTCAAGACCTTCTTGTTATGTTTTTGCCCGTTGGCAACGTGACACAGAAAAAGCGCTCGGTACATGTTGACAAACAGGACCAGAGTGGCACACTTTCTGCCCGTGAGAAACGTGTGCTGAAATACAGGAGACTTTAAAGGGGGTCATGTTTAAATATTTAAACTTGTTCATGAGGTGAAAAAGCAGCGTTTTGCAGAAGCATTCTGTTAAGATCACCTCTATTTATAAAACCTTGTGCTGTAGCACTGATGTCACCTGCTATTATGCAATGATGGAAGTACTCTGCTGTTTTTTTGGGGTGCAGTACTTTTACTCTTTACTTGAGTATCCAGTTTTCAATAAGTTTTTATGCGTCTATATCTCTCTCAGAGGCTAATATTGCAGCCTACGTTTTACTCCGCTAAACATTTAGTTACTAGTTAGATTTACAGTATATTATTATTATTACAAACATGCATTACCCAATTGAAAAATAGCAGACCTACATGATCACAACGGGTCAAATCTCGATGCTTTGTGAGTATGTAGATCGGCTATTTTCGAGCGGAATAAGCCCATTTCAAAAATCACATCAACATACATACTGTACGGTGATGGAAACATGTTTTATTTAAGTAAAACTATCAATACTGCAATGTAAAAATACTCTATTACAAGGCATTAAGGCTTGTGTTCAAAATGTTACTTGAGTAAAAGTACAAAAGTATTTGTATCAAAATGTACTTAAAGTACCAAAAGTAACATCATGTGTGACATCGCCGGTTCCAGGGGGTCCATCCAGCAGAATTGACATCAGATTGAACATCAGAAAGTGGGTCCCACGACCCAGTGTTTGGGAAACGCTGCTCTGTGGTCGCGGTGTGTTTTATCCATAGACCGCTGGTTCTCAAAGTGGGGTCCGGGGACCCCCAGGGGTACTTGAGGGGGTTCCAGGGGGTCCCCAGCTAAATGATGGACAGGAACCAAATGGACCCTTATGGGTCTGTAACTCTGAGAGTGTACAAATGTTACCAAATGGATCCTAGCGGGTCCATTTGGTTCCATTTGTACACTCTCAGAGTTACATTAGCATTGGTTTTACAATATGAATTGGGGTCCCAGAGATAGAATTGCCATTAAATGGGGGTCCGTAGCCCTAATGCATGTCAAACTGGGGGTCCTTGAGATTAAAATGGTTTAGAATCACTGCTATAGAGCCGTAAAAATCTTCTCTTATGGGGGTCCCTGGCATATCTTTTCAAATGGGGGTCCGCGGGCTAATAAGTGTCAATGTGGGGGTCCTTGACATGAAAAAGTTTGAGAACCACTGCCATAGACTGTATAAAAGAGATGGACAAAGCCACACCTCTGCTTTCTACAGACCCAAAATGAAGCCTATTGTTTGGCTGTGTGCAATCCGCCATCTTTAATATATACAATCGAGCATGAGACATGTGACCAAAGCGGGGGGGCGGGAACCGGAAAACAATCCCCAAAGAATGCTATCGGTTGGGTAGCTTGTCAATCAAGAGTGGGGGCGGGGAATGAATGCTATTGGTTGCGTAGGTTGTCAATCAAATCATCCCGCCCCTCCTGGAGCATAGCCTACTTTATTGTCAATTTTAGAATAAATGGGACCATCATTTACCAAAATGCTTATCATGATGATTGAAAGGAGACTTTAAACTAGCGACTGGAAGCATAAGTATTTATGACAATGTTTATTAAGGTAAGAACATCTAGTCTAAAGTGTGTCAAAAACCCATCCGCTTGCGTTAAAATAAATTATTTCTGACACCAGCAGGGGTAAAACAGCGAAAAGCCATTCATATGAAATGTCTCTTCCGTATTGGAGTCAATGTGAAAATCTCAAGCTGGCCCCTTGGTCTTATCAGGAATAATGTTGGAAACAACCAAAGCACCTTGAGATATTTGTCTCAAGTATTGCGTTTCACCTGCTTACCGACCTCTCCCTCCCACGCTCCGCGAATACGCGATGCAACCAACCCATATCCTGTGAGATGCACAAATGAGATACTGGCCATAAGGCACACAGCGCTTATTCTCAAGGTTACACACCCACTCACTCACTCGCTCTCTCCCTTGCATAGAGTACGTGTGTGTGTGTGTGTGTGTGTGTGTGTGTGTGTGTGTGTGTGTGTGTGTGTGTGTGTGTGTGTGTGTGTGTGTGTGTGTGTGTGTGTGTGTGTGTGTGTGTGTGTGTGTGTGTGTGTGTGTGTGTGTGTGTGTGAGAGAAACAGCCTATTGATGCTGAAAGTGTTTTCCTGAAGGGTGACACAGGGATTGTGTGTGAACCTCAACATGAAATACTATCTCTCTGAATCGTACACACACTAAATATGGAATAGGAAACGGTGGTGTTAAAAATAGGAAACGGCGGTTTGATCCTGAACATATGTGGTTTTGGAAGACACACGTATGTGCACACGTGTGTCTTTTAAGCGTGTTTTCACCGCGTTTGTCTGGCCGTGCATATCTATTAGTCATGGAGACTGTTGGGCTTCTCAAGGTTACATTTCCTGCATGAATGATTTTTTCTTTTTTCTGACGTGGCCTCAGTTATTGATGTCTCAGACGCTCTCTACCTTGTGTGTTGGACCTTATCACAAACTGTATTATCCTGTGCTCTGCTGTATTGTATTGCATTGCATTGTATTCCATTGTACTTTGTACGCAAAGTTCCAAGAGGGTTTATTAGCAGTGGTGGAAAAAAACATGCTCACATGTTTTACTTAAGTAAAAGTATCAATACTGCAATGTAGAAATACTCTGTTACCAGTAAAAGTCAGACATTCACAATTTATCTGAGTGAAAGTACAAAAGTATTGGTATTTCTTTTTTTCAAAAATGTAAAAAAACACGGATGATTTGAATCAAATATTTAGGAAAAGTCATGGAAGTGGAACTTTCTCAGAACTTCAAAATCGGTCAGATTGGCAGCTTGTTAAAGTACCAAAAGTAGAAAGTACTCATTGATTTGACCTCCAGATGACTCCCCGACCACTGTAAAAGTCCTTCAGTGTGTACCTGCCCTTTAGCGTTGGTTCTCAAAGTGGGGTCCGGGGACCCCCAGGGGTAGTTGAGGGGGTTCCAGGGGGTCCCCAGCTAAATGATGGACAGGAACCAAATGGACCCTCATGGGTCTGTAACTCTGAGAGTGTACAAATGGAACCAAATGGACCCTAACGGGTCCATTTGGTTCCATTTGTACACTCTCAGAGTTAGATTAACATTGATTTTACAATATGAATTGGGGTCCCAGAGATAGAAATGCCATTAAATGGGGGTCCGTAGCCCTAATGCATGTCAAACTGGGGGTCCTTGAAATTAAAATGGTTGAGAATCACTGCTAGAGCCGTAAAAATCTTCTCTTATGGGGGTCCCTGGCATATCTTTTCAAATGGGGGTCCGCGGGCTAATAAGTGTCAATTTGGGGGTCCTTGACATGAAAAAGTTTGAGAACCACTGCTTTATAGTGTCCAAGTGTCCTCGAGCAGGACGCTGAACCTCTTATTGCTCCCGACTATCATGTATTGCTTGTTAATGTAAATGCCTTTTATGGTTTCCTCTGCCGTGTGTGTGTGTGTGTGTGTGTGTGTGTGTGTGTGTGTGTGTGTGTGTGTGTGTGTGTGTGTGTGTGTGTGTGTGTGTGTGTGTGTGTGTGTGTGTGTGTGAGAGAATGTAATGCACAATCATTGTATAAGGAATACCTTGAATAAAGGCGCTATATGAATGCAGCACTTACCATTTACCATACTATATTGCAGGCATGAGCTCGGCCCTGGGCTCCCTAGGCTGGTGAGGGGAGTGTAGCGCCCAGGATCCCTTAGATAATTGGCACCGGGTGAAAAGGGGTTACTATAATATATTAATATATATATATATTTTTTTTAAACACTGGTATGTGTTGCTGCATGGAATGAGGGTTCATGGCAGACAGTGATTAATGAGGATCTATTTCTGTTTGAATGCATTTCATTCATGACATACATTGATCCAAAATTACTTACATGTTGTCAAAGTTGATGCTTTAACCCTTTCAACCCAGCAACACGTCTGTGTCATTTTTAGATGGCTATTCTAACATAGCAGATCTACAAGCTCATAGCGGTTAGGGTTAACCCTAACCCTATAACCCTGAAATAAATCATGGAAAATGTGTGCAAATCTTTGAATATATAAATGTTTTAAAGCGAACATTTGTAACTCAAATCTTTGCTTCTGGGGGGGTCCCTGGAATCAAAATATTTCATTTTATCCCACACAACTTTTCACGATTTTTCAAAAAATAGCAGATCTACAAGCTCATAGCGCGGCACTCGGTGCCGCGCTATGAGCTTGTATATCTGCTATTTTTGAATGGGAGGCATGCGTTAATCCGACAGACCTTTTCTCCGACTATGTGGCATCCGCGTGCGGTTAGGGTTAGGGTGCGGCGTTCCCGGTCTTAATGGATTAAAAAGTGACTTTGTCTTCCTTAATTACGAAGAGCGTCCCCCAGACAGAAGACACATGTCCCTGTGTCTCGTCTTTTAAAGACGTGGGCGTCCCAGATTTCACCACTTGACCTAAAAACCCAGGTTTATGGAAGCTTTTAAGGATGTTCCAAGGTTTTACAATAAGAGCCTCTTTTAGTCCCCACTTCCCAGTGGTGGAAAAGGTACTCAAATGTTTTACTTAAGTAAAAGTAGCAAAACTGCAAAGTACTACATTACAGGTGAAAGTCCGGAATAGAACATTTACTTGAGTAAAAGTACAACAGTATTGGTGTCAAAATCTTAAAGTACCAAAAGCAAAAGTACTAAAATGCTTGAAAATAGCAGATCTACAAGCTCACAACGCGTTGCGACGCAGGAAGGGTGGTGCGAACGGTGCGGCCGCACCGGGCCCCGCGCTACGGGGGGCCTCGCAAAAAAACGGGAATTTTTTTTTTTTAACATGACACCCAACATGACACCCAACTTAATGTTTTGAGGGCAAAAATAACCGCAAATAACCACCCAAAACTCGGATATATCCAACAGAAACCGCAAAAAAATCGTACTCCACGCGCATGCTTGCCAACTCCGCACCGGGCCCCGCATTTCTCCCAGACGGCTCTGGTTGTGAGCTTATAGATCGGCTATTTTCAAATAGCCCAGGTATAAAATAGGGATAAAGTGGTTAATGTATATGTTTTATAATGTAATATATTTATATCTGCAAAGTAACTAGTAACTAAAGTTTTCAAATAATTGTAGTGGAGTAAAAGTACAATATTTGCCTTTAAAGTGAACGTACCACAAAATTGTACTCAAGTACAGTACTTGAGTAAATGCACTGTACACCTTACTTTACAAGTTACTTTACACCGCTGCCACTACCACAGATAATATGCTTACACTTATATGCAAGGGATAGTCAATGGGTAGCAGGTCATTATGGGGAAATAAACCCTGACAATGTGATTAGACTCAAGTAGTCTATAAAATATTGCACGTCTTATTACACGGCCACTTAATAAAATAAATGATTAAATTGACCCAAAAGTAACGACAAAACAATTTGATTGATTTAAAAAAAGGATTTAATCGGTTTCGGTAATACAAGCAGTCCATTCATTTATGCCAGGTGTGTCCCGTGCAACGCGGTCGGCTCGGAAAAACAACGGAGACGTGTTGATTAAAATAGAATTAATCTTCGGTTACTGCATCGTCTATTTCTCGCTTCAGATGCTTTTTAAAAAACATTCTCTAGATACCGTTTAGCTGTAAATGAGATTTTGTGTTTGTTTACATGGCTGCCAAACATCAAGCGGAACGGATTGATACGATGCCAGGTGCTCTGAGTCTTTAATTAAGACAGCGGGTCTGTTGTTTTCACTTCAGACTGCTGTAAATAAATAAATAAGTCATAAATAACAGACAGATTCATTCGGTGATTAACCAGTCAGGATCAAGCATTCAACCAAGCCAAACAGGGGTCTTCAACCTTTTCAGCCCAAGGACCCCCTAGCTGAGAGAGAGATGATGCAGGGACCCCCTCTATATTGTAGAAAATTGTGTTTCAGATTTTTTTTCTCTTTTTCCCCTCTACACCTCTATACCTCTTTGCGAAAAATAGCCGATCTACAAGCTCACAACGGCTCGCGCTGCGAGGCGTTGTGAGCTTGTAGATCTGCTATTTTCGGCTAATTTTCCGCTCAGAATAGGGATGCTAGGGTTCAAAGTGGTTAGGGTAAAAAACGTCCTCTCACACAAAGATTTGGCGGACCCCCTATTGTAGCTCTGAGGACCCCCTGTTGAAAACCTCTGATGTAAAACCTTGGACTGGGTCGGTGTGTGATCATCGGCGTGCTCGTACGTGCGCGCTCGCGGAGCTTTGTAGTAATCTGTTGTCTTTGCATTTTGCGGACTTTGACATTCTGTTCTGCTTCACAATTATAAGTAACTACTTGTAGATTGAAACGGAGCCCAATTTAATTTTAAAATGTCAGTGGTGGGACAGGCCGTAATGTAGGTCGGGGCTGTTCCAGAGCCTGGTGGCCAAAAACAGAAATAGACCTGATGGACACACCTGTTGGTTTAGAGGTGAGATCTGAGAAGAGTTGTTTTGAGAACGATTTAAGTGACTTTGGGGGCTGAATATGGAATTAGCAGATCAGTTATAAGTTATGTATTGTGGATTTCATCCGTTTAAAGTAAAATATTAAAACAAATTATGTATTTACAGATGCAAGTGAGCCAGGATAGGGCTGTTGTCAGTTATTTGTTCCAGTTAAAGGTTCTATGACATTCATTTTCACTTTTTTTATTCTTAATGTTTTTTGGGGGGGTTTTGTGACCTCAATTACACCCAAAAAATCTGAACTTTGAACATTCAGTGTATTTTCTGTGGTCTGGGGTTTTCTGAATAATTAGGCTGAAAAGTAATCTGAGCTTGACCCTTGGAGTGTGAAGTCATAGGCCATTAATCCCGCCCACTCTCCTCCTCGCCCCTCCCCTATCCTTTCCTTGGGGGGGGGGGGGGGGGGGGGGGGGGGGGTGTTCATTGCAGTTGAAAAGGCTTTAGAAATGTGAGAGAAAAACACCTGCCATGGATCACTGGAGTGGAATTTTTAGCTAAAACTTTTTATACAAGTTTGAAGGACCATGACAAAGACTTTTAATGTGTTGCAAAATAGAACCATCTGCATTTGAGAAAAAGGTGGACTGGGGTCAAAACCAAATAATACAGTATTACAGTATAGTCCAGCTGATGATAAAAGCACCGATTACTGTTTCCAGGTCCTTGAGATAATGACATGAAATGACTTTAAATTGTCTATGTTGCTAAGCTGAATAAAAACTGTCCTTCACAACAATACAGGCTTACTAGTTAAAACATTCCAGTGGTGTAAACTAAGTATTTTCTTTTTACAAGTAGGTATTTTACTGCATTATTTCCAAATGTCAGTACTTTTACTTCTACTCCACTACATCTCAGAGGCAAATATTGTACTTTTACTCCACTACAATTATTTGAACACTTTATAGTTACTATATACAGCCCTATATACATTTTGGCCATTTGAAATGGCGATGCGACGCATTGTGAGCTTGTAGATCTGCTATTTTCATAAGATTGTTATACATTTGAAAACATTTGGGACATTCTGCAGAATGAGTTGGCTATACTTCTACTTTTGGGATTTGAAATACATTTTGATACCAATACTTTTGTAATTTTACTCAAGTAAATTCCAGACTTTTACTTGTAACAGAGTATTTCTACATTGCAGTATTGATGCTTTTACTTGAGTAAAAAAACGGAGTACCTTTTCCACACACTGAAACATTCAGAGAGTTGCTGAAGAAAATGTCTAAACCTTGGCTTTGTGTCTGAGTTGAGTAAAAGCTGTCCTTCACCACACACTGCAGGCTTACATGTTAAAATGCAAAGAGGTGTTGAAGAAGAGGCACCAAGGTCCTACAGTGCTGTGCAGATGTACAGTACGGGGACAAAGACCTGCATTTAATGTAGTTGAAGGACGTGTTCGTTTGCCATATAAAGCATTTGATGTCATCTAGACCCAGTGGTTCTCAACTTTTTCATGTCAAGGACCCCTAAATTGACACTTATTAGCCCGCGGACCCCCATTTGAAAAGATAGGCAGGGACCCCCAATAAGAGACGATTTTTACGGCTCTAGCAGTGATTCTCAAGCATTTTAATTTCAAGGACCCCCCAGTTTGACATGCATTAGGCTATGGACCCCCATTTAATGGCATTTACATCTCTGGGACCCCAATTTATTTTGTAAAATCAATGTTAATTTAACTCTGAGAGTGTACAAATGGAACCAAATGAACGGGTCCATTTGGTTCCATTTGGACACTCTCAGAGTTACAGAACCATAAGGGTCCATTTGGTTCCTATCCATCATTTAGCTGGGGACCCCCTGGAACCCCCTCAAGTACCCCTGGGGTCCCCGGACCCCACTTTGAGAACCAATGATCTAGACCAGTGGTTCTCAACCTATTCAGGTCGTGACCTCCCAAAATAATCACATTTGAACTGTGGACCCCCCCCCCCCCCCCACCACTCTGAATTGTAGGAGTTTAGACGATACATTTAGTGTGAAAATAGCCGGTTGCGATGTGTTGTGAGCTTGTAGATCGGCTATTTTGTGTTTATTTCCTTTTTGGTGTTATTAATTCCCTGATCTACAAGCTCACAACGTGTCGCATCACAAACATTTTAGTACTTTTACTTTTGGTACTTTTAAGTTTGATACTTTTGTACTTTTACTCAAGTACATTTTGAATTCCGGACTTTTACTTGTAACAGAGTACTTCTACATTGCAGTATTGATACTTTTACTTAAGTAAAACATTTGAGTACTTTTCCCACCACTGGTTAATGTCAGCTTTAACGGCAAATATCGTCCGATACCCGATATGTGGCCGAAATATGGGTGCATCCTCCCTACTGAATGGTACTTATAGCCATACAGTCCCATACAGCCCCAAACACACAGAAATGGCTTTGTGCTGCCTGTGTGTGTGTGTGTGTGTGTGTGTGTGTGTGTGTGTGTGTGTGTGTGTGTGTGTGTGTGTGTGTGTGTGTGTGTGTGTGTGTGTGTGTGTGTGTGTGTGTGTGTGTATTATCCCAGCTTGTGGACACAGTCCCTCATTTGTCACGGTTTCCTCTTCCTTTTTGTTCTCTGGCTTTGAGCCCAGATAGCAGACATTGTCACAGAGTTCCCTTAACAGATAGAACATCCCGTATTATGACACACACACACACACACACA
>NC_139954.1:47737455-47743283 GCF_963454915.1 Gymnoscopelus microlampas | reverse complement strand
CCCGTATTATCACACACACACACACACACACACACACACACACACACACACACACACACACACACACACACACACACACACACACACACACACACACACACACACACACACACACACACACACTCGTGTTACTGTAAAATATGCTGATATGTTTTTCCTCTTTTCCAGGCCCTGGTATTTGTAAGAGCAGCCCATTCATTTAACCCATTAAAGCCCGGGAACACATCTGTGTCATTTTAACATGTCCTCAGCTATTTAAAAAAATAGCAGATCTACAAGCTCATAGCGCTATGAGCTTGTAGATCTGTTATTTTTTGAATAATCGTGAAAATGTGTGCAAAATCTTTGAATATATATATATATATTTTTTTAAAGGTGAACATTTGTAACTATAATCTTTGCTTCTGGGGATTCTACAAAATGTCTTCTAAATCCTAACAGTTTAAAAAGAAAAAAAAATATGTCTGTTACTGCTGTTATACATCAGTGGTGTTCGGCTTTGTCATGTCAAGGACCCCCAAAATTACATGTATTTGGCCACGGACCGCCATCTAAAAATAGTTTGTTGCAGGGACCCCCCAGAAGCCAAGATTTGAGTAAAAAAAAAGTTAAAAAAAAAAAATATATATATATATATATATATATATATATATATTCAAAGATTTGCACACATTTCACGATTTTTCAAAAATAGCAGATCTGCAAGCTCATAGCGCGGCACTCGGTGCCTCGCTATGAGCTTGCAGATCTAACAGAATTAACTGCATTAAAGTAACACAAACCCTGCAAAAAAATAACAAACGCGCCCCGCCAATTTTTCGCCCGCACGCTGCATGCGTCCCCCTTCGGTTCTAAAGAGCCCTCTGCGTCCCTGCGTTCCCGGTCGTAATGGTTTAAGGCCCTGCAGCGGTGAATTTGTCCTGTACGGTATACAGTGGGGGGGGGGGGGGGCGGGGGGGGGTAGGGGGTGAATTCATGTCCGTGTGGGAAAGCATGAAATGGCTTATTGATTGGCTCGGCTGGCTGTGCTGGTGATTAAAATTCAGCGGAGGGGAAAGATACACGGCGGGCAAAACGGCGGCGACAAAATGGTGGCAGCGACCTTTTCTCCTGGCGCTACGTAAACCCAACGTTTCAATCGATGCTCTCTCCATGTCCCCATACTCTGCAGAGCTATCAGTCTCTACCCTGGTTTGGTGGGGGGGGGGGGTCGCGCTAAACACACGGACATGTGTGTGTGTGTGTGTGTGTGTGTGTGTGTGTGTGTGTGTGTGTGTGTGTGTGTGTGTGTGTGTGTGTGTGTGTGTGTGTGTGTGTGTGTGTGTGTGTGTGTGTGTGTGTGTGTGTGTGTGTGTGTGTGTGTGTGTGTGTGTGTGTGTGTGTGTGTGTGTTTGTGTGTCGTGTGCTCCCCTGCCTGCCTGTGAAACATGGTTTACTGAGAGAAATAGACTATAGTGTGTGTGTGCCTTTTCTTGTATTACTTTACTTGTGAGTAGGGATGTCCCATATTATCAGCCGTTATTAGCATAAAAATGTATATCGGAGATTAATATCGGCATCGGTTTTTGGAAAAAAAAAAAAAAGTTACAGGGAGTTCTTACTGCATGGTGTGTGTGTAAATAAATACGGTCATTTCGTCCACATATCGGTATTAGCTATGGAGACAAAATGACTGCAGTAATGAGTGGAGTAATGAGTGGAGTAAAAGTACTGTACAATATTTGCCTCTGAGATGTAGTGAAGTAAAAGTAAAAGTACAGAAAATTGAAAATACTTCAGTAAAGTAAAAAATACCTCAATTGTACTAAAGAAAATGTACTTAGTTACTTTACGCCATTTTGGTGTGTGTGTGTGTGTGTGTGTGTGTGTGTGTGTGTGTGTGTGTGTGTGTGTGTGTGTGTGTGTGTGTGTGTGTGTGTGTGTGTGTGTGTGTGTGTGTGTGTGTGTGTGTGTGTGTGTGTGTGTGCGCGTGTGTGTGTGACACTGTGTAGTATCTCATGCTGTAGATTGGTACTTGGACAGATCATTCTGTATGGTATGATTTGATACCTCAGTTGATCAATATGTGATGAAACTGACCCTCTCTATCATCCTGGGATTGAGTGACAGATCTATTAAACAGAAAGATATGATCAGAATATTATCACATGTTTTTTTCTCCCATCTTTTAAATCGATGCTGGACGCTTAAAAGAAGCCGCACGACTCCGACGTTGTAATAATTAGATACAAATATCCAATTCAAAACCGCTTATAAAATGATAAGCTGCCTGCCTGGCCCAGAAAAACACAATGTCAGCGGGTTTGAATCCCCACGAGGTGAGGATTATTGAAGTGGTAATAATCTGCTCCTCTTGAGCAACGTGCATGGTTCCTTAAGACCGGAAACGCATCTGTGTGACCACTTTAACCAATACTTTATACTTTGGCTATTCAAAAATAGCAGATCTACAAGCTCGTAGCGCGGCACTCGGTGCCGCGCTACGAGCTTGTAGATCTGCTGTTTTTGCTGCTTTTAGCTGTCTCTCCACATCTCTCTCTCCCTGTTTCCTGTCCATCTTCACTAATACTAAAGGCGCTAAAGCCCCAAAAATATAAAAAAAAAATTAATAAAAATATGTCATCGATTTTTTGTAAAATATAGTCATCGTTAAAGAAGGGAACCGTTAACACATTACCCGCCAAGATATTAAACATAGTTTTTTATCCCCTCGTCAGCGTTATTACCTTTAGATAGACGATCTTTGAAACACTTTGGAAGCCGCGTTGTGTACAAAATGTCTCTGTGGGTTGGAGGAGGGATCCATGTATCCACTGGAGGAATAACATTGCTACCGCGATCGGCCATTTTAAAGCTATGGCCTGTTGAAAGCGGGTGGTTTTCATCACGGAAAAAAATATCAGAGTTAAGCTCCTTACACACCGGGGGCGATTTTTTCATGCGAATAATAACGTTTTCTTTTAAAACCTTATAAAGTCAATGCAAGCTTCCATGGAGCGAAAAAGCGTCTTTTAATTATTCGGAACGAGTCCGAATTCTGCGCATATTCGCCGGTGTGTAATGACCTTAACACTTAGCGTGCCCTAATTATTTCAGATTTTTTGCTGTTTTCTGCAAGAGATTTTTCATTGAAATTAAAAAAGTACTCAGGAGCCGAGATACAGAATTTTTAAGTTTTGAGTTAACAAGGAAGTGGATAGGAGTCTAGATCTTCGAAAAATCATATCTCCTTGGTCTTTGGGTCAAATTGAAAAAAATAAAAAAAAATATATATTTTTTTTTTTCTCTATTTTTTTTTTAAATTTTTCAATAGAACGCATTTATACGATCTTGGCGGCCAAGTGCGCTATTTAATAGATCGCATTTATGCGTGTTTGGCAGAAATTGAGTTAAGGAGTGTTTTCTAAAAATCCTAACGTTGGGGCGGACGGACGTCTGTTTTTTTTTTTTAATGACGTCACATCCGTCTACTTCTTCTCTGAGTGACTGAGGGATCATTCCTATACGCTGTGTTAGAGCGCCCCCTTGTGGAATAAAAAAACAGAACGCCAATATCTGCGTTTTTTTGGGCGGGTAATGTGGTTAAAGAACCGGATCGTTAAGAATCCTCCTAATGAAGTTGTTTTTATTTGTTGTTGTAACGAGACTTTGAGTACCCAGAAACAGTGCTAAATTGGATGTATTATTATTATAACCCCCCCCCCCCCCCCCCCCCATCACTATAAATGATCATGGTGCTAATAGCCAACCTGGCCCCCGCTTAACACATTCAATCCAGGAAGCATCTGTGTGTCATTTTTTTTTATTTCTTTGGCTATTCAAAAGTATAGCAGATCTACAAGCTCATAGCGCGACACAGAGTGCTCTACTATGAGCTTGTAGATCTGCTATTCTTTTTTTTTTTTTAATCGTGAAAATGTGTGCAAATATTTTTTGGAACCCCCCCCCCCCCCCCCCCCCCCGAAGCAAAGTTTGAGTTGTGTTCACTTTAAAAATGTATATGTTCATAGATGTGCATGCACACATTTTCACGATTTTTCAAAAAATAGCAGATCTACAAGCTTGTGGCGCGGCACTCGGTGCCGCGCCACGAGCTTGTAGATCTTGCTATTTTCGAATAGCCCAAAGAAATCTTCAAAATGACACGGCGTGCGTTTCCCCGGTCTTAATGGGTTAAATAAAAGTTATAAAGCCATAATGAAGGTATAATAGGATGAACATAATGAATGCTATTAAGCCACATATTGCAGCAGCGTTATGCTGACTGTTTATGGCTTCCAGCAGCGATAGCATGATGATGATGCTGCCATGCAGCGTGATGAATGAATGCTCCTCCATGGCAGCAGACAATATAGTCATTAATCATTCAGACTGCAGCGTCTCTATATCTCCACCAGCGGAGAAACCAAATCATAAGAGACTCTCCATGCTGAAGGAGAACCCAAACCATAAGGGACTCCATGCTGAAGGAGAACCCAAACCATAAGGGACTCCATGCTGAAGGAGAAACCAAACCATAAGGGACTTCATGCTGAAGGAGAAACCAAACCATAAGGGACTCCATGCTGAAGGAGAACCCAAACCATAAGGGACTCCATGCTGAAGGAGAACCCAAACCATAAGGGACTCCATGCTGAAGGAGAACCCAAATCATAAGAGACTCTCCATGCTGAAGGAGAAATCAAACCATAAGGGACTCTCCAGATGAAGGAGAAACCAGACTCTCCAGATGAAGGAGACACGGATGTTTAGATGTTTTTTTTTCTCCTGCGTCTCTGCTGCAGCCACGATCTGCTGCATGATGACGGCCCTGAAGGTCAAGGGCAAACATCATTCATCGCTCATATATCAGCAGTCTGCAGACAGCTGTGTACTGTGCTGAGCTGTGCTGCGCTGTGCTGCGCTGTGCTGTGCTGTGCTGCGCTGCGCTGTACTCAGTGGTGGAAAGTAGCTAAGTACAAGTTACTCAAGTACTGTACTTAACACATCACCCGCCAAGTTAAACATCGTTTGTTATCCCCTTGCCAGCGTAATAACCTTAATCCGATGATATTTGAAACGCTGTGAAAGTGACATTGTGTTCCAAAAAAACAAAAAAAAATAGTCCCCGTGGGTAGGCGGAGGGATCTTTGTATTCAGAGGAACCACAACATTCCAACCGCGATCCGCCATTTTGGGGCTGCATGGGGCCCGTTGAAAACGGTCGTTTTCAATGCAAAAAAAAACAGCAACTGAGTTACAGCTGTTTTTCTGAAAATCCCATAGTCAGCCCGGATGGAAGTGAGGTTTTTTGGAATGATGTCACATCCACATTCTTCTTCTCTGAGTGACGATGATCACAGAGCTGTGTTACGGTGCCTAAAACAGCGTGCCTAATATTTTTAATAGAACGACTTTATGCGTCCATGGCGGGAAATTACTTAAGTGCAGTGTTGAGGTATTTTTACTTTACCGGAGTATTTCCAATTTTCTCTGCTTTTACTTCTACTCCACTACATTTCAGAGGCAAATATTGCACTTTTACTCCACTACAATTATTTGAAAACATACAGTAGCCACTTCAGCCCGATACAGTGTTGCATTGCTGTATTGGAACGTGGTTGCGCTCTATTTTCATGACGTATCGCGCACATCTATACACTACAGGTCACACAATGGACAGTTGATATGCATCTAGGCCAGAGGTCTTCAACCTTTTCAGGTGAAGGACCCCCTAGCTGAGACAGAGATGAAGCAGGGACCCTCTATATTGTATAAAATTGTGTTTCAGAATTACACTTTTTTTTGGTTTACTTGGTCTGCTCTTTTTCCACCAGGGCCTTTGAGCG
>NC_139954.1:47682455-47732455 GCF_963454915.1 Gymnoscopelus microlampas | reverse complement strand
CACAATGTTCAAATGTTTCTGGTCATACAGTCTGGGACTCGGAAGCTCTGATCATGATTAGAATATAAACCGGATGTGAAGCCTCCTCTCCATTTCCGTTTCGTCTTTACAGTCGCGCAAATTTATCCTAATATAAATACAAATCATCTAAGTCTACATAGCTTGCTGCTTAGCAGAAATGGAAATTAAAAAGTAAAGTGTAAAGATATTTTAAAAGATATTTTCATGAACGGAAGTGCCCGTTTCCTCTCTCGGATTTTGGGAGCTGTAGTTCCAGACTCTATATAACATTCAGGAGGTGTAGTTCCAGACTCTATATAACATTCAGGAGGTGTAGTTCAGACTCTATATAACATTCAGGAGGTGTAGTTCCAGACTCTATATAACATTCAGGAGGTGTAGTTCAGACTCTATATAACATTCAGGAGGTGTAGTTCAGACTCTATATAACATTCAGGAGGTGTATTTCCAGACTCTATATAACATTCAGGAGGTGTAGTTCCAGACTCTATATAACATTCAGGAGGTGTAGTTCCAGACTCTATATAACATTCAGGAGGTGTAGTTCCAGACTCTATATAACATTCAGGAGGTGTAGTTCAGACTCTATATAACATTCAGGAGGTGTAGTTCAGACTCTATATAACATTCAGGAGGTGTATTTCCAGACTCTATATAACATTCAGGAGGTGTAGTTCCAGACTCTATATAACATTCAGGAGGTGTAGTTCCAGACTCTATATAACATTCAGGAGGTGTAGTTCCAGACTCTATATAACATTCAGGAGGTGTAGTTCCAGACTCTATATAACATTCAGGAGTTGTAGTTCCAGACTCTATATAACATTCAGGAGGTGTAGTTCCAGACTCTATATAACATTCAGGAGGTGTAGTTCCAGACTCTATATAACATTCAGGAGGTGTAGTTCCAGACTCTATATAACATTCAGGAGGTGTAGTTCCAGACTCTATATAACATTCAGGAGGTGTAGTTCCAGACTCTATATAACATTCAGGAGGTGTAGTTCCAGACTCTATATAACATTCAGGAGGTGTAGTTCCAGACTCTATATAACATTCAGGAGGTGTAGTTCCAGACTCTATATAACATTCAGGAGGTGTAGTTCCAGACTCTATATAACATTCAGGAGGTGTACTTCCAGACTCTATATAACATTCAGGAGGTGTAGTTCCAGGCTCTATATAACATTCAGGAGGTGTAGTTCCAGACTCTATATAACATTCAGGAGGTGTAGTTCCAGACTCTATATAACATTCAGGAGGTGTAGTTCCAGACTCTATATAACATTCAGGAGGTGTAGTTCCAGACTCTATATAACATTCAGGAGGTGTAGTTCCAGACTCTATATAACATTCAGGAGGTGTAGTTCCAGACTCTATATAACATTCAGGAGGTGTAGTTCCAGACTCTATATAACATTCAGGAGGTGTAGTTCCAGACTCTATATAACATTCAGGAGGTGTAGTTCCAGACTCTATATAACATTCAGGAGGTGTAGTTCCAGACTCTATATAACATTCAGGAGGTGTAGTTCCAGACTCTATATAACATTCAGGAGGTGTAGTTCCAGACTCTATATAACATTCAGGAGGTGTAGTTCCAGACTCTATATAACATTCAGGAGGTGTAGTTCCAGACTCTATATAGCATTCAGGAGGTGTAGTTCCAGACTCTATATAACATTCAGGAGGTGTAGTTCCAGACTCTATATAACATTCAGGAGGTGTAGTTCCAGACTCTATATAACATTCAGGAGGTGTAGTTCCAGACTCTATATAACATTCAGAGATTATGTGGAATAGTTGTCTGGCTACGCGAGATTAGGTGAATCATGACCCAACAATATTTGAATATTTAATTAAATTCTCCAGTATATTAAAATTGGCTTAACTCATTCCTCGCCAGAGGTTTTTTTTATTAATTCCCACCCAGTGCCAGCATTTTTAAAGATTTTTTAACCTTTTTTAGCCATTTTTTAAGTAGCCACAAAATATTTTCTATGATCACCGTCCTCACAGTGATCCCCTCATTACACACACAGGAGTCTCGTAGAATCGTGGGGAAAAAAAGAATCCGATGGCGGTAATCCGTTCCATGATTGCAGCCAGTTGAAAAAAGCATGTTTCACCCAAAAATACATGGTAAAAAAAACACAGTACACAGGAGCCGAGATACAGGATTTTAAAGTAATAAGTTAACCAGGGAGTGAATGGATCAGTACATCTTTGGATAGAGATATCTCTAAAAAATAATAATAATAATACATTTTGAAGAGACGGACATGTCCGTCTTTGGCGGTAAACGGGTGTATTTTAAAAGACGAACATGTCCGTTTGGGAGGACAGGCGTGTGGGCGGCCAGGCGGACCAGCGACGTCACGCTCATATCACCTTATGACACGCTCAGCCATAATAATAATAACCATATAATGCAGCTACGCCCCAAATATGACGTTCCCATGACAACCACAGCAGCTCACCGGCCAGTGGCGTGCACAGACATTTTGAGGGGCAGGTGCTCAAGTAAATTATGCCTTTTTTTGTTTACTTGGTCTGCTCTTTTTTTCCCTCTACACCTATACCTCTTTGCCAAAAATAGCCGATCTACAAGCCCACAACGCCTCGCAGCGCGAGGCGTTGTGGGCTTGTAGATCTGCTATTTTTGGCTAAAGTTCTCCTCAGAATAGGGATGCTAGGTTTCGAGTGGTTATGATAAAAAGAAAAATCATATCACATAAAGATTTGGCGGACCCCCTGTAGTAACTCTGAGGACCCCCTAGGGGTCCCGGACCCCCTGTTGAAGACCCCTGCTGTAAACTGAAAAAAAAACTTTTTTATATTTTTTTCAAAAGGGCACTTCTGGTCAAGAGGGCAAAGGGCAGTTGCTCTAGCACCACCTAGAGTCTATCTGTGCACGTCCCTGGCTACACCCCAAATATGACGTTCCCATGGCAACCATAGCAGCTCACCGGCTGACCAAAAGCCTAATGACAAAATAATGGCACCATCTCAGCACCCCACTGGGGCTTCAAATATCCCGCTTATACATCTCTCCATGCCGGGGTGTGATGTGATTGAGGTACTTTTACTTTGCTGGAGTATTTCCAATTTTCAGTACTTTTGCTTCAACTCCACCACATCTCAGAGGCAAATATTGTACTTTTACTCCACTACAATTATTTGAAAACTTTAGTTACTAGTTACTTTGCAGATATCAATTATTACATTATAACATACACTTACCACGCGTCGCGTGGTAAGTGTACAGTATGTAAGCTCACAACGCGTCGCGATTGTAGGTCGGCTATTTGAAAATAGCCGATCTACAATCGCGACGCGTTGTGAGCTTGTAGATCTGCTATTTTAAAACATTTTAGTACTTTTACTTTTGTTACTTTAAGTACATTTTGATACGAATACATACAGATGTGCCATTTCAAAACTTCAAATGTGAAGTGCCATCATGGGCTCCAGAGGCGCATCACATTTAGCGGCGTACGTGTCAAACCCACTCAACTGTTCCATCAAGCTGCCACCGCAGGAAGAAAAGGACCTGTCACCACCACTGACACATCTGATATATCACCTGGTACCCAGAGAAATATGTCTTCTCCTTCATCTCCCATAGAAAACCAAATTGCCTGTGTAAGCGCTATGCTGTGTGTGTGTGTGTGTGTGTGTGTGTGTGTGTGTGTGTGTGTGTGTGTGTGTGTGTGTGTGTGTGTGTGTGTGTGTGTGTGTGTGTGTGTGTGTGTGTGTGTGTGTGTGTGTGTGTGTGTGTATATATATATTGTCGCTGTTGTCAGGTACAAAGCTTGCATGACCAAAACCGTTATATTTATCAGGAAATGGAAAAAATAACCTGTGTCCAATGGATCCAATTTTATTATTATTTTCAGACAGACAGACAGACAGACAGAGCTACTGTACATGTATGTCCTGAGGCATATAGTGTCCTAACCAGAGCCATGGAACATGAGAGTTGACAGACAGACAGACAGACAGGCACACACAGACACACATGCACACGCACACGCTTAACCACTTTCAACCTGTCCCCATTATGTTGTTCTTGTCATAATAGGCAATAATGTAAATGTTTCAAAACAGTGCAAATAGCAGATCTAAAAGTTCACCCTGGGTTGCATCACCATGCATTGTGAGCTTGCCGATCGTAAGTGTAAAATAAGGCAATGTTTTTTTTATGAAAAGAAAACCCTAAAAAGATATTGAAAAAAATGTAAGTACAAGGTTTGTTCAGGCTGTGGGTGAGAGAGAGCGTAATGCAGAGACTTATGAAGCAATGTTCTCTCATTCAGCGTCTTTGATGATTCCTGGCCCTCGGGAGCATGCAGTGAAGTGGTATTAGGAGCAGATTTGTTCTTCTCTGTACTTCATATCTGAAGTTTATTTCTCTTCATTTACATTCTCCCTGCAGTCTGTGGGTGGATGTGATGGTTACTGAACACACATTATAGATGTAATGGTTACTGAATACATAGTATAGATGTAATGGTCTCTGAACAGACATTATGGATGTAATGTTCATGTTAAGAAGAACTTGAACAGCGTCCAAGATTCCATGTAACACCGTGGAAAACTGCCTCGGAGCATGGAGCGCATGTACTGTAGCTCCACTGGGATTTCCCCACAGTGTGGGGAGGGAGTTGTTTGAAAAAACACAGTGTGTGCTGCTGGCTGGCCAGCCAGCCTTGCTATTAGCCATTCTGTGAACTGTTGCTTGGTCTGAAATAACTCCTCAGCCCAGAACCCTACCACAGTATTCCAAGTGTGTTTTGAGTCTCTTCTCTATTCCAAAATAACTCGCCATTACACACCAAGAAACGTGGAAACGCGGCCAAATACAAGGACCCTTCACACCGCACATTATCTCACCATCTATCCCACTGGTTATTAATTAGGCTGCCACTTTTAATGAATGCTGAGAAGCCTCTGCCAGCCCTTTCTGAAGGAGAGCGGGACAGAGATTCAGAGACTGTGTTGTGCCGTTAATCCTTTCGATACGGGAACGAGTCTGTGTCATTTTACATTTCTTTGGTCTAATCAAAAATAGCAGATCTGCAAGCTCGTAGTGCGGCACCGAGTGCCGCGCTACGAGCTTGCGGATCTGCTATTTTTGAAAAAGAAATCTTGAAAACGTGTGCACATCTTAGAGTATATAAATATATACATTTTTAACTCAAATATTTGCTTCTGGGGGGTCCCTGGAACTAAATATTTTGAAATGGGGGTCCGTGGACAAATGCATTCCATTTTGGGGGGTCCTTGACTTGAAAAACGTTTGAGAACCACTGATATTATAGCCATATATTTATATATTTATTAAACTGTTGACATTAAAATCCCCCAGAAGCAAAGATTTGAGTTAAAAATGTTTGCTTTAAAAAAAATATATATATTCAAAGATTTAAAATTTGTGAATAGCCCAAAGTATAGAATAATGGTTAAAGCTAAAAAATCTAAAATGACACACATGCGTTCCCGGTCTTAAAGGGTTAAGGCCGTAGATCATTTTTAATTGATGTCACCTTATCGTAGCTCTTCACGGCAGACCTTTCCTCCGCTCCCCCGGGACCCCCAGTGGGTCACATCCCACCTCCTTGGGATCGACCTGCCAGAAGAACCAGGCCTAGCGGAATACGTTTTGCACAAAAAGTGTCTCGCAACGGAGCCGAAATTGTATCTCAAAGACAAAGCGTCTCATATTTTGTTGTTGTCGGGCAGAAACCTCATACCTCCATATTCTAACTTTTTTGTGTTTTTTCATAAATGAGATAAAAAAAATTGTTTATGTGTGCATTAAAATTGAACTCAGAATGGAGAATAAAACCTAGCTAGGTCTTTTACTGTAGCATGGTTTTGTACAGCCAGGCTACCCAGGGTACTGGATATAAACTTTCTCTCTGCTCACTGGAGCCAATTATCTCTTTTCTTCGCTGTGCTTGAGAAAATCTTCGCTCATCCAACGTTTGATGCCGGTCAGACAGTTCCTCGGGGCAGGGGGTCAAGAGCACTGCATGGGGTCATCTGGGGCCACAGACTGATACAACTGGGTGTCATCAGCATAAACATGAACTCATTCACTGGCAGGAATTCATTCATTCATTCATCTGTCTCCGGTCCCCTTGCCAGCAAAAGCAACAGTTTTACTGTACCTTTAAAAAAATCATGGAATATTTATATTATATAAAATTGGCCCGAGGCTGACTGAATGAATAGCTTCTGTCCGTAAGACAGGAATAAAATAAGGATAAAAGCGTTGCCTGACAGACCAATCCAATTCTCAACGTTCCAATATGAGCTTTTTCCACAGATACGATTTAAGAATGATATTGGAACAGTCACTCCTCCTCTGCTAAAGTATTATCTAAGTCTGCCAGGAAACTGCACTTCACTGTTTTTCGCAGAACAATGGCTTTTCAACTTTTTCTGTTAACCCATTCAGACCGGGGGACGCATCTGTGTCATTTTTAGATTTTTTTTGGGCTATTCAAAAATAGCAGATCTACAAGCTCATAGCGCGGCACCGAGTGCCGCGCTATGAGCTTGTAGATCTGCTATTTTTTGGGGGGGAAATCGCGGGTCTTTGAATATATATATATATATATATATTTTTTTTTTTGTTCTAATCTTTGCTTCTGGGGATTCTACAAATGTCTTCTAAATCCTAACTATTGTTGCTATAATATCAGTGCTTCTCAAAAATGATATATATTTGGCCGTGGACCCCCCCATCTCAAAATGTTTTGTTCCAGGGACCCCCCAGATGTTGTAACAGAGTTAAACATTTTTCAAAGATAGCGGATCTACAAGCTTGTATATCTGCTATTTTTGAATAGCCCAAAGAAATCTTTAACGACATAGATGCCTCCCCAGGTATGAATGGGTTAGGAAACTTTCTGGTGTCATCATTTTGATACAGAGTGTCATTTTTGATTGTGCGCTGCGTTCTACTTTTGGTTCTGTAGGGGTTTGACAGCCAGACGCTTCAGGAACTGTGATGAAAAACAGTGTTACTCTGTGTTTATTAAATACCTCCTCTCACTCACACTCCTGTTGGTAGTGATGGATTCAGACGGGTAGGACTCTGCTGCCCGTACCGCTACGCAGTACAACGCCGTCAAATGTTCAATAGACCCAGAACAGTGGTTCTCAACCTCTGGGTCGGGGCCCCCTAATTTATACATAGGCCGTTTGAAAATAGCAGATCTACAAGCTCACAACGTGTCGCATCGCGACGCGTTGTGAGCTTGTAGATCGGCTATTTTCAAACATTTTGGTACTTTTTCTTTTGGTACTTAAAGTACATTTTGATGCCAATACTTTTGTACCTATACTCAAGTAAATTTTGAATTCTGGACTTTTACTTGTAACAGAGTACTTCTGTATTGCAGTATTGGTACTTTTACTTAAGTAAAGAATCGTGTGTGTGTGTGTGTGTGTGTGTGTGTGTGTGTGTGTGTGTGTGTGTGTGTGTGTGTGTGTGTGTGTGTGTGTGTGTGTGTGTGTGTGTGTGTGTGTGTGTGTGTGTGTGTGTGTGTGTGTGTGCGCGTGCCTGCGTATGTGCGTGTGTGTGTGTGTGCGTGCCTGCGTATGTGCGTGTGTGTGTGTGTGTGTGTGCGTGTGTGTGTGTGCGTGTGTGTGTGTGTGTGTGTGTGTGTGCGTGCGTGTTTTTGCTAGACTAATGAAACCTGTGCTTCTCGTCTTAAAGTGCTTTGCGTTAAAACCTCTCATGATGTTTTTCCTATAACCCAACAAACAGGCTCTCTGTCTGTCACCATATTAAACCTTCATGTTGCACTGCGTCATTTTCACATAATAATAACTGTCATAGTCAAAACGTTGGCTGTGCTTTAATAAAGGAATAAGACCCAAGAGGCTAAGATTTACAGCCTTTTTTTTAAAGAACAGCTCCGGGGTGTTGTTATGCACGGTGCAGTGCAGCAGCAGAGCCTAAAACCCCCCTTAGCTGACATTTTAACCCATTAAGACCTGGAACGCATCTGTGTGTCATTTTAACATGTCTTTGGCTATTCAAAAAATAGCAGATCTACAAGCTCATAGCGCGGCACCGAGTGCCGCGCTATGAGCTTGTAGATCTGCTATTTTTTCTTTTTTTTTATCGTGAAACTTTGGGCAAATCTTTAAATTGAATATTATTTTACTCAGATCTTTGCTTCGGGGGGGGGGGGGTCCCTGGAACAACATATGTTGAGATGGGGGTCCGCGGCCAAATACATGTAATTTTGGGGGTCCCTGACATGAAAGAAAGTTTGAGAACCACTGATATAGCAACAAACGTTTTTTCAAAAAAAACTGTTAGAAGACATTTTTAGAACCAGAAGCAAAGATTTGAGTTAAAAAAATAAAAAATGAAAAAATAGCAGATCTACAAGCTAATAGCACGGCACTGTTTTTTTAAAAGCTAAATAAATCAAAAAATGACACAGATGTCTTCCTGGTCTTAATGGGTTAAAACGGACTGTTTTTGGCACGCGGTTGCACTGATAGAACAGTAATAGGTGTATTTTACAACAGAGGGGCTCAGCTAATCATAACGCAGAGCGCTGTAAGTGTCGCTTGTATAACGCAAGATAAATTCAGCCGTGCCATCGCTGCATGCGCTCGTGCGTGTTCTGTGCCTGTCCGCACGTACAGTATGAGCATGTAAGGGTTATGTGTGCATGCATCCATCCATGCATGAATGAATGGATGGATGCATGCATGAATGAATGGATGGATGACACAGAGCACATGCAGCCTTAGGCCTGTCAAGATCATGAAATGTTACTTGACAATGACTTGGCATTGAATAATAATGAACATAATAAATACAAAATTACATTTCTGTTTGTTTTTTAGGCTTTGAACATGATTTGCACAGGGCAGACATGACACACTATTGAAGTATATAAAGAAATTACTGATACATTTAATAATTTCAATAATTTTTTGGGGGAAATAAGACAAGCTTGTAGATCTGCTGTTTCCAATATTGTTTGGAAAAAAAAGTTTGAAAATGTCTGAATATTTTTCGGCAATTTTATATAGTGTTCATCTCAAATATTTAACTCAAATGATTGGGATTATGCACGCATTATGCCTATGCTGCACCCACGCATGCCAAACGTGTGCATGGATGTGCATGTTACTGTCTATGAGCAGAGGACACGGAGTCGCAGTACTTCTATCACCATGGAGATCCGTGGAGGATTAATAGGACGCGTCGACGTGACTTTCATAACCACAACGTCATCACTTTGTCTTTGACAGCATTGTAAGCTACTGTACGGTATAGGCCTATAGGGCGGGGCTATGAAAGGTATAAGTGATATGTTTATGTTAAATCAAGTGTTAAATAGCTCTACAGTATATTCTGATGTTTTTCCCGAAACTCTGTTTAACTCTACGCCAGAGTTTTTGCCGTTTACTGCGCATGCACATGCATGCACGGCCATGTGCGCATGCATGCACGGCCACGTGCGCATGCATGCACGGCCACGTGCACATGCATGCAGGGACGTGCACAGATAGACTCTAGGTGTTGCTGGAGCACCTGCCCTTTGGCCTCTTGACCAGAAGTGCCCTTTTGGAAAAAAAAGGGATTTTTTTTTCTTCAGTTTACAGCAGGGGTCTTCAACAGGGGGTCCGGGACCCTCCTCAGAGTTACTACAGGGGGTCCGCCAAATCTTTATGTGATAGGATTTTTCTTTTTACCATAACCACTCGAAACCTAGCATCCCTTTTCTGAGGAGAACTTTAGCCAAAAATAGCCGATCTACAAGCCCACAACGCCTCGCGCTGCGAGGCGTTGTGGGCTTGTAGATCGGCTATTTTTGGCAAAGAGGTATAGGTGTAGAGGGAAAAAAGAGCAGACCAAGTAAACAAAAAAAAGTACAATTTACTTGAGCCCCTGCCCCTCAAAATGTCTGTGCACGCCACTGCGTGCATGCAATGGCCACGGGGTCCCCAGAGTATGTTAGCTGAACGGTGCCGACGGCGTTACCCTGTTGTTTACTCACTGATATGCACGGCCGCGTACGTGCGGCCTGTGCGCAGCCACAGCGCTCCCCTACGTGCGCACGCACAACCACGGACACCTGAAGCGCTCTGTCCTGTTGTCTGTTGCTCTTTGCTCAGTACACCCAGCAGCCACTATTGTGGGATAGTAAATGTTGGGGAGGACATAGAGCTTTTGTCACCACCGTGCCAAAACATGCTTTATAATGAGTATCTGTATAGTACCAGTGTTGATTTTGACAGCATATTTTGATTTAGTTTTAGTCTAGTTTTAGTCGACTAAATCTACAGTTGATTTAGTCGACTAAAATATATTTTGCCGGTGCCTTGATGGCGTCGTATAATGACGGATTTTACACTTGCTTGCATGCTGAAAATAGCAAGTGTGTGTGTGTGTGTGTGTGTGTGTGAGAGATTTTCTCCGGTGGGAACGGCATCATTGTTTGTGTGGCATGTCAGCCTGTTCCCAACCCTAACCCTAAAACCGAAACAAAGTAACAAAAAAAGTAACTTTATCCCCGGGAAACCCGAAAAAAATTGCGCACGCGCATGAGGGACCCATGCACGCGCGCGCAGCATGGGTCCCGTTTCTCCAGTTCTGGATGTTGGCAACCCTAAGTGACTTGTCTTTGAGTTCTACTGGATCTCTTCTCCACTAGATCCCTCACTGACATTTTAGTCTAGTTTTTATTTGTTGACGAAATTGTCAATATATTTAGTCATAGCTTATCTTTTTATTTAGTTTTAGTCAGTGAAAAAAGGTAGTCGACAAACAATTTTCGTCATAGTTTTAGTCGACGTGGAAAAAGTACTCAAATGTTTTACTTGAGTAAAAGTATGCATGCAGCTGCTAATAATATGACTGTCAAGTCAAATTTATTCTTGTTTTATTTTTTATCGCTGAGAGAATTTCTAATAGCCAGCAGGGTCGATGCTGAATGCTTTCACTTGACAAGCAATCACAATACAGCACGCTGCTCTATTCTGACCCTCTGCAGCCAATCACAATACAGCTGCTCTATTCTGACCCTCTGCAGCCACGCTGACATATATGCCACATTAAGACGTTTCAACCACATGAACCCTAATAGTCTCTATTCTGGCCATGACGTCATATTCAGTGAAAAAGAGCCAGTATACATACAGTACAGTGTGTTGTCCTGATCACCAGCGCTACTAAAGTCTGGTGTTACAAATTAGCCTACATGCACGTACGTTCTGAACAGATGTCTGTCATAAATATGCATCTGTAATCCCTCATTAATCCCCTGTGTGAGTTATGTTGAGAGAGAGAGAGAGAGAG
Organism: Gymnoscopelus microlampas; assembly: GCF_963454915.1. Lineage (NCBI taxonomy): Eukaryota > Metazoa > Chordata > Actinopteri > Myctophiformes > Myctophidae > Gymnoscopelus > Gymnoscopelus microlampas. The sequence goes on along the minus strand of NC_139954.1, from coordinate 47,721,090 downwards.
AGAGAGAGAGAGAGAGAGAGAGAGAGAGAGAGAGAGAGAGAGAGAGAGAGAGAGAGAGAGAGAGAGAGAGAGAGAGAGAGAGAGAGAGAGAGAGAGAGAGAGAGAGAGAGAGAGAGAATATGTATTATTATTTTGTATAATAATGTATGTAATGCTTTGGCAATATAAGAATGCTTGTCATGCCAATAAAGCATATTTGAATTGCATTGAATTGAATTGAATTGAGAGAGAGAGAGAGAGACAGACAGACAGACAGACAGACAGACAGACAGACAGACAGACTGTCTGTCTGTGCCCATGGTGCTTAATGCAGAAAAATACAACAGTCTGTCTGTCTGTCTGTCTGTCTGTCTGTCTGTCTGTCTCTCTGTCTGTCTGTCTGTCTGTCTGTCTGTCTGTCTCCTCCAGAGCAGGTGATGGGATGTGAAATGGACAGAACTGGGGGCGTATACCTGATGCACAGTTAGTGACATCTGTTAAACAGGATGTAATGACTGTGGCTTTGAATAGCGGGACACGGCCAAACGTTCTTGTTAACATGCACCACCGTTCTGGGGTTCTGTGAACACATGGGACAGCCAGAACGTGAGCAAACACAGCCAGGTACATACAAGCCCACTTCCATTCATATCAGCTCAAACCCTCCTGGACGAAGCACACAACTCATTGAGATGCAGGTTGTAGGCTTCCAGAGAGGCTCTCTCTCTCAGCATGTCTGCAGGGAGGCTGGAGTAATAGAATAGAAGGTAGAAAAACGAGGATTTTTGCTTAAAACGTATTTGGAATTTCCTCCACCGTGCTGATCTCCTGAGGTTTCCTACAAATGACATCACGGTCAAATCTCTGGGCGCTGGCTGAGCCTTTCTCTTAGTATGGACAGAGGGATGGTGTTGAAATGTAATGGAACTTTGACCCACGTTTTCCAATTGTTTATATAGTTAAATACAACTTCAACCATGTTCAACCCATCTTCATATAACAGGCTCTATGCACAGCAGCCATATTGGACAGAAATTGGGCCCCTTCCTCGCTTCCTTCACAGGTGTTACCAATGACACTAATGAAGGCTCTGTTCCATTTAGTGTAGCACAGTGGTTCTCAAACTGTTTAATTTCAAGGACCCCCATAACTCTCAGAGAGTTACACCCTCTCAAGGAACCATGAGGGTCCCTGGACCACACTTTGAGACCCACTAGTATTTCTAGTGAGCCAACATACACAATATCAGCACCCTGACTTTGTTTGACCAGAATGGAACAGAGCCTTCATTAGTATCATTGGTAACACCTGTGAAGGAAGTCAGATTTTTCTTCAAAATGGCTGCTGTGCATAGAGCCTATTGGTCCTCCTTAAGTGAGTCATATTGTGATGACCACACACCGCCCACTTCACACTGGGTGTGATTTTTAGCGGTGCCAACCGCTCTACGTTTGACTCTGTCTGCGTGTCCGTTTGTTTGAGCACGGGATGAGCACGGCAAAGAAGCAACACATACAAACACACGCACACACACACACACACACACACACACACACACACACACACACACACACACACACACACACACACGGACTTGGAGATTGCCTATGCCATCTCTCCTCTCATTGGCCACACGTGCCACTGGTTATCAAAGAGGGGTCCAGGGACCCCCAGCGTATGTTATGTGCGTCCGCCCGTATGAGCACGGGATGAGCACGGGATTTTAAACAGCTATAACTCCAGTCTGCAGCATGCCACCAAGTCCAAATTTGGTATGTAGACTTAGACCACCAATAGGGACGAGCATGAATTACTGAAGTTATAAAAGAGGGGTCCAGGGACCCCCAGCGTATGTTATGTCCGTCCGCCCGTATGAGCACGGGATTTTAAACAGCTATAACTCCAGTTTGCAGCATGCCACCAAGTCCAAATTTGGTATGTGGACTTAGACCACCAATAGGGACGAGCATGAATTGCTGAAGCCCCGCCCCCTCTGTCTTCCCATTGGCTGGCCTTTAAACAGCCATAACTCAAGTTCGCAGCATGCTACGGAGTACAAATTTTGTACATGGACTAAAACCACCAATAGGGACGAACTCTAATTAGTTAAGCCCCGCCCCCTCTGTCTGCCCATTGGCTGGGCTGTAAACAGCCATCATTCCAGTTTGCAGCATGCTACCAAGTACAAATTTGGTAAGTGGACTCAGACCACCAATAGGGACGAACTGAAATGAGTTAAGGCCCGCCCCAAAGACACCGCTTCCTTCACACAGGGTGTGATTTTAGGCATAGTTGTACTGAGGTCACATTTAGGAATACCTTGATCCGGTGCGTATTTTTTGGGCGAGCGTTCTTGTATTCGCCGCAATAGCTGACCTCATATGTGCGGCATCCCTGATTTGACAGAAACCTGTGTTTATTATCCTTTCCCCCTTTCTGCCTCGCTGTGTAAATAATGCAATAACTGACTTAAAATAATCTTTGAAGATGAGAAACTTGAGTGTGTTGATGGAGTAAATTGTGATAAGGTGGAATCTATCTAATTATTCCTTTTTCTCTTTTCTCTTCTCGGTGCCGTTACCTCAACTCTGAAAATCTACACAGGTAATGAAAACATTTATTTTTAGCGGTGCCAACCGCTCTACGTTTGACTCTGTCCGTATGAGTGTCCGTCCGTCCGTCCGTCCGTCCGTCCGTCCGTATGTTATTAGCACGGGATGAGCACGGCAAAGAAGCAACACATGCACACACGCACACACACACACACACACACACACACACACACACACACACACACACACACACACACACACACACACACACACACACACACACACACACACACACACACACACACAGACTTGGAGATTGCCTATGCCATCTCTCCTCTCATTGGCCACACGTGCCACTGGTTATCAAGGAGGGGTCCAGGGACCCCCAGCGTATGTTATATCCGTCCGCCCGTATATGAGCACGGGATGAGCACGGGATTTTAAACAGCTATAACTCCAGTTTGCAGCATGCCACCAACTCCAAATTTGGTATGTGGACTTAGACCACCAATAGGGACGAACTGTAATTAGTTAAGCCCCGCCCCCTCTGTCTGCCCATTGGCTGGGCTTTAAACAGCCATCATTCCAGTTTGCAGCATGCTACCAAGTGCAAATTTGGTAAGTGGACTCAGACCACCAATAGGGACGAACTGAAATGAGTTAAGCCCCGCCCCAAAGGCACCGCTTCCTTCACACAGGGTGTGATTTTTTATTAACGTGAGAACTATGGCTTCTATTAGAGCGCGCTAACTTTCCAGGAATAGAAAGCCTGCAGTTTCTATTATAGCTTAGAGTCCCCATCGATGATGTCATTGGTAGGCACGGGTTTCGGAACTGTCAACAGCCCTCCTCTGAGACCACGTTTAGATGACAACGCTCTCTATAGTGAAAGCGTCAAAGTGTCGTTGCGTTCTCACGTTTTATTTTGCCTTTAGACGTGACGCACCAATGATAGAAAACGCTGTAGTGTGGGCAGCTGATCTGTGGGTTGCCATGTCCGTTTATTATAAGCGACTTTGGGCTTGTTTTTTCTGTAAAGTTTGCTTGTAAATATTGGTTGATGCAGGTTTTTGGGATTGTTTTTAAAGTGGACTTAATGTTTTAATTTTTAGCGGCGCTAGCCACTCTATACCTTTAGGTATAGAGTGGATCCTGCTCTATACCTGACTTTGTCCGTGTTCACCGTCAACTTTCTGATTGGTCAGACCCGTCAACGCTCTGATTGGTCAGACCCGTCAACGGTCTGATTGGTCAGACCCGTCAACAAAGTGATTGGTCAAGCATCACATGACACGTGTGTTTATAAACACATTATAAACACATATCGATGACATAATGTATCAAAGGCGCCGCTACCTTCACACAGGGTGTGATTTTTTATTTTATTATTGACAGTCCTCAAACATGTGCATCTCAAATTGTTGTATTTCTTCGCAGACCCCCCCATTTGAAATAGTGAAATAATATTTGATATATATATATATATATATATATATATATATATATATATATATATATATATATAGTGAAATAATATTTGAAAATAGTGTCTTAAATATTTGAAAATAGTATCTGAAATATATATATATATATATATATATATATCAAATATTATTTCACTATTTCTTTTCAATATCTTTTTGAAAATAGACGATCTACAAGCTCACTGTGAGCTTGTAGATCGTCTATTTTCAAATAGCCAATGTATAGGTTTAAAGTGTTAATGTAGCCTAGTCTACTATAGCCTATAGTCGCCTCTTTGGGGCTTGTTTTCATATAACTGGCTGCTTGCTTCTCTCACAACATCTGCCAACGACACACGTTTTGCCGCTTCCTCCATGGAGATGGGACACGGAGCGTTGTCAAAGGTTTTCACCCTGGAAGGTGGTTTCACTTCGTTGCGGCTTCAAGCCCCGCAAACACTGTTCGTGTAAAACCTGAGACACAGAGTGAGTAGACAGAAATGGTACCATCTTACAGTACAATGAGCAATTAGTGACGACCAATTATATGAAAATAGGTTGAAAATGGGTGAATTGCTCCTTTAACCACTTGAACCCTGTATATTAGTGTTGCGCGGGTCGGGTTTTTTCATGACTCGGCCGCCCCACCCCGCCACGGAACCCAACCCACCTCAATCCGCCCGCGAACCCATATATAAATCTATGGCTCAACCCGCCCCGCGACCCGCGTTTTTTTTTTTTATTCTGTAAAATCATGGTTAGAAAATAATCCCCAAGTGTATTCAAACTGTTTTATTGTTATTGTTCTTATTCTTATTAGGAATAAAGACAAAACAAGAGCATGTTATTTTTTTTTATTTTTTTGCGTGTGAGAGCGCGTGACCCGCTCACCCGCAGCCCGCATAATTGCCTCCGAAATTCTGACTCGACCCACCCGCGCCGCGGGTTGACCCGCGGATCCCACGGGTTACGGGTCAACCCGCGCATCACTACTGTATACACTTCATTGACCTGGGTCTTTAATTGGCCCCTGCTTTTTTTTTTCCTTCTACACACAATCTCTTCACAGGAAATAGCCAAACCACACCAGCTCCCAGTCTGTTACGTTGTGAGCTTTATGGAGGCTGGCTGAACGTTTGCCTATTATGACATAGAGACGCTGGGGTTCATCTGGTAAAACAAGCTTCCAATGAAAAGGCTTGCTTGCAGAGAGATGCTGACACTATAGTGATCGGTAAATGGAAAATGGCAATAATTGTGCAGCACGCTCTTCCATGCAGTGGTGGAAAAAAGTATTCAAATTCTTTACTTAAGTAAAAGTACCAATACTACAATATAAATACTCAAGTAAAAGTTACAAGTAAAAGTCCAGAATTCTAAATGTACTTGAGTAAAAGTACAAAAGTATTGGCATGTACTTTAAAGTATCAAAAGTAAAAGTACTAAATATTTGAAAATAGCCTATGTATAAAATGGGACTAAAGTGGTTAATGTATGTTTTATAATGTAATAATTTATATCTGAAAAGTAACTAGTAACTAAAGTTTTCAAATAAATATAGTGGAGTAGAAGTAAAAGTATTGGAAATTGGAAATACTCAAATAAAGTACAAATACCTAAACATTTTACTTCTTAAGTACAGTACTTAAGTAAATGTACTTACAGTAGTTACCTGCGTGTTGCCCATGCCCCATAGCGCATGCTGCTCAGAGCAGATTACTGTAGATTGCTTGTCAGCTGTAAGCACTCAGCATCGACCCTGAAGGCCATTAGAAATGCTCAGCGATAAAAAGAACTTCAATAAAATGCTTGTACTACAAACAATGATTATAAAACATGTTTTTTATTGTTGTTTTATTGTTCGTCACTATCGGACAGAAACTTTGAATCTCTGTTTCATTCTTTTAGTTTTTTCATAATTAATGGCCTGTACAGCCTACATTACACTAAACACAGTAGCTAAAACAAAGTAGCTAAAATAAAGTAGCTAAAGTAAAGTAGCTAGAATGAAGTAGCTAAAATAAAGTAGCTAGAATAAAGTAGCTAAAATAAAGTATCTAAAGTAAAGTAGCTAAAATATTTTTTCCATTGTACACTCTCAGAGTTACACCTCTTAGTATGGGCAGAGGGATGGTGTTGAAATGTAATGGAACTTTGACCCACGATTCCAATTGTTTATATAGTTAAATACAACTTCACCCATGTTCAACCTTCAAATGCTAAATATAACTTCACCCATGTTCAACCTTCAAATGCGTGCGCGCACGCACGGGCACACTTTTGCCAGTGTGCCCGTCTCTGTGTGTGTGTGTGTGTGTGTGTGTGTGTGTGTGTGTGTGTGTGTGTGTGTGTGTGTGTGTGTGTGTGTGTGTGTGTGTGTGTGTGTGTCTCTCTCTCTCTCTCTCTCTCTCTCTCTCTCTCTCTCTCTCTCTCTCTCTCTCTCTCTCTCTCTCTCTCTCTCTCTCTCTCTCTCTCTCTCTCTCTCTCTCTGTGTCTCTCTCTCTCTCTCTCTCTCTCTCTCTCTCTCTCTCAGTCTGCTCAGAGTGGATAGGAGCCATTAATGAGCCCTACTATGCGGGGGAAATCATTCTAATCAAATATGGCCGTGAGTGTTATAGGTGATTTAAGCGACTCATTTCAACAGTGTTTTTTATGTGGGTCATTCTGGTCTGAATTGGGTCTGGGACCATTTTTAGGACAAGCTCCCAGACATCTAACATGTTCTGATTGAGCCGGGGCAGCCTGTGTGTGTGTGTGTGTGTGTGTGTGTGTGTGTGTGTGTGTGTGTGTGTGTGTGTGTGTGTGTGTGTGTGTGTGTGTGTGTGTGTGTGTGTGTGTGTGTGTGTGTGTGTGTGTGTGTGTGTGTGTGTGTGTGTGTGTGTGTGCGTGCGTGCGTGCGTGCTCGTGTGTGCGTGTGTGTGTGTGTGTGTGTGTGTGTCCAGGCCTTGCCTTTTTGTTGTCTTTTTTTTTGTTTGACAAATGGCAGCTGAGGCCGCCGGCTGATAGTATTTAACAGTGGTGTAAAGTGGTGTAAAGTAACTAAAGTAACTAAGTACATTGTACTGTACTTAAGAACAATTTTGAGGTATTTTTTACTTAACTGGAGTATTTCCAATGTTTTATACTTGTACTTCTACTCCAATACATCTCAGAGGCACATATTGTACTTTCACTACATGTATTTGAAAACTTTAGTTTCCAGCTACTTTGCACATAAAATGTATTATATTATAAAACGTATATCAACCACTTTTACCTATTTTATACCTAGGCTATTTGAAAATAGCAGATCTACAAGCTCACAACACGTCGCGATGCGACGCGTTGTGAGCTTGTAGATCTGCTATTTTTAAATATTTTAGTACTTTTACTTTTGGTACTTAGTATATTTTGTTGCCAATGCTTTTGTACTTTTACTCAAGTAACATTTTGAACACAGGCCTTTTTGACTTGTAACACAAGTATTTTTTATATTGTGGTATTGCCACTTTTACTCAAGTAAAAATATCTGAGTACTTGTTCCACCACTAGGTATTTGAATGTGTTGATTCAAAGAGAAGGACTTGATGCAGCACTCAGTGATTTTCTAACACAGAGAGAGAAGAATGCAATCAATAAACGTATTCCCGCCGCCAAGTCAACAACAACAATGATTACCATTAACCCATTGAGACCTGAAGCCGATTCTACATGTCTCCTAAATCTCAACAGTTTTCTGAAAAACGTATGTTTCTATATCAGTGGTGCTCAATCTTTTTCAGGTCAAGGACACCCAAAATTATATGTATTTGGACACGGACCCCCATCAAAATATGTTGTTCCAGGGACCCCCAGAGGCAAAGATTTGAGTTAAAAATGTTCACTTTAAAAATATACATATTCAGAAGATTTGCACACATTTTCACGATTTTTCAAAAATAGCGCGGCACTATGAGCTTGTAGATCTGCTATTTTTGAATAGCCCAAAGTGTAAAAGAATGCTTTTTAGCTCAAATCTTAAAATGACACAGTCTTAATGGGTTAAAAATAAAATGTGAGTATAATTCTTCCATCGCCGGAGACGAGAGCGTAGCGTTGCTGAGGAGAGAGAGTTTATAGGAAGGCTGCTGTGAGAATAAGTGGCTTATTTTATTTCCTTGTCATAATGTTAGGAAGGGAATGGAACTCTTTTGATGGATTTATCCGTCCTCACAGCTTAAAACATACTCAAGGCTCTTCCAGGTTCAGCTCATCTGAACACAATGTTGTTTTTGTATTATTATTATTTATTTGTACAAAGTGCTGAAGAGTGTCTGGGGGGCACATGGAGTAATAATGTCTGAGACGTTGGGTTTGGGTTTAAGTTACTCGACACGGACAAAACAGTTTGACAAAAATATTCTGATTTTTACATCTGAGCATGAATGAAAAACATCACATGGATGCACCTGGGACGTATCATCAGTGTTGTTGTAGCCTGGGGGTCATCGGGTGTTTCGGGTCTCGCAACAACATACACCCTCGCCCAGGTGACCCAGCCGGGGTTGATCAAGCCCTGACTTACGTCCCAGTAGAGAAGAGGCTCTGACACGTGGAGGGACTAGGCTCTGTGGATGGCATCCTCGCCGGGCTCCTCCTTCGTCAGACACAGACAGTACAGGGATGAAGATAACAGTGTCTCCTCCGGACGGACGGACGGACGGACGGGGAGGAGACGGACAGGACGCCACGTCCCAAGGACAGAGACATTTAGATCAGACTGATGTCTTCAAATGTAAAATGCTAATCGTGATGGAGGGGGAGGTGCCCTTCAGGCTCTGTCTCCTCCTCAAGAGAGAGAGAGAGAGAGAGAGAGAGAGAGAGAGAGAGAGAGAGATTGGAGCTCTTGACATTTGAGCCGGTTGATTCCATCATGCAAACAAACACATAGAAACACAATTATGAATACGTTACACCACACACTCTCTCCCTCTTGAAGAAAATATTAAGCACTTCACTCATACTTGGGTGCAAATTTGGGTGCTATGTACGCACGCACGACGGACAGACGGATGTGAACACGCCCCCAGCGTTTTTCACTTTTGCATTTGACTCTGGGGGGGTTATTTTTTTTTTTCGAATTCGATTTAAAGTGCTGTAATTGTATTTCAGTATTTGGCACTGAAATAGGCCGATTTCCGTCGCGGACGGTCAGCGGTCGACCGGGTGACACTGCAGCTTTCAGCTAAAAGAGAAGGCTGGAGTAGTGTTGCTGGATCTTACAGCTGCCATTGTGCAGCCGCGCATATCTCCTGAACCGAAACTCCACTGGAGAGGGCCCAGGATACAAGCGGAGACGAATACAAGCGGAAATGACGTCGTCCCAATTTTTTTTCCACTCCCCCCGCCTCAATGTTATCAGATTTATAGTCGACGCGTCCGTGGTCCATTGCGTTTTTGATCAAAACGAGCTTCATTCAACTGCAGATAACTAAAGAACGGGAGATCTGTGGGTCCACGAAAAAAACACTGGCGGTGGAGGATGAATTAATTATTAATTAATTAATACCTGGCAGTCAATGTATTAAGTACCCCCCCCCCCCTCTCTCTCTCTCTCTCTCATTTGTTCTCTCTTTCAGGGTCACTCTCGCACGCCCTCACACAACACAACACGTCTGCTTTAATACACTCTGTTGTAGATGAACATTCACAATCATTGAAACAGTGCGTGTGTGTGTGTGTGTGTGTGTGTGTGTGTGTGTGTGTGTGTCCACTATACAGGGAAAGGGGTAAATCTCGGGCTGAATCTCTCCCACTCCCACACACACACACACACACACACACACACACACACACACACACACACACACACACACACACACGCAAACGTTTTTCTTTTTTTCTCCGAACACTGTTCACACGTTTCTTCTTTTATCTCTATCAGGCAAATGACCCCCCCCCCAACCCCCCCCCCCCTCCATCAAACATCTCCTTCAGCCTGCAGCCCTCCAGTGATCCATCATGAGGGTCCTCTCTAACATCTGCATCATCCCCTCCTCCTCCCCCCCTTACTGTACCTGTGTCTGTGTGCTGTTATCATAATGGAATCTAAATGTGTGCCGTGCCGCTACGCCCCATCTGCTGCTCCATGCAAACCACTGCACCGCTACGAGGAGAGAGAGAGAGAGAGAGAGAGAGAGAGAGAGAGAGAGAGAGAGAGAGAGAGAGAGAGAGAGAGAGAGAGAGAGAGAGAGGAGAGAGAGAGAGAGAGAGAGAGAGAGAGAGAGAGAGAGAGAGAGAGAGAGAGAGAGAGAGAGAGAGAGAGAGAGAGAGAGAGAGAGAGAGAGAGAGAGAGAGAGAGAGAGAGAGAGAGAGAAGAGGAAGGAGACGTTGGAGTTGGCTGCTGACAGTTGAAAATAGCCGATCTACAAGCTCACAACGCGTTGCATCGCGACGCGTTGTGAGCTTGTAGATCTGCTATTTTCAAATAGCTGGTGTACGTGTTAAAGTGCACATGTAGCCCATAGTCGCTTCTTTTGGGCTGGTTTTCCTAGACCTGGTTGCTTGTTTCTCTCACAGAATCTGGCAACACTGGTCACAGATCAACAGCGAGGATATTTGCAAGCAGTGCAGGACCTAAGAGCCACCCTGCCCCACCCCACCCCTCCCCCAGTCCCCACACCACCCCTCCCCCCGTCCCCACCCCACCCCTCCCCCCGTCCCCACCCCACCCCTCCCCCCCGTCCCCACCCCACCCCTCCCCACCCCAAACCACCACCACCCCCCACCACACCCTCTCCCTGTGTCTCCTCTCTCCGAGGAGTCGGGTAGGAAAAACAAATCATTGATCTTCCCCCATGAAGAGCAAAGAGAAGGAGAAGCTCATTATGTGAGAGGAGACAATGTGTGTGTTTTATAACCAGAGACAGAAAGAAGCTCATCCACAAACTCTATGCTTCATTAAATGTCTGAGAGCCAAGCCTGTATCCACACAGAGCATCTGACAAATACACTGCTCTGCACACACTGTGTGTGTGTGTGTGTGTGTGTGTGTGTGTGTGTGTGTGTGTGTGTGTGTGTGTGTGTGTGTGTGTGTGTGTGTGTGTGTGTGCCTGTGTGCGCGCGCGCGTGCGTGTGTGTGCGTGTGTGTGTGTGTGCGTGTGTGTGCGCGTGCGTGCGTGTGCTTGTGTGCACATCTACTGTACAGTATGTATGTGCACACGTACAGTACATGTGTGCATGCATGCACACATGCATGCACACATGTACGAATGTACGAATGTGTGCATGCATGCACACATTCGAGAACCAATCCAGAAGGAACAACTTGGTCTTCGATGGAATCGAGGAGTCTTCGAGGGAGACCTGGGCAGCCACGGAGGAGAAGGTCCTCAGCGTGATCTCCAACAACTTGAAGCTGGATAGCAGACACATGACCATTGAGAGAGCACATCGCGCAGGCAAGCCTGACGCAAACGGCAGAAGACAACGGCCCATCGTGGTAAAGTTTCTCAATTTCAAAGACAGAGCAAATGTACTAGAGAACGCAAAGAAATTGAAAAACACAGGTATTTATATAAACGAGGACTTCTCTGCCCAAGTACGGGAAAGAAGGAAGGCCCTTCTGCCTCAGATGTGGGCAGCTCGGGAAAAAGGTGACATTGCCTATTTAAGGTATGACCAGCTGATCTCTCACCCCCCAAGGAGAAGAGATGACCCATCTGGTCCCTCAGGTCCCTCAGCTCCCTCAAGTCCAAAGTAACCATCATGACCGCAATATAGGTGGAGAGACCACCTGATTTTTATTTTCTGTTTATTTTTTATTTAATATTTTCCTATATAGCCATAAGTACACCAATGAAGGAATCAAACACTTGTCCTAAATGCCTTAAAACTGTGAAATCACAAATCATTATCTGTAGTATATGTAAAAATAAGTTCCACCTTAAGTGTTCACCTGCCTCAAAACTAAAATCCAGGTTATGGGATTCTTGGACCTGTCATATATGTACTACTCTCTTTCCATTTAATGACGTTGAAGATGATGATCCTGTTTTACTGTCAAATGTGAATACAAATTATTGCGGTACAAACTTTGAAAATATGTTATTCAATCCCTTTGAACTAAATAAGGAGGTGGTCAACACAGGACTACACAGTGTAGACCCTGATGTAAACTGTAATTCACAAATGAAGGAGCCCTGTAAATACTACTCTGAGAAACAACTGGAGGAGTTTACTAGATTATTGCCAGCAGAGAATCAACTGTTTACCACTTTCCACCTCAATATACGCAGTCTAAATGCAAATTATGGGCCCCTCTCACTTTTTTTATCTTCTCTTAAGCACAATTTCTCTGTTATCGCTTTAACTGAAACATGGGCTAGTGACGAAACAAAAGGTTTGTATGAGCTGCCCTATTATAACTCTGTACATGTAACTAGAGATGTGAGAACTGGTGGTGGGTTAGTGATGTATATCCGAACGGACTATGATTATATAAATAGAGCAGACTTGTCACTAAACTCAGATGATGTAGAATCACATTTCATAGAAATAACTCTGCCCAATGGTGGTAGGAAAATCATTGTTGGATGTGTCTACAGACCACCTGACACAGACATTGATAAATTCAATGAGAGCTTGGTAACCGTATTAGAACAAATAAACAAAGAAGGCAAAATGTGCTATATTCAAGGTGACTATAATATTAACCTCTTTAAAAATGAAGTACATTCTCCTACCCAAAATTTCCTAAACACCTTATATTCAAGCTACTTTTATCCAGTAATCCACAAACCAACCAGAGTGACTGACAAGTCTGCTACATTGATAGATAACATCATAACAAATGAAGTGAATAAAGTCCTCCAGGCAGGTATTGTGTGCACAGACATTTCGGATCATTTCCCCATCTTTCAATTTACCCTCCTTGACAAAATGAATAATCAGTGTGATGAAAATTTTAGCTACCGGAAATATAATGAAAAAAATATATCAACATTTAAAAATGTACTTGAAACTATATCTTGGGAAAATGTCTACACACAAACCGATGCAAATGGTGCATACCAAGCCTTTATTCAATCTTTTAATCATGTCTTCAACAAATGTTTTCCTCTAACAACTGTGAAAAATGCTAAAAAGCAGGAGCTTTGCAAACCCTGGTTTACTAGCGGATTACAAAGGTCCTCAAGGAAGAAAAACAGACTCTATAAAATGTATATAACTAACCCAACCCCAGAGAACCAAGCCAAATACAAACTATACAGAAATAAATTTAATCACCTCCTCCGAGCAGTAAAAAAAAAGCATTACAGTGATAAATTCAAGGCATCCTCCAGTAACATTAAAGAAACATGGACAATCATCAACCAGTTACTCAACCGAAGGAAAGCTAGATCCAAGTTCCCACATCAGTTCCTTGATGGTGGGAAAACCATCACAGACCCCCACGAAATAGCTCAAAAATTTAACAATTTCTTTATAAATGTTGGTCCCTCTCTCAGTAAAAAAATAGCAAGTACAGATGGAAGTCCCCTGGACTATATTGATGGTTGTTACCCTGTATTTAATAATTTTGAATGCCCTGCCCCACAGGAGATACTTGACATCATAGACAAGCTAAAAACAACAGCAGCTGGTCATGACGAAATTAGAACTTCACTCATTAAAGAGGTAAAATCAACTATCATAAATCCACTAACTTTCATATGTACAATCTCACTGTCAACTGGAGTGGTACCAAATGACCTAAAGATAGCTAAAGTCATCCCTATTTACAAATCAGAGGATCCAAAATACTTTACAAATTATCGCCCTATATCAATATTACCATCTTTTTCAAAAATTCTAGAAAAGCTTGTTTACAAAAGAATACTCCAGCATATAAACTCAAATAATATACTTTATAATCATCAATATGGTTTTCGTAAAAAACACTCAGCGTACATGGCCCTACTTGACCTCACTGAAAAAATTACAGATGCACTAGATAACAAAGAATATGCACTGGGACTTTTCCTGGACCTTTCGAAAGCTTTTGATACTGTCAATTATAACATATTGCTTGCTAAAATGTTCAGATATGGGTTTCGTGGTACTGCTTACAACTGGCTTGAAAACTATATTACAAATAGACAACAATATGTCGCAGTGAAAAATACGGAATCACCTAGAGCAAGACTATCATGTGGAGTGGCGCAAGGTTCAATTCTTGGCCCACTGCTATTTTTAATTTACATAAATGATCTACCTGCAGCATCAAATACCTTATTTTCAATCTTATTTGCAGACGACACAAGCGTCATCCTTTCCCACAAAAATTTCAATACACTTATCAACGAAGCGAATCAAGGTCTGCAAATACTCTCCAAATGGTTCCAACTTAATAAACTGTCATTAAACATAAAAAAAACTAAATTTATAATATTTCCTGGTAGGAAGAAATTCAACCCGGAGGAAGCGAAGCTGAGTATTGACGGTATCGAAATTAGCAGAGTACCCTCCACCCCTTTTTTGGGAATAATGATAGACGAAAAATACTGCTGGAAAGAACACATCGACCAGGTAACAAAAAAGGTCTCAAAATCAGTGGGGATTATTAGAAAAATCAGCCCATTCATAAACAGAGCCTGTCTAAAAACCCTTTACTACAGCCTAGTATATCCTTACCTAACCTACTGTAATATTGTATGGGCTAGTACCTATCCTTCTTGTCTCCATAAATTATTTATACTACAAAAAAGGTTTGTCAGATTAGCCACAAATTCTAGCCCACGGGAGCCTTCCTCACCCCTTTTTTCAACACTCAGTATACTAACAATCTTTAATATAAATGTACTCCAAACATGTCTATTTGTATATAAAACTAAATACCAATACACCCACCTCCCAAATCATTTTAAATTGTATTTCCAGCCAAATTCCAGCTTTCACCCATATCCCACTAGGCAAGCAAACCAACTGCATGTCCCACTATGTACCACCAATAGGGGGCAGTTCGCCATCAAGTACAAAGGAGTTTCATTATGGAACGCCCATTTCAGTTTGGTGGCTACCACATCCTCCCTACCTACCTATAAAAGAAGCCTAATAAGTAAGTTAAATACCCAAATGGAAAACTAGACCAGTTTCCAAATAATTTAATCCTTATTCACATGATATGTAATAGCATAATTGTTTTGCTTTGTTCAATACTTTTTGTTGTTTTGTTTTTGTTCTGTCTCTTCTGCTCAGTCTTGTACTTTTATTTTTTATTTTTTCAATGTACTATACCCTTTATCATAGGTATATACTTTTATATTTTCTTTTATTTTCTTTTTTTTCTTTCTTTTTTTTTCTGTCTTTGATTTTAATATTAAATAACTCTCATTATATGTAATGTAAACGGTGAGGTTCTTACATAAGCCCTCCAGGGTTTCTTACCTCACCGGCACAACAACTATCATGTAATGTTTCCCTCGGAAATAACTAACATGTCCTGTAAATGTATACAAAAATGTTGTGCAAATAAATCAAATCAAATCAAAATCAAATGAATATTGTGATATGTGCGTATACTGTGGATATGGATTATAATGTATGTTATTATGCTCATGCGTGCGTACTGTAATGTATGATTGTGTGGGTGTGTGTGTGTGTGTGTGTGTGTGTGTGTGTGTGGGGGGGAGGGGGGGGGGGAGAAGTAGTTTTGAATAATTCCTGACAATTTCTGAAAATGTACTTTTGCACCACTTGTTGCGACCGTAGGTCGCATTTACTATAGAAACCTGCTCCAGGTGTCCGTGCGTCCCTCCGTCACACACGTCCCGTCACACTTTTGCCCTGCTCATATCTCCGCACCCGTTGCCCCGATCCATGCCAGATTTTGCACACACACTCCTTACCTGCCAAACTACACCCTCCAAGGACCCCCGGAGCTCCAGGGACCCCCAGCTGCCTCGGGGACCCCCAAGTGTAAAAAATGAGCACATGTGGACAAATTACCAAATGACCACCCCAACGGGGCTGCTCACGGGGCATTCCCGGGGACCACCCACTCCTGGTGCTCCAGAACGGATGCAAAAGTGGTGGCGCCCCCAGTGGAGGACCCCCTGCCACTGCAGCTCACATAAAATGCCGTAACTCGGGCTAGGAGCGTCCGGGAGAGCCGCGGCCGGTACCTATTCGTCCGCCAAGGCAACGCGGACACCCCACCCCTAATTTCTCACATGGCCCTCTTCTAGCGCCACCTTCAGGCCGCTTTTCACAACACATTTTTGCCCACTACTCCTACAGTTTTGCCCCTAAAAACACGCAAATTGCTACACACTACACAGTATGTGTACACTCATGTCATCAACATGCCTGCCACCACATTTCTTAGACCACCAAACAAAACTATACATTGCCCACACAACTAGGAACCAATCGCCGTTACAGCCCTCTTCTGTATACATGTGACCTACGGTCGCTTATCTCCCGATTAGGGAGTCTTACTGGTGAATACATGTGATTAGTTGCTCACTGGTGTGTGTGTGTGTGTGTGTGTGTGTGTGTGTGGTGCATTTATGGCACTTTTATCCAAAGAGCTTTACATAGATTGTGCATTATATTCACACACCGATGGAGGAGGAAACCATACAAGGCACCAACCGGCTCATCGGGAGCAATTAGGGGTTCAGCGTCTTTGCTCAAGGACACTTCTACACTATAAGCTCTAAAGAACAGATTCAGAAGCTGCACTACTGAATCTGTCAGGAGCCCCGTTCAGAACGCGTGAGCGTTGGCCTACAAGTGGGCGGGCCTTCAGATCAGGAAGCAGGCCGCGCTTTACCCAATAAAATGTAGTGGGCCGGGATTTACATGCGCTCGCTCGCTCGCCACTGGGAACAAACCTAAACTCATTTAACAACAGCGTCCAAATCCACGGAAAGATATTCACATTTTAACTTGTTCTTTCATCATAGAAACAAGTGGGCTTATAACTAAAACCATCCATGTTCTCTGGGAGAAGTGGTGTTAGTGTTCCGTGGAGAAATATTGTTAGTGGGAATGAAAACATAGTCGCACCACCGAAAGTGGAGCCAGAGTCAAATGGAATAGTGAAAAACAGCAGAGGGCGCTGTTTTTCCTTTTTATTTGACGAGGGGTTCCCAGATTGGTGACTGTGACACACAGACAGCAGAGCAGAACGTAACTCAAGTGGTTTATAAGCTTGGATACTGTATATGTACATACTGTCAAAAAAAACATAAATAATGTGCAGTAGTCTAAAATGTAATTAGCAAACAGCTTTATTAGTAAACGAGCACAAACTCGACCCGAACCCTCTGACAGGATCGTGTCGGGGGGGGGGGAAGCAGGAAAAAGATTTATTCACACTAATTTAGTTCTGGCACAAAGCCTGCGGTTGGAGCTTTCTTGTGAAAGTGAAAATAATTCTTGTAGTCACGCTCGCCTGGCAATAACGAGAGAAGTGAATTTAAACTTTTAGATTGTAGAGGATGGTTATGAATAATGCACTCCTCTTCTGCACTCATTACGTTTTAAACTTTCCGTGGGGTTCATCTCTCCACAGCCATTTGCAGTAATTTGGCCTTCGGGAATAAAAAACCCGGAACACAAGCCGAGGAGAAGCTGGCACTGCCAACAGAATGATTCTCTCAGAGGAGCATAAATCAAAAAAACGTTGAAAGGAAAAGAGACGCTTGATACATCTTCAAACATAACTGCCTTGAGAACAAATAAAACACTATGACGGGAAAGCCTTGCTGGAAAGGAAAATGAAAGAAGTATTGTTTTAGCCCATTTAGACCGGGTAAGCATCATTGTGTCATTTTAGATTTCTTTGGGCTATTCAAAAATAGCAGATCTACAAGTTCAGAGTGCGGCACCGAGTGCCGCACTCTGAACTTGTAGATCTGCTATTTTTGAAAAATCGCGAAAATGTCTGCAAATCTTTGAATATGTATGTTTTTAAAAGCAAACATTTGTAACTCAAATATTTGCTTCTTTTGGGGGATTTTACAAATGTCTTCTTTAAATCCTAACAGTTTTTAGAAATTAAAACTATGTTGCTTTAATATCAGTGGTTCTCAAACGTTTTTCATGTCAAGGACCCCCAAAATGATATGTATTTTGCCACGGACTCCCATCTCAAAATATTTTGTTCCAGGGACCTGTATTAAAAGTTTTGCACGCGTTTTCCACGATTTTTCAAAACAAATAGCAGATCTACAAGCTCATAGCGCGGCACTCGGTGCCGCGCTATGAACTTGTATATCTGCTATTTTTCAATAGCCAAAGAAATCAAAAAATGACACAGATGCGTTCCTGGTCTAAATGTGTTAAAAAAAAGGTTCATTGTCCCAACGGTACTCTGCTAAAATGACTCATTATATTTCACCATATTTATGTATGATTTTAGTTTTTTTTTCCATGGCTGAGATCCTCTACAAAGGGTATTCTTATCGTTATCTTTTCATTCAACAAGGTTAGTATAGGTTAATAGCATATTAATGTTGTTTGTACAGTTATGTGAGGTCTTTTCACCGTTCACAATAAGTCAAAGCAACGACCGCACACTGCAGAGAGGTGGAGGTAATGTTGAACTTTGATACAACCGTGGGTTGTTTACTTATGAAACCGTGATAAAAAGTCAAAATATTGTTAATAGTCTAATCAGTTGCTCCTGTACTGCATGTCTCCATTCACTTTCATTGTAAGGTGAAACATACCTCATTATTTCATTGCCTATAGACCAATTATTTGTTTACACACATTGAGACTGGACGCACAGGTGACTTGTTTCATGTAATCAATTCCCAACAGATCCCCAAACCTGTTGTTTTGGGGTGCGCTGGTTTCACTTCATTCTACCTCCTCCATGTGTGTTGGCTAGTGGGGTGCGCCCCTAGCGAGACATATATATACTTCATCGCGCAACGGTATCGCGCGCCAAGAACAGCTGACATACAGGCTCACAACCGCGTCGCGGATGAGACAGCTGTGAGCTTGGAGGTCTGCTATAGACCATATTCACACGGCGGCCATGTTTCTATGAAGTCAATGAAAGTACAGATGTGCCACTTCAAAACTTCACACGTTACTGTTCTTTCCCTGAAAGTGCCCTGAAAATGCATTTTTTTCTCCCTTTTCTGCACTTAAAAATGCACTGTTTTGCCCCTGAAAAGAAGTTGTCACTACACACCCCCGTTTTTCCCTTCAACAGACATCCATATACATGAGAACAAAAGAATGTGTGTTGAAGAAGGTGTCAGACTCATTATGAGGCGAAAGGTGATATGAAGAGGTCCTTGACCAGTTGCTCAAATTAATTAGCATCATAAAAGCAGTGATCATCAAAATAATTCAGCATTTTAAATGCCCTTCTTTGTCCTTCTTATTGCCCTGGGAATCCCCTGAAAATTTACTGTCTTGGCGATGGCAGGACATTTGAAGTTTTGAAATGGCACATCTGTACAGGCTCACAACCGCGTCGCGGATGAGACAGCTGTGAGCTTGGAGGTCTGCTATAGACCATATTCACACGGCGTTCATGTTTCTATGAAGTCAATGAAAGTAGTCACCCCGGGGGGTGGCGGCACTTTCAATGTTAAATTCCAATATGGCCGCCGTGTGAATATGGTCTATTCTCGTCCGTTCTCTGCGCGCGACACCTTCGCGGGACGGAGCGTAAATGAGTCTTGACGGGCTGCAGCTGCGCGAGCCAAGAGCAGGTTCTGGTGCCACGATCATATAGAGCGCTCCCTCCGTTCTTATGACAGCCTCTGGAGGCGGGGTTTTGAGGACAACTGATTTGAATATTGTTGTTATTGTTTACACACACAACAGAAACCAAGGATTATATGTTTCAAGAGGCGAGAGATCACAGTAAAAGTCCTAAGCATTCTTCCTCCACACTGGGAGAAAATCAGCATCTGAAAGTTTGATGGGATGCATATTTACACGTGAGGCTGTGACCACTTTAACATTGCATCTAATGAGCGGTGGGGTTCATTTGGTGCCGGCCTGCGCCCGCATACTGGTTCTTATCGGTGTGACGTTGTCTGTTAAGGCGTCTATACTCTAACTCAGTGGTTGTCAACCAGTGGTCCGGGGACCACCAGTGGTCCTTGAGTGGGTACCAGGGGGTCCCCAGCAAAATTGTTAACATAGCGTCACAATAATTTTATCCACTTAGCTTTGGCTATTCAAAAATAGCAGATCTACAAGCTCATAGCGCGGCACCGAGTGCCGCGCTATGAGCTTGTAGATCTGCTATTTTTGAAAAATCTTGAAAACGTGTGCAAATCTTTGAACATGTATATTTTTTTAAGCGAATTTTTTAACTCAAATCTTTGCTTCTGGGGGTCCCTGGCACAACATTTTCCGATGGGGGTCCGTGGCCAAATGTATATCAATTTAGGGGTCCTTGGCATGAAAAAGGTTGAAAACCACTGCTCTAACTCTCTCTCTCTCTCTCTTTCTGTCTCTGTCTCTCTGCACTGACATACATCTGAAATAACTGCATAAAATGCAGACAAAAATAATAACAATTTAAATAAGTGAAATGTCTCACACCGGTGGACCATGGGTTCTTACACACATTAAAAAAATAAACGCAGTGCCGCAAAAAGAAGTGTAATTATCCCATGAATGCTGAGATGGAGAAAAGACACGGTTCTAAGCGGTAGAGCAGAGATGCATCGAAAAGCCACGAAATGTCAAGACTTAATCATTTCCTTAATCCATTAAGACCGGGAACTCATCTGTGTCATTTTTTAGATTTCTTTGGCTATTGAAAAATAGCAGATCTACAAGCTCATAGCGCGGCAGCGAGTGCCGCGCTATGAGCTTGAAATGAGCTTGAAATCATGAAAATGTGTGCAAAATCTTTTGAATATATGTATTTTTAAGCAAACATTTTTAACTCAAATCTTTGCTTCTGGGGGATTCTACAAATATCTTCTAAATCTTACAGTTTTTTGAAAAACGTACGCTTTTATATCAGTGATTCTTCTTCTTTTTCATGTCAAGGACCCCAAAAATTATATGTATTAGGCCACGGACCCCCATCTCAAAATATCTCGTTCGAGGGACCCCCCCAGTAGCAAAGATTTGAGTAAAACAAATTTGCTTAATATATATATATATATATATATATATATATATATATATATATATATATATATATATATATATATATATATATATATATATATTCAGAGATTTGCACAAATGTTCATAATTTTTCAAAAAATAGCAGATCTACAAGCTCATAGCGCGGCACTCGGTGCCGCGCTATGAGCTTGTAGATCTGCTATTTTTGAATAGCCAAAGTATGAAATAATGACTGAAGTGGTTACACACAGATGCGTTCCCGGTCTCGACGGGTTAATTTAGCACGCTGCAGCCCATTAATGAGACAATTTGTGTGATAAGACCTCGGCTGAGTGGACAGCTTAACAACATTTAATTAACCACTGACAGCAGCAGATGACTTCTAGACCTTTTCAAACACCAAGGAGGAGTGAGTGAAGCGTTACTTCACACAACCTGACCAACCCCTAAGGAAACGTTCAGATGTATAGGAAGCATGCTTTAACCAAATTAAAGCTGCACTATGTAGCTTTCCTCTTCTACCCCGCATTTGAACTGGTTTTCCTGCTTAAAGGTTCTATGACATTTTTTGGGGGGGGTTTTATGACCTCAATTACACCCAAAGAAACTGAACTTTGAACATTCAGTGGGTTTTCTGTGGTCTGGGGTTTTCTGAATAATTAGGCTGAAAAGTAATCTGGCCCTTGTGAAGTGTGAAGTCACAGGCCATTAATCCCGCCCACTCTCCTCCTCGCCCCTCCCCTCCCCTATCCGCAGAGGCGATGATTGACAGGCAAAATCCCTCAACAGCGACACCTGCAGGCAAAGATTTCTTTTTTTCATTGCAGTTGAAAAGACTTGAGAGAAACGTGAGAGAAAAACACCTGCCATGGCTCACTGGAGTGGAATTTTCAGTTTTTTTAATACACGTTTGAAGGACCATGACAAAGACTTTTAATGTGTTGTAAAACTGAATGTCATGAAACCTTTACGCACTGAAATGTTTACCATTGAGCTAACGGAGCCTAAAATATGATGTAGGAGCCGATCTACAATAGGCCACATGTATGTGCCGTGTCTAATACCCCTGTCAGTCACTTTTATTCTAAGTTATGCTATATGCTCAAGTCTATTTATGTTAGGTTTTCAAGCCTGGAACAACACGATATGGAATAACCTTTTTTAAGTTCAACTTTAACTTTTGGACATTCCTCATTTCCCTTTTTTGTCCTGTTTGCTGCACAAAGAGCCAGTCATTGCAAAAAGCACTCGCTCACTCTCTCTCGCTCGCTCTCCAGAGAGGCCTGGTCGAGCGAGGGGAGAGGTGATAGCATGTAGTGTGAACCTTAACCATTCTGACTGGCAGAGAGCACACAGCGGACCCCTGAGGACCCCCCATCCCCCCTCGGCCTGCACGCTCAATGGCTCTCCATCAGGATAGTGTGTTAGGCAGCCCCCCCCCCCCCCTCCACACCCCCCCTCACCTCCATGTCACAGAGAGACACATGTGACATTCTAAGTCCTTCTCTCTCTCTCTCTCTCTCTCTCTCTCTCTCTCTCTCTCTCTCTCTCTCTCTCTCTCTCTCTCTCTGCACTAAGCAGAAATGTGTTAAAAGTGTTATATAACACCTTTGTTACGTAGAATCATTAGAGGTGTCTGAGCTGAGGAACCAGTAGAGAACATCTCAAGATCCAGACACAGAGGTTTTTAACAGGTTTTTATGTAGGCCTATGGTCCAGGATACTGTAGCACCTCAACCACCTCACAAAACCACTGAACCTCTCTCTCTCTCTCTCTCTCTCTCTCTCTCTCTCTCTCTCTCTCTCTCTCTCTCTCTCTCTCTCTCTCTCTCTGTCTGTCTGTCTGTCTGTCTGTCTGTCTGTCTGTCTGTCTGTCTGTCTGTCTGTCTGTCTGTGTCTCTCTCTCTCTCTCTCTCTCTCTCTCTCTCTCTCTCTCTCTCTCTCTCTCTCTCTCTCTCTCTCTCTATACTTCTAAACAACACTCCTATGTGTTCATTCAACTCTGAGAGTGTAGGAATATCTGACAATGTGTAAAGTCACCGTGACAACTTTGATGAGGCAGTGTGTTGTGTTGTTTTAAAAACATGTTTTTCCTGAAAGGCTTTTTTTATTGAGAGGATGTGGGCGGTCGGGGCCCCAGCTAAACAACAGGCCGCTCGACGTTTCTTTGTATGGAAGTATTTCACTGAAGATGTGGACAAAAAGACGCTAGCGAGTAGCTAGCTATGACGGGAAAGCCTTGCTGAAAAGGAAAATGAAAGAAGTATTGTTTTAGCCCATTTAGACCGGGTAAGCATCATTGTGTCATTTTAGATTTCTTTGGGCTATTCAAAAATAGCAGATCTACAAGTTCAGAGTGCGGCACCGAGTGCCGCACTCTGAACTTGTAGATCTGCTATTTTTGAAAAAATCGCGAAAATGTCTGCAAATCTTTGAATATGTATGTTTTTAAAAGCAAACATTTGTAACTCAAATCTTTGCTTCTTTGGGGGATTCTACAAATGTCTTCTTTAAATCCTAACAGTTTTTTAGAAAAAAAACCTATGTTGCTTTAATATCAGTGGTTCTCAAACGTTTTTCATGTCAAGGACCCCCAAAATGATATGTATTTTGCCGCGGACTCCCATCTGAAAATATTTTGTTCCAGGGACCTATATTCAAAGATTTGCACACATTTTCCACGATTTAAAAAAAAAAATAGCAGATCTACAAGCTCATAGCGCGGCACTCGGTGCCGTGCTATGAGCTTGTATATCTGCTATTTTTCAATAGCCAAAGAAATCAAAAAATGACACAGATGCGTTCCTGGTCTAAATGTGTTAAAAAAAAGGTTCATTGTCCCAAGTAGTAGCCTAGCCTTGTTGTTGACTAGCCATGGTGGTTCACGCGACGCTCGTCCGTCACGAGCGTCATCATGGCTGAACTTCAACCTGGTGTTTGCACTTTCTCCATTTACAACCCGTACATCTACATAAACGTTTCAAATATAAAGTGCTGACCCCATGGCCACGGATGTTATAATCATGTACAGGCCCGCGTAAGTACCCGTATCTTCCGTATTGTTCAATAAAAAGCATTTTTTATCCGATTGGTGGCCATTTCCTCCGTATTTTCTCCATATGCTTTCAACTACGCGGCCGACCGTATCGGTTGGGAGGTGTATTGCACTCCGATACATTATAACTCTATGAGAAAATGCTTTTTATTGAACAATATGTAAGATACGGGTACTTATACCCACCCAAAGTGAATTGTAACATCCGCGGCCATGGGGTAAGCACTTTATATTTGAAATCTGAACGTTTATGTAGATGTAAATGGTGAAAGTGCAGAAACCAGGTTGAAGTTTCATAACGTCCAGGCTAGTTATTGACCAACAGCTGGATTTATCGTGTAGCCTACTTCAGGGATCTTCAACAGGGGGTCCGGGACCCCTAGGGGGTCCTCAGAGCTACTACAGGGGGTCCGCCAAATCTTTGTGTGATATGATTTTTTATTTTACCTTAGCCACTTTAGCCAAAAATAGCCGATCTACAAGCTCACAACGCCTCGCGCTGTGAGCTTGTTGTGAGCTTGTTGCTGTTTGAATTCCGGACATTTACTTGTAGTGGAGTACTTCTACATTGCAGTATCGATACTTTTACTTAAGTAAAACATTTGAGTACTTTTTCCACCACTGCCTACACTGCAGCCAATCAGCTTCAGGCTGATAATCAGGCTAGATGTGGTATAGGCCTACAGTTGAGCAGTGGTGGAAAAATTACTCACATTAAGTAAAAGTATCGATACGGCATTGTAGAAATACTCTGTAAAAGTCTGGAATTCAAAATGTACTTAAGTAAAAGTACAAAAGTATTAGTATCAAAATGTAGGCCTACTTAAAGTACCGAAAGTAGAAGTACAAAAATGTTTGAAAATAGCAGATCTACAAGCTCACAACATGTCGCGATGCGACGCGTTGTGAGCTTGTAGATCGGCTATAGCCTAGGTGTAAAATAGAGCGTAAGTGGTTAATGTATGTTTTATAATATAATAATTTATATCTGCTAAGTAACTAGTAACTAAAGTTTTCAAATAATTGTAGTGGAGTAAAAGTACAATATTTGCCTCTGAGATGTAGTGGAGTAGAAGTAAAAGTACTGAAAATTGGAAATACTCCAGTAAAGTAAAAGTACCTCAAAATTGTACAGTACAGTACTTGAGTAAATGTACTTAGTTACTTTACACCACTGCAGTTCAGCAGGTTTATGGCAGCAGAGGTTCAAACCTCAAAATGTGCGTTTGATGGGCGCGGCCCCCGGGGTCTTCAGGGTCGTCTGGACTTAACATCTGACAGGAGGTGGTGGAGGGGCTGACGAGGCCGGACCACCGAGGTTCTGACCCGCCCCCCCCCTGTCACACCAGGCATCAGTGCAGCTCCTCCTGTGCAAAAAATCAAAATCTTATGAAGTATATCTGGCTTATTTCTATTCAAAATACCTCATCACACTTAATATAAGGTTAAATCATCTTACCAGTCATATTTCTGTGAGATAAAGGGACTTGTTTTCATACAGTGTAACTTGAATATCTTGGTAAGTGATAAAATCTTGAAACTATCTGGTATTGAGTCATGTTTAGGATAAAACAAGCTTTTTTGGCATATCACACTTTTTTTAAGCTGTTGTGTTATTTGTAAAAGTTGTATCCTCTCATATCAAGCAAAAGACTTAGTTGATTTCCAGAAAAGTCATCTTTATTGAAAAGTACAGTTTTCTTTCTTCCCCACACAACATTAAGCATGTGCAATGACGTCTGTGAGCTCATACTTAACCGGTATGTATTTTCTATTATTTAATGTCACATAATAGTATGGCATATAATCAACAAGTTTTCCAGCATCAACAAAAATATTGGCTTGAGCCTGGTAAGGAACTTCTACCTCATACGCTAAATACTGATCATTCCACCCAACTGTAGTGAGAGGTTGGCATTCCAAACAATACAATGATGAATTTACAATATAAATGTTTTTCACAAGACCAAACTCTGGAGTACCACTGATGACATTAGAAATAGCCAAAGATTTTCCACATGTATACTTATTTCCATGCTGCATTATCCACGGTATAGAAACTACATGATCAACTTTCTCTATTCCAAAGAAGTCTTTAATCTTCCCCTCTACATATCGGACATTCTTCACCTCAGAGACAGGGCCCATTTCAAGTTCACTTGAAACAATTGGATGTTTCTTGTGCACATTCTGACTACATTCATATAGTTGGTTGTGCTTCACAAGAGATTTACAAATATTCTTAAAACTACTTTTCAAAGCCCACTGTTTGAAAAAACAATGTTTAGACTCAAAGCGCATACACATATGCCTCACTGTAGGACCAAGTGCTTTAATCTGAGAGGGAAGATGCAAAAGGTAATGCTGTTTAGGTATAATATTTGTATCTGGAAACAGTTCTTTGAAATCTTTCAAATGTTGCTCAATTAAAAGCTTCAACCTTGAAAGGGTGGTGAGAGCAATAATAGGTGAAAACACAATTTTGACTATCTCTAACAACTTAAGCAGCATTTTTGTGTAATCATTTTCTCCCATTGTGTCAAAAAGAAATGGCAAGATCTTTAATAAAACCAGCATCTGCCCAGCTGATTGTTTCAGTTTATTGTCATTTGAAGTCAATGTATTGACAGATATGGGGCAAGGCTTATCCCTGGCATCCAGAGGAGAATAAGGGAAACCAATAATAGCACTGTTCAATGTGTCCAACTCCATATGCCCTGAAAGCACTTGTTGCTTTAAAACACATTTGATTTCATATGGGGCAACACCTTCAAGAATAACATGCATGATGTCCTGAGGGGTCTGATTGATTATATCAAAGTGTGGAAATTCTGTTAATTTGCTCCTCCTGTTTATACCATATGTTGTTTTTAGATTTTCTTTCACAAAGTCAGTGCTTGCCTTTTCAATGTCACAACATTGTCTTATATGACTTGGCATGGTCCTTTTAACAAACAAATCTTCATTGAATTGTTTCTGCATGTCTTCAAAGTTGCATTCACAGTGTCTGCATTTACTGTACGCAAATCCTACTCCTTCCTTAAATCCAGCAACTTCGTGTTGAGCTAGAGTGTCTCCACACACAGACATAACCGCCCCATAGATCGTCTTCTCACCATTTGCAGTGACAACTTTAACACCATCATACAGTTCATTTAAATCACGTTTAACCCTCTCAAATATCTTATCAATACCACAATGGGCATAATCTTTTGATTTTACCATGGCAAGCAGACGAATTGCAGCAAGTCTTGATCTGTATTTAGGATTGATGTTACCTAAGGTGTAATAGATCAATAACAATTTGTTTTTGCTTGCCCGAGATCCAAGAGGATTGCATAATTCAATTTCGTCTGTATATAAAATTAACTGCAATGCTTTGGGATCTTTTAAAAACAGTGGGTGCAACTTAAAAATGTCTCCATCAATTAAATCATAAACAAATCCATCCTTGCATGGCTGTGGCCCCTCTTCAATCATTTGAAGAATTCTTGGGTGTAATAGCAGCTGCTCCAAACTTTTAAGCAGGGGTATGTAATGAAAGTAATGGCTCTTAATGGTAAGGGCTCTGGAATCTCCACGTTTCACATAACAAGCTGTATTTTTTAAGACAATAAGCTCTGCTTCAACCGGTTGCAACAGTTCTCTGATTGTCTTGTCCTGCAAGTGGGTTGTAGAAATTTCACTGAAAGGGTCAATAAACTGGTCAAATATACCCATTACATCACTCTTCAGTTGATCAAGGTCCCCAGAATGACCCTCAATCATGTCACTCATTTGATGTTTTAGGTGCTCCAGTAATGCCGCCTGATATTGCTGGACTCCATTCACCATCTGGTTAACAGCTCTCTGGGGAGGGGAGGGGGTGGGGGGATAAATACACAAACAAATACATAAATAAACAAACAATACATCTCCCATGAGGGCTTTTAAATTATTATCCAATTTTAAGATTATTTATTATATGCTTGCTACTAACAATGAAATCCCATTAGAAGACAATGGCACACTACCTGTGTCAGTCGTTGAGTTTCCCTGGCTTGAAGAAGAAATGCAGTTGCATGTTTGAAAAGGTCAACCTTCGCACGACCATCTCCACCTTCTCCACTCTGAAAAAGATAAACAAATATCTCTATTAAAACAGGGAACGGTGTTGAAGGTAACTAACACCACCATACAATATAACTAATCTTAACTAGGTAACCTAGATAGCTTAAGGCAGTATTCTCAACATTTATAATCAAGGACGCCATTTAATATGTATTAAGCCACAGAACACCATTGGATAGGATTTGTATGTGACCCCAATCTGAGAACTTCTCTTTGATAAGATGTAGTCCAATATGTTATGTATTTGTTTCTATAATTCCATTAACTATCCATTTACTGTACTTATATAGACACCAGTGAAACTTTAAACAAAATACTATTGTTGTGTGTTCTCCAGTTGTGTGTACTTGTATGGACACTTATGGGTTCATTTGGTTCCATGTACACTGGTAAACAGGTCTGTAACTGCAACTCTGACTGTACAAATGAAACCAAATGAACCCGCAGCAACCAGCAAGTCCATTTGGTTAAAAGCTCTCTGGGGAGGGGACAGGAGGGGACGGGTCCCGAGCGTTAGTGAGTTCTCTGTATTAACTGTCTTTAGTAAAAAATAAAACTACTCAGCTACTCACCAAAATAAAGGCTGTTTTGTGTTGTTGAAAGTCTATTCTTTAGGGTGGGAAACCTCTCAGGACCCCACCTTCTCTGTATAATACAGTTTTTAGGCAGACAGTTAAATATGTCCGCCAGACAGAAATTATTTTATGAACTCCACTGCGCTCCCTACAGATCTGGTCAATATAAATTACCATTGACCAGATCAGTAGGGGGCGCAGTGGAGTAAATGCAATAATTTCCGTCTGGCGGACATATTTTACTTTCTGCCCATAAAATGTATTATACAGATAAGGTGGGGTGCTGAGACGTTGCCCACCCTGGAGAATAGACTTTCAACAACACAAAACTGCCTTTGTTTCAGTGAGTAGCGAAATAGTTTTGTTTATTTTTTTTACTAAAGACGGAGACCTCGCACGGCAGTGGAATTATCTGTCTATGACGCTGGCAGAGCGTTAGCGATGGAGAGCTCTGGACCAGGGCTAGAGAGATAAATACACAATGAATATACAAAACAATGATTACCTACCGTTCGAGTGGCGCTGAATGAATCATCTTCAGTCTCTGAAGGACATTCCTGCGTTGTAGGGACGTCGTCTTCAGCTACAGAGCTGTTGTTCACAGTGTTGTTTGTGGTTTCAAGCGTTCCTGGTTGCCAGGTTCGGCCGTCATCCCCCCTTCCATGCGCAACTTGTTGAAGATAATGCGCGTGTTTTCGCTTTATGTGGTAATAATATGAGTTATACACCCTGTAGTCATTTGGACAGCCATCAATGCCACACACCACGCGAAAGTCAGGACTACGGCTGTGTAAGGAGTTATAGTGACTCAACAGCTGTTTGAGATTAAGTGCCACGAAAACGTAGCAGATAAAACAACGCCAGATCATCTTCAAAGTCCAACGTTTTTCGTCCGTCTGTAGCAACACGTTACAACGGCTTCTTCAGATACTGAAATCTAATAAGGCAATAACTTTTAGATGTGGAGGTAAAGCCGGGTCTGTGACTGTGTACGTTCCATTCTGCTTCCCTTTTTTGAGCCAAGGCGCGCAGCTGTTGTTTACAAAGCGCATATCCGGTCCCTACCACTATACCAGAGGGTACAGTTCTATTTCAGTTATCTTATATTTTCATTTTCATTCCACTGCATACACTGGAGGGAACAAAAACAAATATTTACCAACAATGTTGTTATTAAACCCTCATAAAGTAAGAAAATATGCGTTTTAAATTGATTTACGAATTAATTAGTGTTACAGCCCCCCTTCCTTTTGGCAATGGTAGCGACCCAAGGGCCGAAGAAACCCGAGTACAGCCGAAGTGAACACCGCCCCTTTGATGTCAGATCACACAGCTGTACTGATTATCAGTGATTACACCTCCAGTAGGTTCTCAGATGATGAGAAAAACACCGTGTTTATTTCTCTGCAACTTTACCACGAAACCTGAATTGAAACCACACGTTATTGCTGGTAAGTTACATACAAATTTTAGATGTACATTTTGAAGTTGACGTCAACGTGGTTGAATGTTATTTATGTCTGAAATACATGTGTTTGTTCTACTTTGTACACACTTGCAGAACGAAGCCATTCAAGCCAACAAGGTGAGCTAACCAGCTAGCTAGTTCTGCTAACAACATGGATGAATTGGACGACGTCACCGTGGCGACTTTAAGGGGTAAAATGCATGCAAATATTTTTTAAACATAATTTAAGATACTTATAAAAACGTAGTAAAAGCAGTGGTGGAAAGTAACTAAATACATTTACTCGAGTACTGTAAGTACAATGTTGGGGTACTTTTACTGAACTGGAGTATTTTCAATATTTTTACTCACTACATCTTAGAGGCAAATGTTACACTTTTACTTAACTAACAATTATTTGAAAACTTTATTTACTAGTTACTTTGTAAAACATAAACTAACCAGTTCAGACCTATAATATACTTGGGATATTTGTCTGCTATTTTCAAAGGATTTTATACATTTGGGAACTTGTGAAATTGTACTTAAATACAGTACTTGAGTAAATGTACCTAGTGACTTTACACCACTGGAAATGACACAATATATATGTTTTAAAACTTAGAATGAAGTTAGTGGGGCTGATCTAATAAGCTCTATGCCAATTTAAGCTTTGGATAACTGGGACATGCAGGCTAGAGAAAAATAATTGAATTCAACCTGTACTCTTGTGATGTGACAAAGTTCTTGTTAAATATTATTTTGATATACCTTTTTTTGTAGGGCTAATATTTATAATACTATATATTTTATATAGATGCTTAGATATAAAGCCACTTAGTTGCTTGTTATTGTATTTATGGTTGCAGCAGTAACTCAGAGAGTTACAGACCTGTTTACCAGTGTACAAATGGACCGGTAAGGGTCCATTTGGTTCCTAATTATCAGTCATTTTGCTGGCGACCCCCTGGATCAAATCAGTTTCATTGATATTATAAAAGAAAAACACTTCTAAAAAATAGAAGATTACTTTATGGAGTTATTGCTAAGAAAATAATCAATATTTGCAGCTCCAGTTTTATTAATAATTAAATCAATTGATCAATAAACAGTCCCCAGACTCCAGTTGGCCTAGCAACCAGGTCACAGTATTTGATATGTTAATGTTGCTATATTATATATTGACATATTAATTTGATCTATAATATCTTTCCTATTTTCCTATAGCTGCAAGCATCAGTGAGGCAATGATGCGCACCCTGACTCGTTCAGACTTGCGGGACCTTTTCCCAGGCCCAGAAAACTTTTTGAGGAGAAAAGCAGTCTGGCAGTCTTCAGGTCATGTTGATGCCGAGGTCAGTTTCTACAATAACACGTATCTTCATATAATTGGTCCTCACTAATACTCATGATAAAATGGTAACATTTTTCTACTTGGTCTGTGTCTCATAGGAGGGCTGTGGACAGTCCAGAAACCTGTCTATCAATGACATCATCGTTAGGCATGATTTTTTTTTCCGACAAGATTTCACATTTTTTATTTAGATTTTTATTAACACGAGAACAATGGCTTCTTTTATTGCATTGCAACTTTCCAGGAATAGA
Source organism: Gymnoscopelus microlampas (assembly GCF_963454915.1). Classification (NCBI taxonomy): domain Eukaryota; kingdom Metazoa; phylum Chordata; class Actinopteri; order Myctophiformes; family Myctophidae; genus Gymnoscopelus; species Gymnoscopelus microlampas. Next base: position 47,689,240 of record NC_139954.1, on the reverse strand, counting down.
AAGCCTGCCGTTTCTATTAGCTTGAATTCCCCATTGATGATGTCACTGGTAGACAGCCCTCCTCTGAGACACAGACCGAGTAGATTTTTTTTAATCATGAGTATTAGTGAGGACCAATTATATGAAGATAGGTTGAAAATCGGTGAAGTCGTCCTTTAAGTAGCAACCTATATAACTTAGAAGCAGCACAGTCATGATGGCTTATAGAAGTGTTCAGTTATTAAATCATTATTAAATTGACACTAACTTTAGTAAGTTAACTTTGTTGCATTGGTTACACCACACAACTGTTTGTTTATTGTTCTGCTTAACAGTAAAAAGGAAATGTTGGTTTTGCTAGTATACTACTCTTTTATTTTATAGGAATCTGGCCGAGAAGACTCAGGCAGTTCTACTTCTGCTAACAAGTCACCACTCCCACAGACGTCCACACCTGTTAGAGTATGTCCAGCTGCAAACTACACAACCCCTGAAAAGGTTGTGAAGATATCCTTCCCAGAATACGTAGTACACACAGACACCGAACTTGAGCACATCCGAAAACAATACTTTGAGTTGGCGAAGAAGGGTGAAGAGAAGAACTGCGAAATGTCCAAGGACCTCAGATGCCGGCTCATCCGTAACACCATGACCAGTATGATCGCAATCCTGAGGGCAAAGGGGGATGCTGAATCTGACCGATACCCATCAAAACCAGAAGTTACAGCTATGGCAAAAAGAATAGTCCTGTACTACCCCATGCTGCAGGACCTGAACAATAAGACTACATGGGTAAGTGAAATGTATCCAGTTCATGGCTATAGTGTTTGGCATTTTAAGTGGAGTTTAGACTGCTTTACTTTTGTCTTGTACAGGCCACTGTGCATGGACAGCTATTCAAAAGGTTGCAGAACGTGAGATCCCCCCCAAAAGATCTTTCCAGATGGGAGACCTTCAAAGAAGCGCCGCCCACAGCCATTGGCTGTGCCCCATCTTGATCAGCCAACTGACACAGAGGAAATCGATTCTTCGGGTGACTCGACCATCATTCTAGACCGCCCCTCAGAGGAGAATACGACCGCAGAAAGAGGTGACCTTCAAATTTATATTCACACATTTACCTGTGTAAGCGGTTCATATTTTTGTGATGTGTTGTTAGTTAGTATTGGCAAATGTGCATTCTGATTTGACTGTTATTAGAGACCTGAAGCATTCAATCTTGTGTGCAGCAACTACTTTCCTTTACTACTTTGTATAATCACTCATACTTTGTATAATCACTCATCATTGCTATAGTCTCTGCAGCTATTTAATAAACAGAACAAAACATTTTCAGGTGGGTTGACAATTTCAGGCAATCAAGAGTACCCATTTCAGCTTGAATTTTAGTGTCCTAGTTAAAAATTGTGTCTCCTCCACTACTGTGTCATCAATTCCAATTCCACGTGTTTATTCTTTATCCTGTTGGAGTTTTCTCCTGATTTGATAAAATTGGTATCCTAACCTGAAAATGCTTTTTATGTTTACTAGAGATGGAGAGACAGGAGAACCCTGTTAATGAACAAACACTATGATTGTTATTAGAATATAGAGCTATCTGACTTTAATATGTATCTTTGTGTCTTATAGCTAACAAGCAGGCATCGGCAGACATCGACAGTCCTGATTCCGAGTCCGACAGTCCAGCAACCATGGCCAAGCACTACAAAACCCTACAGGCGTTGTTCAAAAAGAAAAATCCAAACCACGAGTCTGTTTCTCAGCTCCTGGATTTAGAGTTCAAAGCCAGAAGAGCATTCATCGATTCAGATGCTGTTCGCGAGGAGGACAAATACGACAAAATTATAGAGGCATATCCTTGCTTCAAGGTCATTGGCCATGTAAGTGATTGTTGACAAGGCATAATTCAAAACATGTAATAATGTTTTGTTAATTTCCTCCACCTAAATGTATTAAAATGTCTGTGTTTATATATTGAATATTTCATAGGTGATGGAGGAACTTCGCCGCATCCTGGACAGGAATAACAGCGACTACATTGATGAACTGAAAGGAAGATGGAACGACTTCTGCCAGAAGGTGCAGTTTTATGGCGTGGCGAAAAAGATGATGAAACCTCCAATGGGAATGACCAAAAGTAAGCACTTAATGTTGGGTATCAAGTTAATGTGCAAGTGCCTTATCTTTCTTTTTCATCTCTTGGCTGTCCCATCGTTTGTTGAATGTAAAAACATATCTATTGTACATCATTGATCGTGCACTTTATCAAAGTATAAAAGTAATGCATCTTTTCCTCAACAGTTCAACAGGCTCTCATGGTCCTCCGTGCACTGCCATCACTGTTCCCCTCTACGACTGCTGCTTCGAAGAAGCTAGGAGATGCGAGTGAGGCTCTGGTGCATGTCCTGGAGGTGAGCTGTGTACCACATTACAGTGTAATATTCACCTGTCAAAAGCAACACAATCTGATGCGTTGAACTAGTTATAGCTTAAGATCCTGCATATGACTTCATCAGGATTTAGCTGGCTTAGGTTTAAAAAATGATCCTTGAAACAAAAGTTCATTACCTGATACGGATGTGTGTTTTGTGTTAAAGGAAAAAGAAGACCCCAATGCGTACTTGAAGAAGCGTCCTCTATACTCTCCTGTGCTGATTGTGAGTGAGTCCAACTGCCTCCTGGCTATAGGAGATGAGCCCATACATACACTCCCAAAATGTGAGGTAGTACAGGGGGTTTTGTACCTTATGGCCTACTATTATGCCCTACACCTTAGGTACCCCAAGTGTGTAGCCACTGTACTTTCTGTCATACAAACGGAGGTCCTCTTGGACGAAATCCATGAGGGAGACCTCACTCCATCGTACAAGAAAGCCATGGCCGATTGGAAAGCTTTCATCGGCCACTAAAGCTTATGGTCAGATTTAGACTTAAGTACCCCCCTCCCCATCCCTCCCCATCCTTGAATTGTATGACCTTGTTAGCCCAGCAGTACATTTTCAGTACAGAACAGTTTAATTTGAATGTTATTACACTGGACTTGTTGGACTGGACACTGGTCAGCTGTTAGTTTGAATGTTATATTGGCCAGCTGTTTGTGTTAAAGCTGTGCCTATACTTTGAATCTTAAAATATCAGTAAGCACTTTGTGTATTGAGGGACATGTTCTGCTTTATGTCATACAGGCCATGCCGATGAAAGCTTTCCAATGTTCAGATTTGGACTTAAGTTCCCCACCCTTGCTATAATCCTGTCTGAGACTGCATTCTAGGGCCTTAAAATCTATGTGGCCTACTGGCCTTGTTAGCCCAGCAATACATTGTATCCAAACAGTGTTTAATTGGATTGTTATTACACTGCACTTTATTTTGAGGAAAACCGTTATATTGTCATGTGTTTGTTTGAATGTTGTGTGTGTATATATATATATATATATATATATATATATACATATATATACAGCTGCTTTTGTTAAAGCAATGCCTTTATATGTCTTAAAATATCAGGGCAGAATACTTTGTTAGAGGTTTGGATTGAGTTGCCTTGCCATGATGTAACTCCAAAGGTGGGCAAGAAATCAAAAAATATTGGTTCTTTGCCTTGACTACACAGTGAAACAGCTCTAAAAGTCACTCTTATAGCACGTAAACGTACGCAAACAAAGCTGATTCAAAAACCTGAACTGGATCCGCATCTGGATCTTCAAATTGTAAAATAAACCAGAAGTTGACATCTAAATTTAAAAAAGAAAAACATGGGTTTTGTGATAATGTCTGAATCGACTGTTTGCGTTCGTTTACGGGCTAAAGGAGAGACTTTGAGGGCTGTTTCATTGTACTATGTAAGTCAATGAGGAGCATATTTTCAATTATCAATTTCAATGATCAATTTCTTATCTACCTTGGAGTTGCATCATGGCAAGGCAACTTCACAACCGTACTTTGTGTTCTTGCCCTTTTGAAGCAATGCCCTATTTGAATGTTCGTATACAGTAAGCACTTTGTACGTGTATTGGAGGACATGACATTGGTCATAATATGTTCAGTACAACCTCAATGTTATACAAATTAGACATGTTGTGCAATTTTCTATATTGTTATATGGTTATACAGTTCTAATTCAGTACACTGTGAGCCAAAAGTATTGAAAACAACTAATGCCAGTGCAATATTTTTGTATTTTCTTTTATGTTTTGAATGATAAACTATAGTGAGGCCTCTGTCCAGTCAATGGTTGGAGGGAGGGGTGAATGGTGCTCCAGTCAGACACTACTGTATGTAGTTGCCATGTGATGTGCTGCTGTATTTTATAAAGGGCAGAAAATAAATATTTTATTTGTTTAATGCAAGACTTGTTTTAATCATTTCAGTCTTATTTGAAGTAGGTGATGGGTCTTATATCTAGAACAATATCACTTTTATAAAGCTTGGAATAAGCTGCATACACTTGAATTGAAATGAATAGGCTTGCCAAACTGGGTGATGGGTCTTATATCTAGAACAATATCACTTTTATAAAGCTTGGAATAAGCTGCATACACTTGAATTGAAATTAATAGGCTTGCCAAACTGGACAAAATGTCTTATTACGACACAAAAAGCATTTCCTAATACTAGTAACAAATGTTTAATTTGAGTATTTCCAGCTAACTTTAAGAAATATTTGATATATTATAGAACTTAATATCAGTTAATATAAGCTCACAATTAGTTTTTCCAGCTAATTTCAAGACGTATTTTTATCTTGATAGCCCACATATCACATCTTATTTCAAGACATCTTGACAAGCTAAAGTATACTAGTTCCATTGGCAGATTAGATTGCTTATTTCAAGCAAAATGGTATTGTATTATATATTTTTTTACTTATTTTTGGAAGGCCATTTTTTGCAGTGCAATGACCTCATCTCACTGCCTGACACCATAGAGTTGGCTTCTGGGTTGTTGTTTTGTTTTTTTACCAGCTGGCAAGCCAGGCTGGTCTCTGAAGAGACTGAGCACTATAATAGAGCAGTGGTTTTCAACCTTTTTCATGCCAAGGACCCCCTAATTGACACATATTAGCCCACGGACCCCCATTTGAAAAGATATGCCAGGGACTCAACCATTTTTGATTTACTGGGGGTCCCAATCTACACTATATCATCATCATTGTCTCCACCAGGAGACATTGTTTTCACTTTCCACATGTCAAGCTAACATTGGTCAAGCCTCACGTGACACGTGACAATACGGTGAAATAGTGTGATCTGATTGGCTAGTGACGTATAGCGGCCTATAAATACAGGTGTCACTTTGAAAAAGTCTGTGCCTCTTTCAAAGTGAGGTAAGACAGGAATAATCACACTTACACAGACAGGACGGATAGGACACTTATACAGACAGGACGGATAGGACACTTATACAGACAGGACGGATAGGACACTTATACAGACAGGACGGATAGGACACTTATACAGACAGGACGGATAGGACACTTACATAGACAGGACGGATAGGACACTTATACATACAGGACGGATAGGACACTTACACAGACAGGACGGATAGGACACTTACATAGACAGGACGGATAGGACACTTATACAGACAGGACGGATAGGACACTTATACAGACAGGACGGATAGGACAGTTATACAGACGGATAGGACACTTGTGTCATGTTACTATGACACAGTAACATGTTCTATTTTTTGTAAGAATTAGAACATAAGAAGTAGAACATTCCCAACATTCCCAAGTCTGCTGGCGGAGACTTGTGCTCCGAGGAGCACTTTTTCTAGTTAGTGTTCATTTAACTCTGAGAGTGTACAAATGGAACGGGTCCATTTGGTTCCATTTGTATACTCTCAGAGTTACAGACACACAAGGTTCAATTTGGTTCCTAACTATTAACTTGTCTGGGGACCCCCTGGAACCCCCTCAAGGACCACTGGTGGTCCCCGGACCACTGGTTGAAAACCACTGCTATAGAGCACCGAAGTCCTGACGTCACTGCCAGTAGAGGGCGCTTTTCGCAGGTTCATGGCGTTACTCTTTGTGTTGATATCCTCATTGGGGAATCTTAGATCGCTTCATATAAGAACTGTGTTCCAAAAATAAACACTGGCGTTATTATTCATATGGATATGAAGCATCGACTGAAGGTGTAAATGTACACATTTACCCAAAGAGTAACACAATATAAACACTAGAAACCAGTCAAACAACCCAAAGACAAATTTTCTCATGAACGCGGCTGCTGTGGGGACAGTGATTTATTTCACACCCGGAAGTAGTAGTTCTTAAGACTTTTTTAAGGCAGGCAGTTAATTCCATTTTCTCCAGAAACAGGCTGTATCAAATATGAATGAATATCATAAACGATGCAGAGCCACCCCTCTGACAGAAACCCCAGGGTGGTGTGTTTATGTTTGGAACACAGTTCTTATATGACGTGATCTAACATTCCCCAATGGGGATTTCAACACAAAAAATAAAGCCACGAACCCGTGAAACAGCGCCCTCTAGTGGCAGTGGCGTCAGACTTCGGTGCACTATAGCCAAATGTGTTCCACATGTTTTCGCTCATTGGCTGTCCTTTTCAGCCAATGGGGAGCCACTAGCAGGGTCGCCAGATTCTGCGAGAGAAATAAGGAACCAGGACGGGGGACATGTTGTGGGAACGGCCCTCCTAGAGGACGGGGGACATGTTGTGGGAACGACCCTGCTAGAGGACGGGGGACATGTTGTGGGTGTTTCTAAGTGACAGAGCAATCAGACACTCAGGACAAAACACACAATTTAACGAGAACACAAAAACAAAA